>NC_135497.1:219023786-219367534 GCF_052857255.1 Amblyomma americanum
GTATTCGTTGTGAGCTCTAGTGCTGTTTCCAGTATTTAGCGCGGCGATTTGACCAAAGCAAAACTTACTGCGCTGTCTGCGGGATAAATATACAGAAACATAGCCATGTTTCAGGACGCTGCTTTTCTAAAAAGCCAGCGCTGTATCTCAGGAACGACCAGTATCTCAAAAATTTCTTTCACGGTGTTACTTAACGCAACGGTGAGCATAATTTCTTAGCTCGTCTCTGCGGCAGTCAGTTTGGAAATCCGGCCCGCTTGGATCTCATTAGGGCCTCCGTCCTGCCTTCCCTTCCCTCCGAGCCCCTTCCTCCCGCAGGCGTACAAATGCGGCCACACGTTGCAGCGACCCCAACGCTCGGAGTCATCAGCTTTCAAAGCAGATTTTCTCGAGCAATTCGGAGACAAAAATCTATCAAGCAAGAAATAAGATAAGAAATCTGACCTCTACTGAGCACTGTGTTTGAACTCACGAAGTGCGCCTAGTTGCTTATCAGAAACTGTACGGTATTTCTGGAGACGAGAGGCCTCCGATTTTTCATGTGGCTTCTAAGAACTTCCGACATCTTTTCAATGTGTTTTGTAACCGTTGATTCACTAGAACCAGTGTGTCATTTTATGACAAGCACAGGTCACAATGGCGCACCTTAGTAGGCATGATCGCACAATAGCTTCCAGGCAGCAGAAGGCAGCAGAGTTCGTCATTATACCCGGAAATGTATTTACTTAGTTCGAAGTTCAGTCAGGCAGACTGAAACGTTTATCTTTCATTGTGACTAGTTTCCCGTTTTCATAACAGCAGCTGGAAAGCTCTGGTAGTGGAATGTGCACTAGCACAAAGGCAGCAAAAAAGGCGTCGCTTAATTCTGCCCATGGAGTCGGAAAATACCGTTCGTGAAATAATTTACGTGTATTCTTCTCAAACCTTGGTGGCCTCCAACGGGTGCGACAGCTAGACTGTGCGGGGTACGCGCTTTTCGAATTGAAGTAAGTTGAAGCGCTGAGGCGCCCGCGTGTCGAAACTAGAGCCCGTTACTACGCTTTTCTTTTGTCGCTTGTATTCAGCAGCTCTATACTACAGCCTTTGTCTTCTGGCCGTCGCACTAGCAAGCACACCATGACCCAAGTCGAGTGGCGTGGGCCTTTTCTCTACCTTTGACTTCGTTTCCCAAACTAGACGCCACTGTCCTCGGCGAGCAGCTTCTTTCTCTATCTGCGCTGTGCTTCAAAAACCTGGTCGTCCCCGTGGAAACCGACTCTCGTTAGATCGCGACCTCCACGCAGATCGTGCCCGCCCCGAAAGAATGCCGTATCCGCGGGCTTCTGCCCTGCGCCTTTTGTTCTCCTGTCTGTGCGCGTTGCGCTCTAGCTCCCCTCGTAACGCGCATCCGTACAACGGCGCGTACCTTCTCTGCTGAGGCTGGGCGAAATTTTCATCAATTGCACGTTTCCCGTTGCGTCCCCCTACACCCTGTAAACAAAATAACAGATGCACGCAGAGCGCGGAGCTCGCGATTGCTTGCCTCCCGAAGATTCTCCGATCGGAGATTGCTTTGTCAGGAGGATCGCGGATAGCGAATTTTTTGCCGTAGGCGCATTTCGCTGCTGTTCACCGCTCCGCGTATGAGCAGAAGGCCGTGCGCTCCGGAGTCGAAGGGAAGATCGATGGGACAATTCCTAGGCCCCCATTGTGTGTCTCTTTCTGCCTCCTCCCCATGCGCTCAGCTTGTTACTCCGTTTATTTCTTAAGTTTACTGCCCACGTCGATCGCAAAAACTGATGCGCAGTTGCTCAGTTTTGGTTGCGAGTTTCCTGTCTTCAGTTCCGACGCGCATTCGTCTAGCCGCGCGTCTGTGTGCGACGTAGACGTTTATACATTTTCCCCGCTCCAGATTGTGTGCGTAGCGAATACTGCTTGTGGGTGTTTTGTTCGGCGAGGATAAAAAGGATGTTCATGGAGCGAGCGTCTACTATTGAAACTTCCTCTGCGCAATATATTCTGAAGGCGGCCGCGCGTTTCGTGTAAATCTCAGTCGCTGCTTTGAACGATGCTTTCGCCACCTCTGCTTCGTTCTTTCTTCTTCGAGGAGTGAAAATCTTCAGTAACAGAAAAACGTCTCTCTCCGGAAATGAGTTATTGAAACGGCAAGGCATTTTTAAGTGCACTTTTTGTGTTACTTCGGTCGTTTGACTTTTTTTTTGTCATTCGCTCACATCCGTAGCATATGATTGCGTTCTAAAGCAATGCGTATCATCTTGACCATATGTTTCATTGTAAGGTGCACTCTCCGGATCAGGTATTGAAACACTAAATCAATCGCGTATACAAAAAAGAAAAAAAAAACAGAGTAGTCGCGCCCACTTATAACGTCCACAGTTATAACGAACGCTCGCTTATTACGAACCAGAGCAGTGCTACGGTCGAATAATGCATTATACCAATGGCACTGCGTCTAAGATAAAGCAAACAACCGTGACCGCACTACTCGCGCAGAGCGAACGATGAGGCGCCGCAAATTCGCCGCAGAGGTGAAAAAACACGCGTTTCCCACGCGCGCAGACAGCGAAGGGCGCCTCCAAACCCCTGTGACGTCTCCCTTCCTCTGAAAGAACGTGGTGAGTCCCCAAAAAAAGCAATAAGAAAGGTAGCATTGAAACTGTTAACGCCGGCCAAGCGACCACCGACTGGTTACAGTGCGTGCGTGTGTGCCTGCCGGGCGAAGCGTTTACAGTTGAAGGAAAAACGCAGTGGGTGCGAGACAGGGCAATGTCACGGGCAGCGTTCAAAGCGGAAGTACCCCACTCCACTTGTTGAGCTCGACCGTGACATGGCGAGAAAAAAATTATTAGGTCTAATCAGCGAACGCTGATTGGCATTCGCGGTCGAGAGGTCTGGAGTGGCAAGCCCACTTCGACGTCTCACAGGCGACTGCCTGGCTGGGCGTCTCACAGGCCCGTTTTGGAGTCTATACGCTCACGTGCAAACTCAGTCTTCTTCCAATTGCGGCCTTCGGTACGATCGCGTTCCCGGCACAGTTCACGGACTCCAGGGCCCGCTTGAACGAAGCAAATACGGTCTAGTTCCCTGTGTTCTCTTATTCGCAGTCTAAACCCTCCATTGGTTTCGAGGAAAGAAAAAAGACAGAACCGGCTCAGTTTGTCAGTGGGTCAGTGGACACCTCAATCGCGCTCTGAGGTACGCGGCAATGATGTCCACCTAATGCGTTACGCGTAACGCATTACACGGCTGCCGTTGTACCCTCTGAATTGCTTCTACTAAATCGCCTGTACAAAGCTATTACAGCTTTCGCTGTAAAACGTGCTATGCGTAGCGCGTTACACGGCTGCCGTTGTATCCCCTAAATTGCTTCTACTAAATGTACTGTACAAATATATTACAGCTTTCGCTGTAAAGACAGGAGGGAGCTTGTGCTCGACGACCATGCGACGCACGACGTGCTGCCTTCACTGAATGCGGCGACCATGCTTTTGTTGCCACCAAATGCGACGTGCAGGATCCGGCCGCCAGACCTGTGGGCACAATTAATGCGCTCGAGGTGTTCTATCGGCGGCGCGTCATATCCAGCGCATGTTGATATCAACTGAGCGACTAGGTGCCAACGTCCAGGTTCAAATCTCATTACTTCGCAGGCGATGAAATAATCTAAGCCGTGTTCATGAAACTGGATAGGTTAGTTAAAGTAGCCGCAGAATTCAACGCGAATCACTGCACTAGCCGAAATAATCAGGATGCTATTGATGAAGCCAGGGGTGTGGAAGAGTTGGACACCCCGTCGGTAACAAAAAGGGAAGTAAAGGAAGCCGTACATGAAATGCAAAGGGTAAAAGCTGCTGTTTAGGATCACATAAGTATAGATTTGTTGAAGGATGGTGGGTATATGCTGCTAGAAATACTTGCCACCCTGTATATGCAGTGCCTCATGACCTCGAGCGTACCGAAATCTTGGAAGAATGTTAACATTATCTTGATCGGTAAGAAGGGGGACAAAAATTACAGACCGATCAGCTTATTGTCTGTGACTTGCAAGGTATTTAATAAGGCAATCGCTAAGATAATTAGGTCAGCCTTAGACTTTAGTCAGCCAGAAGACCAGGCTGGTTTTCAGCAGGCCTACTCGACAATGAACCACGTTCACACCCACCAATAAAGCCAACCTGTATCATACCTTTTCTGGATTACAACAAACTCGTGCAAGCATAGCGTAAAAGACGTGTAAAAGAGCCATATGACGTAGTCTTTCACAGGGAAAGTGTTAGATTACTGATTTGTTTAAAATTACGTCACTCAAGAGACATCATTCCTCTAGTACTATTCACCGCGTGTTTACTGGAGGTATTAAGAGAACTGGATTGGAAGAATTGCGAAAAGTTGGTAAAAGTTTTTGAATACTATCTTAGTAACCTACGATTCGCTGATGACTTCGCTTTGCAAAGTAGCTGATAGGACGAACTGCACAGCATGATTGAGAACCTATACAGGCAAAGCAGAACGATGCATCTAATAATTATCATCCAGAAAACAGTCCCGGAAGGGAACAGCAGTTAACGATTGGCGGCGAAGCGTTGGAAGGGGTAAGGGAATACATATATTTAGGGCAGGTATTGTGACCGCAGATCCGGGCCAGGAGAGCGAAATGACTAGGAGAATAAGAATGGGGTGGAATGCAATTGACAGGTACTCCGAGATAATGATTGGCGGTTTACCCGTATCCCTCAGGAGAGAGGTATGTTACAGCTGTATATTAGCGGTACTAACCTGCGTGGCAGAAACGTGGAGGCTAACACAAAGGGTTGAACTTAAATTGAGGACAGCACAGCGAGCAATAGCAGCGAAAATGATAGGTGTAACGTTAAGAGGCCGGAAGAGAGCTGAGTTACGTTCAAAGCGGGTTTTGGTCTGGGCTAGTTGTTTATTGTTTTCCTTTGACAGATTACCACAGCGCTATAGAACACGGACACAAGAACAAGAGACGCAAGACAGGATGGGCGCTGACTGCGAACTATTTATTGCGTCGAAAGAACAAGCGCGTTTTATACTGTTTGCAATTGGACCACGTTACACCGTCAGCCACTGATCGGTGGCAGGGGAAGCCTCAAAAAGACGATTGGCAATCCTTGCAACGCGAAAAAGAACTTATGACGCGTGCTAACAAAACTGGCAAAAAAAAAACACAGAAAACAAGACACAAACAGAAATCAGTGAAAGCCTAAGATTCTAAAAAACGCAAAAAACACGTGCACATGAAACAGCAAGAGGCGGAAGAACAACGGCCGCCATTACAATTGAAAAGCTTGGAAAAAAATAAACTACAGCAACCAAATGTAATCTTTAAGGTGCATAAAACCATTTGGGAGGGCGAGAAGGCACGAAGTGAAGAAAACGCGTGTGTGCCCCTGCTATTAACGAATCTATGACCAGGGCTGCAACGAACGGAAGCCTAAAAGATAAAACGAAAGATAACAATCTTGAAAGAGCGGTGGAGAAGTGTGAAAAGATGAATGCGCAAAAATTTGAAGCATCATTTGCCGGCAAAGACGCAGTCAGTGGTTAACAACAAAAACATTGACACCAACATATAACGCGGCAGAACAGTTAAAAGCCATTTAAAGGAAAATAAAAATGGATCCGCAGATGGAGAACCATTACCACTTTAAAACCATTTAAACCTTGTAAAGAAAAAGACAAATTATCAACCGAAGGCCGACAAACAATAAGGCAAAACAAAAATGCTGATGCATGCGTCCCCAGCCTTTTGAATGAAAAAAAAAACTTAAATTATCTCCCTTTCTGTTTTACTTTGTGCTGTCGTGAGAAACTTCGTGTCAGATATCAAAGGCCGACATTGGTGGCGGGACTGATTGCAACGGTCTGCCTAGTGGCTCCTCGACTTGTTTTTTTTTTTAGTTTTCGGGAGTGCTCACTTGCTCTCTCATTAAAACATCGCCCAGTCTGGCCAATGTACACCTTACCGCACGTTTGGGAGATCTGGTACACCACTCCCAATCAGAATTCGGTGTACTGCGTCAAATGCTTGACTGTGCATGCCACCTGCTTCTTCCGGTTTACCATCGGGACTATTTTTGCCAACTTGCTTGGGGCGGAAAACACGGCATTCACATCATACCTTCCTGCTACCTTTTTGATATTATGTGACAGTTTACTGATGTACGGAATAACTGCCGCATGGTTTCTTTTCCTTGGACTCGTGTCCTCTTTCACCTTGCTTCACTTTCTATAGCAACGATTCGCACAGACCTGATATGAGGGAAGGCGAGTGGCCAGCGGAAAGAAGGCGTTCAACCTGGCGGTTGAGGCTATATTCCGCCAAGTGTTCACAACTCTTTGTTAGGCAAGCCTGAAGTGCACCAGTTACCACTGCCCGCTTAACCATCTTTGAATGCGCATTGTCATATAGTAGCAAACCCTTCTTCGACCTCACGTTGTATAGCCGACACACATACGCGTCATTAAGCTCAAACATCAGATCTAAAGACTGGATCCTGCTGTCGTTTGGCATTTCCCATGTGAAGTTCATGCCACCCGATGAGCCCTAAACACACTGACAACGTCACTGACGCCTCCAAGCATGTTATTGGCCGCGGAACTATCTACCACAGTTTTTAAATCTGATGCTGTGAGGTATGCGGTGAATGTCGTGTTTTCTGCCTCATGCAAGTTGGCAAAAATAGTACCGATGGTAAACCGAAAGAAGCAGGTGGCATGCACGGTCAAGCATTAAAACGCAGTACACCGAATGCCGATCGGGAGTGGTGTACTACCAGATCCCCCTCACGGGCGATAAGGTGTACATTGGTCAGACCGGGCGATGTTTTCATGAGAAAGCAAGTGAGAACTCCCGAAACGTAAAAAAACAGGTCAGGGATCCACTAGGAAGACCACTGCAATCAGTCCCGCCACCACTGTCCGCATTTGTTATCTGAGCCGATGTTTCTGGCAACAGCAAAAAGGCAAAATAGAAAGGGAGGTGATTGCAGATTTTTTTCATTGAAAAGACTAAGGACGCATCCATCAGCACCCCTTCAATTGCTGTACAAGAGAAAGAATTATCCTTCTTGGAAAGAGCTTGGTCCCTGCATTTTAACCACAGCTGGACATGTGTTGTTGTTTTTTCGCTTTAGGTGTTTGTTTTTTTCTTTTTATGTTGTCTGTTGCCGTGGCATTTTGGCGTGTTTGCCGGAAGCTGACAGTCACCGAGACCAGGAGCATAGAGGATGGCTTTTTGTATTTTGTGGTTCTCATCAATGGGAGATTAATAAAAGCAGAAAAAAAAGCAACTACATGCCGCCGGTGAGATCCGAACCCACGACCACCGAATTTCACTTCCGTTGCTCTATAAACTGAGCTACGGCGACGGCTGTCCAATTTTCTGCTTTCGGGCGTACTTATGTGTAGTATAACCACACCTTGAGAGTGTTCATCAGCGCCACCCTCGTTCATAGCGGCGGACGTAGTACGCCCTGTATTACCGCAAGTGCCACGTAGGAACGTGGTCGTACGGTGAGAGCGGGAGCTGTGAAAGAACCCTCTGGTGCTACCTATGGCATCCACACTGCCAGATTTGACGCCCTCGTTAAACTATTCAGCAGACAAAGGAATGGAAAGAGGAGGTCAAGGTTCGGTTACACTACACATAAATGCCCTCGAAAGCAACGATTGGACAGCCGTCGCCGTAGCTCAGTTGGTAGAGCACCGGATGCGAATTTCGGAGGTCGTGGGCTCGCATCCAACCGGCTACAAATGGTTGTTTCTTCTTAGGCTTTTATTAATCTCCCATTGATGAAAACCACAAATTATTTAAAGACATCCCCTATAGTCCTTGGTGTTGGTTACTGTTGGCTTCCGTCATTTAAGTCGTAACGAGCACCTCTTTCCATTTCCTTGTCTGCTGAATTTTGCCATGTTTGTTTCGATTTTTTCGCTTTCCGTTCTTTTTCCGTGTTGTTCGTTGGCCTTCGGTTGGTTATTTGTCTTTTTCTTTACAGGCTTTAAATGGTTTTAAAGCGGTAACTGTTTTATTTCTCCGGATCCATATTTATTTTTCTTTAACTGCCTTTTAACTGTGCCCGAACCTTTAAATGCCTTTTAAAATTCCCGAACGGCTTCCTGTGGTGCTTTCTCGCTTTTAAAAAGGATGTCTGCTACGTCGAGATTAACTAGCTGAGCGTCATCACGGCTCGCTGGTAGACGGCATTGTCCCTTGGCATCTAACTTCGCTTCACTGCACTTCACTTTATTCACCTTAAAGACCCCCTTCACGGGGTATTACATAAGGGGTGGGTTAACATATTCATCAACAAGTACAAGTCATTGCCTTGAAACATAAGTGTTTACTGCATCTGAAAATACAAACGGGTGCGTGATGGCAGCTATATCGGTGGGGAGGGCATTCCAGTCCACAACAGTTCGGGGAAAGAATGAGCCTGAAAAAGTTGCAGTACGGGACACAGGGCGGGCAGTCTGAAACGGATGGGCAGTGCGGTGAGATATGCTGTTCGGATGAGTAATGTAGGCTAGTTGATATAGAGAGCTATGGAAAAACTTGTGGAGCATACAGTGGCTGGCGATGCGGCGGCGGGCTGCGAGGCTTTCAAGACCGGAATTATTCAGGGCTGAGACACTGGTGGTATATGAATATGCAGAGTGAACGAAACGAATGGCGTGGTTTTGAACTGATTCAAGTGCATTCGTTAGTTATGCATGGTGTGGGCTCCAGATAGGGCTGGCGTACTGAAGTTTGGGTCTGATGAGGGTTTTATAAGCGAGAAGCTTCATGTGTTGCGGCGCATGACGAAGATGACGTTTCATGGATCCTAGAGATCTGCTAGGAGATGATATGATTGTGGTAATGTGTGTTCGCCAAGAAAGATCGCTGCAGAGGGTGATGCCAAGATACCTAAATGATTGGACGCTTTCTATAAACGAGTTAGCAACTGCATAGGAAAAAATAAGGAGGTTGTGTTGACGATGAAAGGAGATGAGTTTGCATTTGTTAGCATTTAGCGTCATTAGCCAGAGGTCACACCATTTATGGACGTTGTTAAGGTCGCTTTCAAGGGCCATTTGATCAGAAATGTTAGTGACAGTGCGATATATTACGCAGTCATCTGCGAAGATACGAATTTTTTATGACACATGTGAAGCTAGATCATTAATATATATTAGAAACAAGAGTGGGCCGAGCACAGATTTCTGAAGGACGCCAGATTTAACAGGGAGAGCGCTTGAGCGGTGGTTGTTAATAGAAACGAACTCAGAGCGGTTAGCTAGAAATTCTTTAATACATTCCAGGATATTAGGGTGTAAATATAAAAGGACGAGTTTTAGTATTAGGAGCTGGTGATGTACCTTGTCAAATGCCTTCGCAAAATCTAAAAATAACGCATCGGTCTGCAGGTTGCGGTCAAGGTTAGCGTGCACGTCGTGACTGAAGATTTCCAGTTGGGTTTCGCAGGAGAGCCCCCTACGAAACCCGTGTTGAGCCGGATCAAAGAAGTTGTTTGCATCTAGAAAGTTTATGATTTGAGAATAGATGACATGTTTCATGATTTTGCAAGGCACGCTGGTTAAGGAGATGGGACGATAATTTAGCGGAGAATCCTTTTTACGAGATTTGTGGGTCAGGATGACCCTCCTCACCTTCCAGTCGTCCGGTAAGGTTCCTGTCGACAGCGATTGCAAAAACAATGAGAGATAAACGGCAGAAATGTGTTTTGTGTTTTTCACTATTTTGAGTTGATTTCGTCCGCTCCAGCGGCTGACGAAAGTTTAATTCTGTCGATAAGGTTTTCGATACCCTGCGCTGTGATTTCGATGGGCGAAATTGCTGACAGTGTTACAGTAGGCGCAGTGGACAATGGTGAGGCAGTTTCGTCTGTCAAAACAGATACAAACGCGCGGTTAAATATCGCGGCACATTCAGTATCGCTGGAATCCTCGCCTGCGGCATTCGTTAGGGCGATGGTGCGAGTTGCTTGCGGATTTATTATTTCCCAAAACCTCCTGCGGTTACTTGTTAGGATTTTTGGTAGATCAGTTTGGAAAAATGCTTGTTTGTCGCAGCGAATCGCATTGTAACACGTGTCCTCGGCCTGATAGTACCGATACCATGCATCTGTCCCTGGGCTCCGTGTCGCTTCACTATAAAGTCTTTTTTTTTCTTCTTTCTAATCTTTTAAGATTGTGTGAAAACCGCGGTTTTTGGCGATTTGCTCGAAAGTTGATAGAGGGAATAAATTTGTTTGTCAGTTCTTCAATCTTCTTATTGAAAATTGACCAGCTATCAGCGACAGACCGGTGATGAAATGTGGACTTAAAATAAGGCAGGAATGCTTCTAGCTCGTTGTTGATTTCTTCGTAATCGCCTTTGTCGTACACACGAATGGTTTTCTTGAACGTTTGGCGGGATGTGGGAGAGAACTTGATCATGGCATGAATAACCTTATGATCACTGATTTCACGCAGGTAAGTAATCGATGATAAGGTTTCAGGGTTGTTGGTCAGTATATAAGTCCGGAATATTTGAAGATTCGTGAGCGACGCGTGCGGGTTCGAGCACCATTTGCATAAAGTTGAAATTTAAGCATACATCTACAAATTCTCTTGCTTCAGGATTACCGGCGGTTAGTGGGCCTACCTTTTACCAGTCGATGCCAGGGTAGTTAAAATCCCCTAGGAGAACAATTTGCGCAGCAGGGTGTTTTTTAGTAATTTGGACTAGTGGACTGCTCAGGTTAAGCGCGAATCCTGGGTTGCTGTTGGGGGCCCTGCAGCAGACGCCAAGTAGAATTGTTTCCGGTGGAGCGCAACACTTTAACCACAAGATTTCTAGATCTGAAGTAATGTTAACATGAGAACATAATATTTGGTTGTTAATAGAAATAAAGACCCCTCCTCCGCATGTGCCTTGACGATGATTGCGGTGAAATCTGGCAATTCATCTAGAATTTCATTGTCTGTCACGTCGCTTGTCAGCCACGTTTCAGTTAAGATTAAAATGTTGCTGCCTGAACGGTGGTATTGACCATGGTGGTGACCAAACGGCGGTGGTGACCATGTATCTTTAGCAGCACCGTGTGCTCCTATTTGCTCCTGACAGACTTCAGCACTGTTGCGCTTCCGTGTGGTTCTGTCTCACTCCACCGTCACAAATGGGGTTAAGAGGAGTGCGCGAAGAATTCCCGTTTTTTTCGCCCGTTCTGGGCCGGAAAAGTAACTTCCGATACCGAAAAAGCGCTGAAAGTGCCATGAAGACTCAATTGTTCAAATAAAGCGAATTTAATAAGCACTAAGGGCAGCCCAAGACATCACTGTTCAGGTCGTAACCTTATACGGCGTTCGATCCGCATTTGTTCTGAGCGGCAAAGGCATTGCTTTTTTACCATCTTGCTGTGGCCAATGAAAAAAAAAAGTTTTTTTTTTTTCGTAACTTATCTTTGCGGCATTGAAAATGTCTCTCCGGGAGCAGAGAGCACATATAGGCTCTGTTAAAACCTTCTCCTTGGCCTTTCTTTTTTTTTTTTGCCTCAAACACCGTTTTCCGAACTCGCTGCTAGAACGACCCGTTCAAGCTTTGTAGCAGTCTGTTTGGAAAGCGCCTTTCTATGATTTAAAACAAAAAAAAAGGATACTCAGCAGCTAAGCTTCGATAAAGTGTACGTACTGAACGTCGTCCCTAAAGCTCAAGTGACGGAAAAAATGCATACCGAGGCTTTTTAGGTAGAATAAAAATGCGTTCAGGACAAAGGAAGTGAGTAATATCCGCTGTCTTTTTTTCTTTCTGCCTCTCGCCGATGGTGCTCTTTCGCCTGCTGATTCGCACTCTTCGCCCAAATACGCCTATATGGGACTAAGAAAGGGAGTAAGCGGTCCCCTAGTGCACTCCCTTTTATAAAAGGAAATGCGCGCTAGAGGACAGCTTACTCTCTTTTTACTCCTTTCTGTTTAGAGTGCGGGACTGCACTCAGCGGCTCCGTTAAGCCACGTTCACCCCGCAGCGGGAAGCAGTTTAAGAATGACGGCGTCAGCCTTAGCCATTGTTATGTGAGGGACGCTGTAGCCGAGGGCTCTGGATTAATTATGGCCACATGCGATGATTTCACATACACCGAAATTTTAAGTGCATGGACGTTCTTGCAAGTCGCCTCCATCGAAACGCGGCCGCTGCGTTCGGGATTGCACCCGCAAGCTTGAGCTCCATGACCACTGGGTCATTCCAGTGAGTATTGCCTTGTCTCTGAAAACAACTCTGAAAACAGGTCGGAAGGTACCAAGAACAGGCGGGTGACTGTAGTCGAAGTTTCTCTTCAAACTCTGTGAGAGCTCCCAACTCGTAACATTAAGTTCTTGAAGAAAGCAGCAATATCTGCGGCCCTTTTGAATTATTGAGCAGTTCCTGGTGCTAATTAAATAGAAAGGCCTGTTTCCAAAATTTCTTCCTCTCCGCTCTGTGTGGCGACTAATAGGGGGACAGCCAGTTTTCAACACAGGAAGGTGAGACGCAGTGCGCGTGTTCTAAGATGAAATACTTTAAGCTTAAATTCTTGGGAGCCTCAATCGAGCATTGTTCCGAAACTGTGCTGAACCTGACGTCCAAACAAACGCCGAAACTTACGCGGGAACCAAAGCTGCCGGCGCAGTTCTTTATAAAAGTCCTTGAGCGTGTCGGAAAAACAGCCAAGCGCCGCCTGCTCACTTGCTACACCAAGGCGAGCGCCCATCCGTCAGGAGTTAGCATTAGATTCGCTCTGACAAATGCATTCCATCTTCCTGCGCACCTAAGGCATTCGTCTTGGCTAACGGCCTTAACGTAACACTCGGCGCCGGTGTTCAACACTTCGTTGTCGAATGTCTCGCAATCTTCCCAAAGTGAGCGCCTCCACAGGAGGCGCCACGGCCTCCTCATCGGCAACCGTCGGGATCCTTCTTGCACGGAGGTTGTCTCGTGACTTGGCCGCCAGCTTTTGAAATCTAGCGACTAAAGTTCACCGACTTTCTCATCCGCATCAAACTTCATGCTGCCATATAACGCTTCGCCAGTTTTCTGGCATTCGAAACTTAATGGTGACGCCCAATGACAACCCTGCCATCGACTTCCTACCCATCGACGACTTCGCGCACGACTGGCGCACCGCATTCTTTCGTTCGCAGGGCTGACTCACGGCTTTCTTTCGGATACTAAATTTTCTCCGGCAACCGTCGGCGCTTCTTGTTTCATGCAAAGACACTCAAGCATGCATTAATGTCTTCACGATTTCCGCACTCTCGTATGGCGCCGACGCCCAACGACGTTGATTTGTAGTACTCGTGAGTCACTAAGCTGAAGACTGGACTGCCAGCAAAGAGCGAACAGTCCAGCCCACTATACCCCCCCCCCCCCCGCCCCTCCCGCTTCCTTCAACCATCTCGTGGAAGCCTCGGCGGCCGGGGTTGCCAATTGTTGTTGATCATTGGCGCATGTCACTTTGCGCTGAGCGGTTGAATCGGTGGCTCCAAAAACGAAGCTGTTTACATAACAGGCCACAGTCTGTTTGTTTGCAGCCTTCCAGCCGTGTGTGTAATGTTTTTATGGAGTGCCTTGACTGAACCTATTGCCGCATATCTACAGAAGCGCTTAAGTGTGTGCTCACCCGTGAAACTTGCTAACGGGTGAATTTCGGCAGTCGTTTAGTCGTGGAGTCCCTTGTGTCATTGATGGATGAAGGAAATAAAAACGCAATATAATTGGAACGGCTTATTTTATTCTGGCCTTGAGGTTTAAGAGAGTCTTCCATGTACACAAAATCATACTTCAAAGTACTGCGTTATACCGTAGTAGGCGATGTGTTTGCATCTTACCATTGTATTTCCCACCTTTTTCTTTTCTGTAATGCTCAGAAAAATCACTTATTATTCATTCGTATAATAACTTGCCTAAAATATGCGCCTAGATGCGTGGCTGCACCATTATAATGATTTACATTCACATGCGGAAGCAAATGTTATATATTTAAGGCTGATTACGTGCTACGTATGGTGCTTTGCATGTGAAGCTTGCCATCAGTAGCCACCTTAGAAAAAAAACGATGTCAATTAGGCTCTTGCTGAGTGTGCGTGAATGTTCTTTTTTAATCGAATATGTCTTGTTATTGACTCGAACAGATAGATATTTGATATCTTCAAATATTATCTTATTGACGAATGGCAGGGTCTGGTGTGGTATCAGGCGGGGCTCACGGTTTTGGCGAGGAGCAGTGCATTAGAAAGTTGTGTCTCTTCCGTCTTTGTAGTTCCATGAGAAGAGCCCCTAAATCACACCTGCTGAGACCACTATGTTAAATGTTTTTTTTATCCCTTAGTAACTTAGCTTTTGGGCTTCCCATTCCCTTTCCCGCTCTCTTAAAGACATCCGCGCTCCGCGGTGCTCCGGGGTGTCAAAGATAACGTTTCGCTGAAGTGAAGAGGTTATACATTTATTAATTATGCATTTTTTATTGTGATCTATGTATTCTGGTGCCGTAACCATGGCGCGCAGCTGGCAAAAACAGATGCACACAAGATATTGACCTCACTTGGCCTTGGCTGTCGCGTGCAGGCCACAAAGCCGCCATCAGCTGCTTGCACATGTCCGCCTCGGGCCTGCACCTGCTGAGCGGCTCCGAGGACACGGACGTGCTCGTCTGGAACCCTGCCACCGGTGAACTTAGAAGGAGGCTCAGGTGAGCCACTGCTTCCTGCACTCGAGGCTATATGTTCACGCTCGCGGGTGGTTACGTTCGTTGCCCTGCGGCGAGCTTTACCTGCGTGGCAGCTATGAGGGAACTCCCCTTGGCCCCTGTCCTTCCGCTTCGCTGCTCTTAGCAACCCGATAACATACGGTGCCTGCAGCTCGATTCAGCGTGAAGGCATCAGGTTTTCATTTGGAGAGCTGCCATTGCCTTTCTGAAAAGCTCACCCCGAGGACTTGCGGCACGAACAGGAGTTTGTAAGCTTCCACTTGAAACACCATTTTTCCTCCCGCAAAGAATGTTTTAACGTTTCGATGGGGATTAGGCCGCAGTGACCGATTAGAAGTGCTGGAATAAAATGTAAAAACAAAAAAAAATAAAGTCTAAATTAACCTACAACAACACGTTCTGCGGCATGATCGCTCTCTAGTGATCTGCAAATAAACCAACAACTGGCTCATTGTTCACACTGTATTCATCTACGCAAGCTCTCAGGTGCGCATTTCCGCAAGACAGGCTTATTCACATTAATGTTTTCTTCTTTGCATCGTGTCCTATTCTTCTTTTATACGAAACACACATTAGAAACAAATTCTGCACGCCGTCAGCAGCAGTAAGCGTCAAAGCACTGTGGCTAGTGTTCAATAAACTGGTTATTGTGAGAGGTATACAGGGAAGGTCGCGAAGGGCGGGCTTCCTCTCTCCACGTCTGATGCAGCCATCATGTGGCCGGCGTGCTGTGTGTGGCGTGCACTAACGCCGAAGACCTGGTGCTGAGCGGCTCCGAGATCGGCGTGGTCGTGGTGGCGCGCCTGGACACCGGGCAGCTGGTGCAGCGTCTCGAGAACCACCGCGGCGTCGTCAGCGCCGTGGCCGTCAACCGCGGCGACGACATTTTCGCCACTGGTACGTCACGTCCGGTGTCAGCCGCCAAGTTTAGCGGCCGGCGCCATGGTTAATGGCACAACTCATCAAGTCGAGTAGCTGGTTTGTTTCCCGCCTTTACGGAACAAACACAGCGCGACAGGAGCAGCATGAGAAAAGTGACGCTGAAAGCGTTAACCAGCAACTGTTTTTGTTGATGGCATCCGCACGCTTGTACAGTGGGCTCACGCGCGCAAAAACAGCAAATACGCACGGTTTTAAACAGGCAAAAGAAGCTAAAATCTAATGTCCGTTAAATATCCTCCTTTCCTTCTTCTTTTGCTCTTCATTTTCTTCGTAATGATATTCGCACTGTCTAAAAGTAGTTAAAAACTTTCATAACGGTATCGTGGGAAGAGGCATGGTTCTATTTCTTTGCACAACTAAAAAATCGTCTGTGTATTGAAAATTTTTTATTACCTAAAATTTTTATTACCTGAAAACTCGGGAAATGCACGAAAGAAAAAATGTTCCACAAAACTGGCGCAACGGATAACCCATTACAAAATCCACTTTTTCGCGCAAATAATTTGCCTTGACAAGCATCGGCAGTTACGTTGAACTAGAATTCAAGAAAGTACGAAAAGATTTGATAGAAGCAACGGCTGCAGCAGTCTGTGGGAGAAAATGGAGTGATATCTTTTCGGAACGCAGCCAGCATATGTGAGAGACGGTATAAATAGGAAACGAGGTTCAGCAGTGCGGCAGTTTGGGCCAGTTGGTTAGCCATTTAGCCCACAAAGAACAGCGCGCAAAAATGAACGCAACGCGGAACATGAACTACAGGCGAATACAGGTCTTGTCTTTGTCAGTCTTTTATGCCTCTGGATTTCACCTTGCGTGCTCTTCGAGTGCAAAATAAATCGGAAGTAGTAGAGCACTGAAGCAATTTCTCCGTCGCTGCGGTCGAGTGAGTCAAGTGCAGTGTGAGAAAGGTTTATTTTTTTGTGTGCTTTTTTTAAAGCACTTATATGATGTAGCTCTAAAACGTTTGTTTTTCTTATACTTTTCTCTCTCCCTCGCTACATCTTTTGTTTAAATGGCGCCGATAGCATAACCATTATTAATGTGTGTGTGTGTGTGTGTGTGTGTGTGTGTGTGTGTGTGTGTGTGTGTGTGTGTGTGTGTGTGTGTGTGTGTGTGTGTGTGTGTGTGTGTGTGTGTGTGTGTGTGTGTGTGTGTGTGTGTGTGTGTGTGTGTGTGTGTGTGTGTGTGTGTGTGTGTGTGTGTGTGTGTGTGTGTGTGTGTGTGTGTGTGTGTGTGTGTGTGTGTGTGTGTGTGTGTGTGTGTGTGTGTGTGTGTGTGTGTGTGTGTGTGTGTGTGTGTGTGTGTGTGTGTGTGTGTGTGTGTGTGTGCGTGCGTGCGTGCGTGCGTGCGTGCGTGCGTGCGTGCGTGCGTGCGTGCGTGCGTGCGTGCGTGCGTGCGTGCGCGCGCGCGCGCGCGCGCGCGCGCGCAGTTGTTATCCATCTACCACCGTTTGCATGAAAAACATTCACCAACATGCCTTTTCTACCATTCCCCTGCAAGTTGCCGCCATGGAGAAGCAAAGTTTTTATCTTTTTTTTCTTTTCAGCAATAATGGTACCGCTTTCCATCTGATTTTTCTTCCTTTTTTAAGCCCTTAAGAGTATTGTAAACCTTCTACAAATTTTTTTCGGTTTTTAGTCTTCCTTCTTTTATGTATGCCACCCTCCAGACGCAAAAAGAGCAATGGCTCATTAGAAGAAAATTACCCTTCGTAGATGATATCATACACGCGTTTCTTGTTTTTCGTAGTTATATATAGGGCTGACCAACTCAAAGAAAAAAACGGCAATGGCACCTGCGGGCTCTAGGGGCATCCCTGCTAACGTGTGAAGGGTTTTGAAACACAGACACTGGTTGCGGCAATTCAACTGAACTTAAGAACAGAACCTAGAACAAAGCTGGTCTGTGTTTTTACCGCGTACTTCTTCAATAAATCAGAGATAATTAATTACGGCTCTGTAGTTAACTGATTAACCTTAAACCGCTGGGCTCAAACGAAATTCCGAAATTCGCGAGACTTTCACAATAAAACCATAGTGACGTAATTTCTGGAAACGCAGCTGCATTCGCAACATTTATTTTATGCCCTGGAGAGAGCATGGCGAAACTCATGAGGCGTACAGAATGCGGCCACTTGAGCGCCCTGACCGCGAATGACGCCGTGTGTGTGTGTGTGTGTGTGTGTGTTTGTTGCCGTATGATGCGTACAGTGAGCCGAGTACCGCCATTATACAGACAATGACATGCATGTCGTTCGTATATGTATACTCCCCACTGGCCAACCTCTATGTGGCGCCAGTTTTTCGCGACATTCGTACCAAAATTGTGGCGTAAGCATTTTTCGTACAGCGTTCCGGATGGTGTCGTACAATTTCTCGTTGCATATACCTTACATTGGCTAGTCAAGTCAGAGGCTAGCTTGCGACAGGGATTTGAACCGACGGCATATGCACCTTCAATTGTATGCCTTTCCAGACTTTTGTATCAAAAGTGTGCACCGTTCGTCGTACAGCGTTCCGGGTGGTGTCATACGCGACCAAGGACGGTAATGTTTTGACATTCCCACTAGTAAGCAGTCTTAAGTGTTTCTACTATTTTTTTTTCTTTAGCAAATTCTCTCTTCCTCAAACTTTCAAATATCACTCGCTTTCTTCAGAGCGCTAAACGTACCTTCGCGGTGAAGCTACAGCAACTAAAACTACTCCATGCGGGGCCACTGTCAACGCTCTGCAACTCTCAAATTCAATTTCTTTGTATATTTCGAAAGTTTTGTAAGTTTATAAAGTTTTAACTAATTAATATAGCTGAGATAAATTAATCAATATCCCTGCATCTTCTAGACGACGGCTAAAATCTGTTCTTCAGATTTATTTTCTTGATTTCCTTAAATGCTTGGCTCAGGTTCGCTCTATAAACTGAATATATATAGTTCGAGCGCCCTGCAGAGATTTGTCGCTCTTGCTTCGTATCTTCGTGATGTGCGCGTGTGTGTATGCCTCGCGACGGCTGGAATCGATGGTGTCCTTACAGCGCTGTGACGTCGACCTCCCGGAGTGCCAAAGGGTGTCGGGTTGTTTACGCCGCTGGGGCGACTCATGCCGCTCGTATACCCTCCGCTCACCAACTGCACTCTCACCTCTGCGCTGCTGTGCGCATTTCTTACTGTACAGAAGAGAAAGAAATGTGGACCGCGCTTCGGCGGTCAAAGTATTCTTACGCATTACGTAGAGCAAATTGATGTTTGGCGCATATGTAAGTACTATTTCCTTTTGCCCTTGCACATAAAGTAAGCAAACCTTTTTATTTCCCTCACACAACGCGATAGAATAGTTTGAACAGGGAAGCGTGGTCCATATTATTCTGCCCGCGACAGTACCTTATCTTACTCACCTTGCTTTTCTCGTTTTGAATCGTGTCAGGATGCTCAGCGATGGCTAGGAATGTCTTGGTTTAAGATTTTTCTATCACATATAATATTACAGTTTGTTTGCGAGAAATGCTCCTTGCTCTTAGGAAATCACTGATTCATGTATACTAACGTTAAATTGCTATTGCTAAAATTTATTCATTTCATCTCGAACCACTGCTTTTTTCATTAATTTAACTATCTACTTTTGCGCGCACGTCGGTGGCCATCGTTGCCAACATTTCTGATTCCATCCAAATAAATCACTCAGTCACGGTCAAAACGCACACAAACGTCTGTTCCGAATAGTTTTGCGGCCACCGACGATGCAGTCTGTGCCATATACTTATATTTTATTCTCTGCATAGTAACCTGACACGTCTGGCGTCAGAGAGAACATTTTGTTATTCCTGCGTCTAGTTTTTGATTAGAAAAAGAAGGGGTCCTCATGCATGGGACAGAGATTGGGTGTAAAATATCTCAAGTACGAGTCATATTTAAGAAAGCGCGTTCGCAGCAAGGTTTGCTGGCCGGGTTCGCCTCCAGTATCACCCAGATCTGGACCCCCGCTATCATAATAAGTCAGCTGATGGTCGCCGGCCTGTCTGCAACCGATATATGTACGAAGAAGCACGATCAGTCGTATTCGTAGAGCTTATCTTACGTGCGAGTGCTCCCTGATTAGGCGGGGAGTGAGGGCTGGACATTCACGATGGCCAACGGCTATAGCTCGATCATGACGGCGAGCGGAAGCTGAGTCCATTCGTTCACGGCTCCCAGTTACTTGAAGAACTTGCATGAACTCTGGTGCTTGGAAGAAAATTAAAAGCACAGGTGTGCCAATTAACAAGAAGCCGAGGGGAGAACTGTAAGCGTAACCGGCCCCGAATCGCTGACACATGGCGGTGACCTTTGCGTCGCTCACATATTGTCGACGCCTTTATCCACTGTCCTTCCAGCATAGCCTCTGCAGACGCACTTCTGCCGCTACCCTTTCGCTAAACCAGAAGAGTCCACCCGTCATGGCAAGGTATTTACACACAGCTCACAGTGAGCCGGTGACGAGCCTGAGTCGTCATTGTATTTATGGTTATAGTCGCTAAAACGAGGCGACAGAAGGTGATCCGTTCAGTAGCTTTCGGTTGCATATTGCAGATCACAGTGACATTGGCGCAAGGCAAATCGCCTCCTGTTCACCGAGAGTGAAAGTATGTGCATAGAGACACAGGCTTTGAACTTCCTCTCCGAAACAGAGCGGCGTAGATATCTGTTGAAAAAACCCTGAGAATGACGTTTCAAGCACATGCTGTGAGAGCAGTGATTTTGCAAATGAGCGGAATTTCTGGACTCAGCCCGAAAGGGGAGTAGGTCCTTCATACATGTAGCTAGTTCTGCTGTCGCGACGTCACATTTCCAGTTTTTTTTTTAAACTATATGGTAAAAAAAAAACTCCAGCCGATGTGTACAGTGTTGATACTTGACTGACTTGAGCTTCTTTTCGATGATTATACTCTTGGCTTAATTGCCAGACAGCTGTTGCGCCATGCGGAGAAGCCTAATAACAGTCATTTTCCTTATTTCTGTCACAGTAATTCTGACGAATAAACAAAGTTCGCCCATTTGAAAATATATTACTTATTGCCACAATAAAAACAAATTATCAGATGTGCTGAAAGCAAAAAGAATTTTGATACTACTTATACAATTCTGAGGCATTTCTCACGATAGGGAAAGGGTTGAGCACCATTTCTGGTGCCCAGTGAATTGCCAGAAGTGCGCCGTTCTTTTCAACGAACTGGAGGAACGTGTGCGGCCGCCGACACGATCTTTTTCAAAAGTCAGCCTTGTGCCCTCGCAGGTGGAGGTACCTGCCGCGAAACACTGCGGGCCAGGTCTCGGGACCACAGCAGCTTTTATGGGAGAGTCCGTATCCAGATAAAACGAACGACTGTATGTCAATGTATTACCGATAGCTTTTATTTCACTGAAAAATAACTTTTTGAACCATGGCCCCGTGTGATTGGAACCCTCGGCTCGGGGCGCAGCATCGTCGGACTGCACGGTGTGCATCTGGTGCCTGGAGACGTTCACACTGCTCAACACGCTGTCGCTGCCGGCTGCCGTGGAGCGCCTCAGCATTTCCGGCGACAGCACGTTCCTGCTGCTGGGCTGCGCCGACCAGTGCGTGCGCGTGCGCTCACTCACCACCGGCTCGGACGTGCACTGCCTGCAGGGCTACGCCGGCCGCGTCAGCGCACTCGCCTTCGCGCGCGACAACTGCCGTTGCGTTCTGGGCACGCGCGACGGCAAGGCTTTCATCTTCGACGTCCATTCGGCGAGGCTGGTGCAGACGCTGACCGCGCACCCGGACTCCGCTGTGGTCGCCATCCAGGTGCGTCCATACACCCTTTCCAGCTGCACCTTGGGTGGTGGCCTCCATTAGAGGCGGTGGCCCTTTGCAAAAACCGTGTGTCCAGCTCTGGTTTTGGTTAACAATGGCCGTCATCAGTATAATCACCTAAAGTAGAACTGATGCTAATTCAGCATGAGTCGTGACGTTTTCATTTCTGGCAAGAAAGCCTGTTCCTGAACAAATATTCCCATACACATCTTTAATGCAGGCGATAGTGAAATAGGAAAAAAAAATGTAGCCTTTTACTCTCAGCGACGAGCGATCAGCACTAAATGGTTCGAGAAATGATTAACACAATGATCACCTACGCCACACATCTACGCCGCTACCATTGAACAAACAAAAAAAAGTCGCAGTAGCATATCAATGACTGGGCGCGGATTCGTGGCTAAGGGAGAGTGTATACTCCACAACACAGTCCGGGATAGAGCCCGCGGTTCGAATTCGGCCGCGCAAGTTGGCTTTCACCGGAGGGTGGAGTCCTAGGTAGAGTGGCCGCATGTTGGTCGTGCCAGAGCCAGGTGCCTTGTAATATCGCGATGGAAAGAAACGCGAACAGCGCAGCGCCTACGCGCTCGGCTGATCCAATTTCTTTTCATCGCGCTTTTGCCTGGGTGGTCAGGAAAGGACCTTAGAGCCGTACTAGAACGCATCACGGACGACTCTAGCGTATTTTTGCTACCACCGAATTAAAAGCGTGGTGAAAAGAGATGCGAACTGTGGGGCGCCCAGGCCCCGCTCTGTTCGCGTTTCTTTCCATCGCCCCTGTGCGTAATTTCCGCCTTCCAGCACAATCCATCTGCACAGACCACACCAACGTATCTCTCGTAATTTTTAAAATAAAGATCTGTAAGCGTTAAAAAATATCCCGGTACAGTTGCCTGTCCCATAGCTGCGGAATGGGGCTGCGGGCGGGACGACACCGACGACGAGAAACCGTAAAACCAGGCTATTGCAGCTAGCGCTGGAAAATACGGGCCAGTGGATCGCTGCACACAGCTAAGGAGATGCGCTGTTAATGTACACAAACCATCCTCTCATATGATCCCCCTCCCACACTCTTCTCCGCTGCCCTCTGGTCCAGCCTGTTGTCTTTCTCCGTCAATGAAATAGCTCCAGCCATTCTCGTGGGAGTTCAGACATAGCTTCACCAGCGAAAGCACGAGACACCAGAAAAAGAAGAACACAGGACAACGCTGTCCTGTGTTCTGTGTTCTTTTTCACCTGGTGTCTCGTGCCTTCTCTGGTGAATTTATGTCTGAAATACACCAACTAGCCCACATGGTTACCTTGTTACGTTCTCGTGGGAATGCCAGTATTTTTCCCTGAAGTAATAATAGCTTCGCCCTGTCGCCTTCTTTGCAGGCTCAAAGTAGGGACACATTTTTGATCACGGCAGCCGGCAACAAGATTGTAGTGTGGAACTTCTATCTCAAGAAGAGCGAGATGTGCCACCCGCAGCCCAAGTCTAAGAAAGTGGACGTTCACAAGGACCCCATCTCATGTGTGGCTCTCTCCAGAGACGGCAGCGTAGCGGTCACCGGTAAGCACCCCTCGGGCCTCTGACTCACGTCGCTCGTATAATTTCTGAAGATAAGGATTCTCTTGTCGTATTCAAGCTCCATAACACTTCCTCGGCTATAGAGCGAGCAATTTCTTGCCACGGTGTGCTCATGTTTTGTCATGGTGCTAGAGAGCGCAGCTGCTATTTGGTTGCGTTTTCCTACACGAAAGCCTAGAGTCCGGCTTTTCGATAGCTGTTTTTCCTCCTCTGCTTTGTGAGCTCTCTTTGCACTTCTTTGTGTTTGCACAAGAACATACACGATGATTACGGCCCTGCTATCGTATGCTCGGGCTGCTAGCAAGGATGGGCACTGCCCTTTCTGCTTGCTACAAGAGCCACAGGAATCTAGTGCTGTGAACGAACTGGGCAGCTGGGAATGAAGCTCCCGCATTGTTTCTGAAATATCTTCGCGACACTAAGACTACACATGGCGCCTATGGCGGCTAAAGAATTTCCTGGGCGCTTAGACAAGTGGTTACAGATTAACTGCGCCACAAAGGGTCAACCTTACTTCGTTATCTAAGTGTCGCTATGGTGGAGCAGTCTCCGGCAGTACTACACAAAGCCAGCCCGCCTGTAGCTTAGAACAGTTTCAACCCCATCCACAGTGCCGCAGATTATCGTGTCATGCGCCGACCCTTGGGGTGCAGGATCGCGCAATGGCCAGCTCAAGGTGTGGCAGATGAGCACTGGCGAGGCGCACACCAACCTGGACGGCCACACGGCCGCTATCACCTGCTTGGCGTTCGCGCCCAATGGCCTCTTCGTCGTCTCCGGCTCCGAGGACAACACGCTTCGCGTGTGGGGACTCACGCTCGGCCTGGTGGTTTCTACGTTCAAGGTGCACCATGTTCTCATTGCCTTTCACCGCAACTAGTTCGAAAGAAGCCGTATCCTAAACAGAGGGGCAGAACGTTCGCGAGAATGCCTCTCACGTTTACCTGTAGGCCTTTCAGCGCAGGCAGGGTTTCACGACTGGTGGCTTTTGTAACAGGGACACAGGAAGCAAACTCGCACGTAGCTAAATTAGACCGCATTATATGAGATATAAGCAGGAAAACACCATGAGTGCTCTTTTCCAATCGTGCATTGTCAAGATGTGTCTTTTGTGAACAACACTACAGGCATTACATACCGCGCCATTCAACGCTTCTTCAAAGGATGTCATTGCGCAAATAAGTGGCGCAGTGCCTGCCCATACTGTGCTACGAAAAACACCTTGCTGTAGTTTTAACGCAAAACAAAATGGGGGGTCTTTTGATGCGTGTGCTTATCTCGAGCGCACGGATGTGGGTACATTTTAAAATATTTCTTCACCGCGTAAGCGCTACGAGTGGCATTCAGCGAAAATGCCGGCGTTGCTTGCACATGTAAGCGTGGCCGCCGACTGCAGCATCCGGCGCCTGCAGCGAGCCAAGCGGGAGAACCGCCCTCCGACGAGAAACGAGAGGGAAAATCCGCATCGGTGGTGGCAGAGATGCGGGCGCTGCGACGCCCCACGAGAGCGGCGATTGCGAAGGCAAAGCGGAGCCGAAAGCGAGCGCACGTCAGCGGATCACGATGGGATCACGTCAGCAAGAGCGCGTCATCAGCTGATCCTACGCGGCACGCCAAGGCGTAATGCGTATAATGCAACAAATGTGTAAGCAAAAATATCATTAGCGAGCCATCAAGCCAGTCAAAGTGAAGCTAAATTAATTGCCACAATTTTCATGTAATGGGATGCGGCAAAAGGGAACAGCTCCATAGTACAAGCGCATTCTGCTTATGCAGTTCATCGCATCAGATCATCCGAGCACCTGTCTATATATTTTTTTTGTTTTCACATTTGTCGCTGCACAGAATGCATGCATGTGCAGGGCTTCTCGGTTTTCTACCGCTCTCAAAGCTTATAGAATGTTTTGGGGTCGTCTCTATAGTTTGGTTTATAGGGGTTTAACGTCCAAAAGCGACTCAGTCTATGAGGGACGCCGTAGTGAAGGTATCCAGATAATTTCTACCACCTCGGGTTCTTTAACGTGCACTGACATCGCACAGTACATGCGCCTCTGGCATTTCGCCTCCATCGAAATACGACCACCGCGGCCGGGATCGAACCCGCGTCTTTCGGATCAACAGCTGAGCACTGTAACCACTGAGCCAACCCGGCGGCCTCGGCTTTTATGAAAATTCGGAGAGGGCAAAACTTCAAAAGTGCAGCTCGACAAGACCCTAGCGCACCACACAAAACGAGGTACAGCGTGAAAAATGAAACTGATGAATCAACTGACACATCAAAGACCTCAACGAATGTATAGGGGAAAAAAAATATTATCAAGTAAAAATTAAATTCAGGTATGTTGCGTTGAATTATTTTGCTCGTCATGCCTTCGTAAACTAAATGCAGAAAGCAAGGTACACTGAACGTTAGTCATGACTTATCTACGGGAATACTACTATATGATGCAGTTTTTTGTGTTTGTTTTTGTGCGCCTAACCTAACGCCTTTCTCGTAGCTTGCCAAGTGACCTATCTGCCTTGAGTATATTGTGTAAACGGAATCCTGCAATTCGTTCCTCTTGGCTGTAAAGGTTACGCTCGGAAGATCGGCGGTGACTTCCCTTTAGTTTCAACTTTCGGCCGATTCACGGGGCCTCTTCTGAAGTTTCGCGCTACGCTGAAGCGCGGGCTGATGCGCCGCTTTCCCTTCTCCCTCTCTGCCCGAAGCGCAGCACGGATGCGCTCATTAGGTGCATGGCACATTCGCTGAGCTTGCGCGTGCATGCCGTGTCGTGCAGGAGCACCAAAGCAAGATTGTGAGCGTGTTCGTGACGTCGGACAGCCGGCGCGTGCTGTCAGTGGACGCGCAGGGGCTGCATCGCCTCTGGACGGCCGACAGCGCCACGCAGCTCATCGCCTGCGCCAAGACGTCCAAGCAGGTGACGCTGCACGCCAACGTCGTCTTCACCGTGGGCGGCAAAAGTGACAACAGGTACGCCCAGAAAAACGAGGGGGCCGGTCTGCATTCGCGCGCTTGCCCCGCAACTAAAGCAGCCGATCTCCAAAATAAGTGGCGCCATCTCTCTGGAAAAAGGGATCATGCGTGCCGCCGTCCTCTTTTGCAATGCATCTAGGACCGTTTAGTTCTCGCGTTTCGGGCTTATGGTCTCGTTTGCGCCCCATATGAGGCAATAAGTTGACTTTTTCGGCAACAAAGCACCTCATCGTGTGAATGAGCTGCCTGTGTAAAACCCGGCGGTCAACATTCCCTGGCCATCCTTTCGCGCATGGGTTGCCGTCGTTATGGACAACACTGTGGCTGCCACGCCAGTATTCGGTGGTAAGCGGCAAGTAGGTCGGTAAACCTTGGTGAAAAGATTATTTCCACATGGCAGGTGAGGAACTGCGCATAACGCCAAGTCATATCGATGCAGTACAAATAAAACAGTTGGCTTCGGCTTCATTCGGTGGATGCGGCGCCGATCGACTGCTTCCTTGAACTGCTTTGGAGCAGGCGACTTGGGTAGTGAGGACGATGCCAGGTATTGGACGAAACAGAGCGACCTTTAAGAGCTTAAACTGTAGAGGTGTGTTTCAGCCAGCTCCTTTGACTTTGGCTGCTACTTTTTAAACAGTTCGGCGCAAACTCCACGAGAGAAACCCTGCTCCTTGTAATATCTCCTGCACACACGACAGCGTGCGCTCGCTTTTTTGCCCCTTCTTAGCGTAAATAGCCGTGCTTCTCCGAGCTTCCCATCTATCGGACCGAAATCGGAGCTTGCACAAAATTCCTTCGCGCACAGAGAAAAATAAAGAGAATAAGGCGACCTGGGGGTCTTTTAAAACACAGTGTTTCTTTTAAAAACCCTCTGCTCCCGCAGCAAAGGTGTCACGTGACCTGAGCTGCGGCGCAAGGTTGATGCGCGCGCCATTCGCTCCAGTGGTGAAGCTGGCGCCCCACACAAGTGTGCGTATATGTCGTTGTAATATGGTACTTTGTCTGCGTACTTAAGCGAATATCTGGACAGTGACCGAACCAGCGAGTTCTACACATCTCGACTTAACATCAAGCTCGCAGCCGGACTTCTTGGCGGGCTAAATAGGGACGGTGCTAGGAAGAGCGTCTGTTCTTTGTTGTCTCAAGCTTGAATCGGATTTCGGGAACAAATCCACAAATGTGTGAAAGGCTTCAATTCGTAAATGAACAAGGTCATCGTTGTGCAAACGCTTGTCGTGCACTATGTTGAAATAAACTTGCGCAATACTCAACGTAGATTCCCAGGCAAATATTCCGTTTAAATGCCCGCGCAGTTTATATGTACTCGTGATTTTCCGCGACATTAACGTTTTATTCAATTTTCCTTTTAAAATTAAATGAGTTTTTGAGGAAAGGAAATGGCGCAGTAATTGTCTCGTATCTCGGTGGACACCCGAACCACACCGTAAGGGAATGTAGGAAGGTAGGAGTGAAAGAAGAGATAGAGAAACCTGTCACCATTACCGTCGTACTGTCTTATCTCCGTAAATTCTTCAAGCTTACCGTATATAGTCTCTACTAGATATATTCATGCCATTTTTTTTTTTAGCGAGTGCGATGAATAAATCACATCCTGGTTTTAGAGCCACTTCTGTGAACTAGGTTCATAGTTTCATTTGTTCAGCTGGCCACGTTTTTCTTTGTTGTCATGTATAATTGCTTTTTTTTTTTCTTTCCGGCTGCTTTAATTGTATTTAGTCTAATTTGAAAATGACAGGAGGCCCCGATACGGTCACCCACTATGGGCCCTCTTTCTGCATATTCTTATTCGTAAATACTCTTTATTAACCGAACAAAACTGATTCTCTTCTTTATTCTAATTGTTCAGATGAGATGCAAATATTACTCTTGCTTACTTCTCATTAAGGCGGGCAGAGGAGACAGTCGTGTTCAATCTGCAGGAACAGCAGTGTATTTTACACCGGTGACATTTTACACAGAGAGTGTCACCGTTAGAAGACATGTTCTCACCTCCCTCTTTTGACTTAACTGTAGAGCAGGGAAGACAAAATGAACGTGGTGTTTGTTATTGTGCTTAAAAATCACAGTCAAATAAGCGTGCTTACTGAGCTTGAACTATAAGAACACAAGGCAAGCGCTTCCGGCAAAGACGATCAGGTCATGGCAGGCGTAAAAATATTCAAATTTTTCGCATATGACAACAAATGCAAAAAAAAAACACTAAGAGAAATCTATTAAAATATTGCAAGCAACATGTATTCTTAGTTTGTTTCACGTTTTCATTTTTCACTTATGTATTGTAAATTGGCGAGTCTGAGGTTATTGACTTGTGAAAGAAGAAAAAGGAAATCAACATTGACGCTGATTTTCTTCATGATAAATGCGGTTGTATAGCTCATTATAAATTTACTATTTTTCTTTTTTAAAAACAAAAATAAAGACTTGGCATCATTTTTTGCCATCTGCTTGGAGCGCGAGTACTTGTTAAGTTGTTAACAAAGAAAAACATAGGGTCACTGACCAAGTCAAAGTTTAATGAAACGTACTGACGTTTCGGAAGCCCTACGGCTTCCTTGTTCACAATCCTTCACAATCCTTCATTTGACTTGGTCAAAGCTTAAGCTTTGACTTGGTCAGTGACCCTATGTTTTTCTTTATGTGACCACCTGACGAGACAATATTTCGTCGAACTCTTGATTAAGTTGTTAATGCATTATAAGAAGGAAGCCCTCTATTTATTGGAGAATACTAATCATTGGTCAAAACTGCATGTTTTATCTCTTTCCCAACCATGCGAAAAAAGGATATTTCTTGTGTATTTTGATTCCTATTTACCCCTTTCAGACTCGCATTATGTTCTACTGTGGAGAGAATTCTGAAAATTTGTGCGTACCTATTTAGAATCCGCTATTTCGCAATAATAACATTAGTGGCTCAAAAACTCCAGGAATTGATGCAGAGTGCGCCCTCCCATTCTCAGGTAATTGAAGCTCTATTCATCAAGAAGCTCATTTATACCCAGTTAATTATTTTCTGTATCATCCGAAGCTGTCACGAAAACAAATCTGCAGTGAGCTTTAGAAAACACTCCGCAGCATGAGAGAAGAAAAAGGTTACAGCTCCAGAGAGCACTTTCTTGGAGCAGCGTAGAACTTCGCGACATCCATCTTTATTTCTTCTGTTTAAAAAGCGATGTTTTTTCTAGGCATGAAATGGCCCTACCATTCTGTCCAGCAGGGATTTCAGATCTGACCGTTGACTTCGGACTTTGTGAGAACAGCTCTAGACATTTCTAAAAACGTTTGAAAAGTCGCAATCGCAGGCGCTCTGCCACAATGAATTATTTAAAAAAAAACTGTTGCCCTCATTGTGTTGTGTCGAACATAGAAGTGAAGTTAAATGGGCGTTCCTTTGAAAAATGGGAAGTATTATTACGCAGAGGCTAATATTTACTGCAAAACTGTATTCGTCAAATACAAAGTTTTAGTGACGACTGAAAAAAAAAAAATAAGCCCATATCTCGGAATATGAAATACAAACAAAAAAAATAGAATACACAATGTTCTCCATTGTAGCAGCAAAATATGCTGCAAAAACTAACTTTGCAGCTCGCAAAGTTTTTTAGGCATAAAAATTCGAGTCGGCCCTTATGAGTGGCGTGCCATGCGGCGAAGCACATTTTCCGGGCTGGTTTCGTTGATCCTCGCTGTTAGAACTACTGAATTCTGACGACCTCGGATCATCATCGGACGGGGTGCCCCCCTCCAAGAAACGTCCATCGACAATGCCAGACACGTCACGATACCGCACTTGCGATGGACCCGCTTGGGCGGCCATGACTCTCAGAGACCACGTCACGTTATCGGTTTCATGGCGCATTTAAAGATCTCAGTCTCGTGGCCACAGATCAAAGTACACGTAGAAACTGAAAGTGTAGTCGCTAATCTATCTACAAAGGCCCGACTTGCGCGGCGCCGTAGCACGAGTATTGATGGTGGCGCTCACATCCATCGATCCCGAGTTATCCACACTCGATGGGCATGGTTGGGAAAGAATTTTAAAAAAAACACGTGTCATATGCACTTTCTGGGAATAACCTTGCGTCATGTGCAGTTTGAAAGAGCGGGCGCTTCTCGGTTTCTTTTGACATCAGTTTTCTGTGCTTACACTGAGAACCCTCTGCCAATGCTGCAAAAAAAAAAATATTTAACAAGCAGTACGCGAAGACATACATCATCCAATAATGGCGTCTCCAAAAAAATCAAAAAACTTCCCCGCTTGGGAGCACATCTGAAACGATTTTTTTTTCTTTAGCTGTCCTGCCTTGTTATAATAGTCACTTCTCGCATTTACAAATTTTCATACTTCTAATCTCGCAGCATAATTCAGTTCATAGTATGTCTGTCCTGAAACTGACACTTTTTTTTTCTCTTTCACTGCGTCCTTTAATGTACGCAAATATCAATCCCAGAAAAAAAAAAGCATTTTTTTTTATTCCGGTGCAATATGTTTGAGGGGCTACTCCAGTATGCGGTAAACTTGAAACAAGAAATAAGTTTTGTTAACGCCGATACGACTGCACTAAGGTGAATGCTGGTTGTAATTATTCCCTTCATTACTAAGCGAACTTGAAAAGATGGTTGTTCAAAGTAAAACCACTTAGCCGTTTTGGACAGTATCGTCCTCTTGCCGCAAAGAAACTATGTCCAAACAGAAACTGGGAAATGCGGGAGTAATTGAGTTTGGTAGTATGCAAATGAAGTCACACATTGCAGGACTCGAAGAAGCAATTAAAGTACATATTCTCTTTGCCCTCACCTAACTCCCGCTCGAAATTCTGAAGCTCATGGATCACTTGTCCTGAACGCCTGCATGGACCATAGCGAACACTCTTGGGGGCCGAATACTTTAAAAAGGCGCTCGAATTTGACGGCTCCCCAGCAACGTAGACTCCGAACCAGCAGCAAATAAATTCGATCTCTCCCTGTTTTGCTTAAACAGTGACAGTGATTAATGACTGTGGTGTTTCATGACAGTCGCTTTGCAGCAGCCCAGGCAAAGAAAATCTGAAGAGACAAAAAATACCAACTACAGTTGAAGCATGGTTTCAGAATTTTTTGGCGAACATACTTAAATTCTGCGACTGTGGCTGATCATATTTACTTAATAATCTAATCTATCTTACGAAATAAACTTGACAGTCGAGCCCAATTTTACGAAGGATTCCCAGAGCACAGGACTAGCTTCTCGAGCTTAGCAGCGCAGAAAAGCGAAATGCCCAAAGTATTTCCAGAAGTTATAAGCACACACTGCGACGAATTGAGACAGTTTAGGGCGCCAGCATGAAAACCCTTGAAAAAAAAATCCGGGTTCTTTCCCGTGCGCTGCAAAGCAATAGCTGCGGCAGCCGAGGCGCTGTGCACTATTCTTGCACCTTGTGGTGCACAGTCTAGGCAGAACCATCCTATCCAAATATATATGCTGAAGTACCATTAACATTTTACAACCGTACAACACATATATCAGGCTCATGCGAGCTGATATATGTCGCTAAGTATAGACAGCATTACGAAAGATGCAGTACATTTCAGACAAGAAGTCCAGCCCTGCGCGATTGTTTGGGGTAGTTTTCGTGTGAGTGTCACAGGGTTTTCAATCTGTCCGCTTTCCGTTGTGGCTGAGGATTGCTGGCGCGTCACTCCTCCATCCTGTCGGTCTCTGCTCGTTTGCTGTGAGAGGCGGTTTTCCGCTTTCTCCTCAGTTTTTCTGACACGCGCCAAATGTGGTTGGCTCCGGCTCACTCGCGTTTGCGGGCGCCTTCTTGCTGCGCATCCAACGCTTGCTCCAGTTGGCGGTTGCATGCCGGCCGCGGTTGCCTGTCCTGATGGCATATACGAACATGCTACACGAAACTCGGCCCTTACCCCGCCTCTTCGCTGGCGTCAAGGCCAACACGGTCAAGCGCGCCGCGCCTGAGTTTCGGCACCGGAAGGAAGGTTGCCAACGAGAGAGAGATAAACTTTATTGGCAGCATATCCAACAGACGCCGATGACGATGTCTGGGGCCTGGCTCATCGAGGCCACTACGGATTAACGCATTTACTCTATGGTGTGGTACAAATTTTAAAAAAAGAACACTAGGTCACGTACCGCGGCGTCGTTTATTACTCCGATGAACAATCGCAACATTTTAATGCCCGACTATATCAAAGAAGCCGGAGGCATCAAAATTATCGAGCTTATGATTTCGTCTTATGATTACCTTCTTGTTCACGTAAAAAGGAAAGCTTTGACGACGCACTACTTTTTTGTCGCTGAGGAAATCTGCGCGGCTGTCATGAATACGAGCGGAGCTTCACTGCAGCGGAGCTTCACGTCGTATCCGACAGTAGCTCCACTTGCTGCCGCCCCTCCCACGCTCGCTTCCGTTCTCGCTCGCCGCAGCATCTGCTTCCTTCTTCATATCTCGCATCATTAACGGCTGTCGCCGCAGAGTATCAAGAGACGGAAGAAGTAGTGCACGAAATCCCGCGTGTGAATCGCGTGAACGCATGCAGGAGCAGCTGTGTTTCCTCGGTAATAATGGCTGTCGCCGGAAAAGGCTCGTGCGCGTGGTGCTGTCCCACAAGCTTCGGCGACCGTGTCCTCGCCAGTCCTCGCGCGCATTATAATGCACGTTCGACTTTTACTGAGCTGTGTAAAAAATGCATCACTTCTGCCGCCCAAGTTCTCAGAGACAACTGGCTGTGCTCCCACGTAGCCAGCTTCTCAGGAGCTGTAATAATAGGGCCGCTTCGACCAGCCTTCCAAGTTCGTTGCTTTGTCTAAGTCAGACTTCTTCTACCCGCGGCCAAACAGCTTCCAGGTTTCTCATGCTTTGCCAGGAGATTATTTGTAATTTTGATTTAACTACGTATTCTGTCGTCCATTTATTGGAATAAATATGCGTCGTAAGACATGGTTGCCTGTTTCTGAAGGCAGGGAGCATGGAGAAAACTCATATTGGGAGAACTGTTGGACCTGCGGATGAAAATGTTTTGTGTACACTCATGGAAACAGTCAGACTGAATTAACGCTGACGAGCCGAACTTTTGCCCTGGTATGACGAGGATAAACGTAAACACCGACGCTAACTCGTGCGCGAGCGCCGCAGAAATTCTTAGCAACGAGGACATCGTGGCGGCCGTCGGAAAAGTGCCAAAAGCAGAGGGTTTAGAAAAGCCTTATCTGGGTGGCCGATTCGTTTTAAGGCCTTTTCACCGACTTCTGCGACAGCACGGACGAAAATGTGTGCGCTTGAAACGTACGAGAAGTGCTTGACGGTATCGTTGAGAAAGAGCATTCAAGAGGCCATAGCAAACTAGTTAGTCTGGAGACTATTTCATCCGCATAATCAGTACTGCATTGTCCAATTTTAAAAATTATTCATTTTACAAAAAAAAAATTGGCGGTCTCCGCGTAGTTTGCGAAATTGTGTTTTAACTGCTGCGAATATTGTAACCATTCTTCTTCACACATTTATTCCGAATGTCAGCTCGTTTTGGCACCATATGTAGTGTATGCTGCTGGTAGAAACTTCTTGTGCGGCCTTTTTTATTATGAGCGGTGCCACGCGTCATTAAGTATGCGTCAGGTTATCAGTTTCAAAAAAGATGCCTGCCGAAAACAACCCTGTGAGCGGACGCTGGGCCGCTTTGGAACTAGCCATAAAGACAGACACTGTTTCTTGCGCAAATAACTTTGCCTTCATGCATTCATGCGCTAATACCCGATTTGTTTTCGCAGCCTGAAATACTGGCCCGTGTTTGAGACCGACAGTGAAAAGACGGTAAGCCACAGCGACGCCATACTTTGCTACACCGTCACGTACGACTGCCAAATCATCGTCACCGGCTCGCAAGACATGTCACTCAAGGTGTGGGAAGTCGCCACGGCCAAGCTAACTCAAGTGAGTCCACAGTTTCTCCCTTAATATTGTTTTCGTTTTCCTTTCGTTTTTTTTTTCTTTTGCAAGGAGATGGTAACAACGCTTTGTGGCCTTCTCTTGTCGGGTTCAGAAAGCAAACACAAGGCAAACACATCTGCAAAGAACCCACTGTTCGTTTTTGAAGATTGTGGGCGCCAGCGCAAGGTGCCACGGCCTCCCTAATTCTGAACCGAAAGGTGCACCAGGCAGTACTCCTCGCCGGAGGAAGGAGGCGCCTGCGCTTGGCTCGTTGCGTTTAACCCATTGGCCTCCAAAGCCGTCGGATCGACGCCCACGGGAAGCATGCAGGGTCATATTGCCAAAGCTGTCGAAACGATGGCAGGTAGCCTCAACAGATTTTTTTTTTTTTTGCCGTCCCGGGATGGCTCGCTATCATGTATTATTGAATGGGTGTTGGGTACTTTTCCAGTATGGATAGCAGCAGTAGTTCTACTTTTTCGAAGTATTTTTGTTAGAATTCGCTGATATGTTTGTTGGCTGTTTCCTGACATACAAGCTAATTCCCGCGGCAGGCAGCAAACACAGTCCTTGTAATGAAGAAACGATGGATATTCTTCTGAAAAGTAAAGATGATGTCTAACGTAGCAATGAAATCAATTTTTCACCGAATTTTTCTGATGACCGAAGCGACAACAGTTATGAACATGCCATCGGTGATTTAAAGCCGGCAAATATCAACCTTCAACATGTAAAGCATCCACCATAGCAATTTAGTCCAAAAAACTCTTAGACGTTGCTAAACATGTTCCTTCAGTCTTTTTCAACAGACTTTAGGGTTAAAGAAGCTTTCATTTTTGTACCCGCGCTACGGTCGAGATCTAAATCGATACGGAAGACCTAGCAGCACTCGCAAAAAAAATTTGGAGGTCAGTCAAACAGCCTATGAGCAACCCTAGCCTACAGCGGCCGATCCGCGGCACGATTTTTAGTCCTCAGTGTTCGTTCCTCACAGCTCGCTGAGTCCCAATTTGGCCGTACCGTATACCTCTAACGCGGGGACGTATTTCCGCGTACTTTGCGCAAACTTTGTGCCGTTTCTGTTTGTTACCCGTTGCTGCAAAATCGGATCTAATTACATTGTCCTTTCGAGGCCGCATTCTGTTTATAACTCGTCCGTTTTTTTTTATATAAGCAGCTTTGGCGAAGAGAGAGAGAGAGCGAAGGAAATCAGTGACTTCAGGAACACCACGATATCTTGCCGACCCATAAAGACGCTCGGTCATGCAGGAAAAGGAAGAAAAAAACATTGACGAATGCGCGAAGGTTGTGAGTGCTCAAGGACAAGAAAGTCAGAGAACAACGGAGCTATCCAGATCAAATTTTGAAACACAACGAATAACGTCGGTACAGTCTGGAACTTTTAACTAAATGAGAGGCCATGAAACAGCGCCTGTCCTGCTCAACACGCTATCACAAAAGCTTTTTACAAGCTCATTCCGTCATTATGCATAAAGCCCCAAAACCAAGCATATTCGGGCAAAAACGTGTAGAGTAAGTTAGTAGTTCTTAAGCCTTCATGATGGCGTGGTAATGATGTTTCCGAAGGAGCTCATTGACCCCGCGACACGTTGCGATGCAGAGATAAGGCCTTCTTTAAACTATGCACTATCAAGGCCAAAAGCCTCCAGGACGCGTGAAAGGCAATCTCGGCGCATGGAAGCCATGTTCCCGCCAATCGCGATGTTGTTGCCGAACCCTCTTTCTTTTTAAACGTGTATCCTACTATAGATTGGCAGCAGAAGGAACAAAATGAAACGACAAAGCAAAAACGACACCGCGAACACAGACCAAGAAGATATTTGCTGTTATTCAAGCATATGCTCAGAGGCGAATTTGTACATAACTTTAGAAGCCGACACCTGGGGCTTGAAGGGAGGGAACGGACCTCTTGCAGCAAGGCCATTCCCCATGAAAAAATTTCAATGTGCCACTTTTTTCACTAAAGACTATTCAGAAAAGCAGCTTTTTAAACTGAGCTTTTTGGTTTCTCACATATTCTTGCATGGCTGCGCGTTTGTGATCATGCGCAGCACCGCATCATTGTTCTGTGCCGTCTCTTGCTCTTAACTCATCTCTCTCTTGAAAACTGCAACCATACAAATATCGTCAAATTGCGTATTATGGCTATAGGTTCAATTTTGTACAACAACTCACTGGGCGATGATTAGGCTACTCGATACAGCACCGACAATATCCAGGCTGGTGCAGTGGCGTGCTTCCGCTGCAATTCGGTCTTTTCTGTTCTGGCCCGGAATGGAGATAAAGTTACACAGGACCGGTTAAAAGCACGATAAGGGACCCTTAACGAACCTGCCCATAGCGCAGTAGGCTGAGTGAAGCTTTGTTTGTTTATTTATTTGTAAACACCGTGGTTTAATACACGATATCATAGAAAACATTGGTATCTGCTACCCCGAGGCTGAGTTTTTACTCTGGTAAGCCATGGGCTCTCCCCGTGCCGACAGGTGCTGGTGGGCCACGAGGGTCCGGTGACGTGCGTGGCGGTGGCGCCGTTCCGGGGCTCGCTGGCCGTTTCCGGCTCCCAGGACTGCAACCTGATAGTGTGGGACGTGACGACAGGCAGCGACCGCTTCGTGCTGCGCGGCCACACCGAGGCGATCCGCGCGGCCAAGCTGACGCTGGACGGCTCGGTGGCCGTGTCCAGCTCGGACGACAACACTCTGCAGCTTTGGAACACGCAGAACGGCCACCGGGTGGCCAGCTTTGACCTGCACGCCACCGTGCTGGCCGTCACCACGTCGCTCAACACGGGCCACCTGGTGGTGCAGCTGGCCAGCTCCACGCTGGTGCCCATGCTGCGGCTGCTCAACAACCCGGGCAAGGGTCTCATGCTCGACCTGCCGCCCGGCACGCCCGTCGGCGACGAGCCCAAGACGCTCGGTGAGCGCCGCCCCCAGCAGCAGAGCGCGCGCCGCGCCCGCCGCGCGCGGCCCGCCCTCGAGAACGTGGCCCGCGCCAAGAGCCACTGAGCACTGGCCGACGCTCGCGCAAAACTCTGATTCCGACGCCCCTTGCGGCAATGAGGCAACGTTTGCAGAGCGGCTTAGCTCAGGTTTTATCAATGCTCGCCAGGTGTAGTTGCCCATCACGATGCTTAAAGTCAGTGCGGCTCTCGAAGCTGACGATAGCTCAATGCACAGCCGCCTGTTTCTCAAGAAGCTCATCTGCTTTCTCACGAAGACGGCATGAAGCTGCGAGAGTACAGTTATTGGTGATTCAGATAAAGCAGCCTTCATTTACCAGAGAGCCGCAAGGTGCATCGGCGCATTGAAACATGAGGGATACTGCTAGAGTTGGGCTGAGTGGCCGCTTATTGCAGAACTGGAATCATTGCGGAATCGTTCCGGTTTTCTGAAGGTCAGGGTCAGAATGACAATAGAATGGTGGTGCGCGAATGAAACGGACGCGATATGCCTTCATTTCTTGGCACACATCCTGTGAGCACCGAGAATGCACGTTACCGAATGTCATGATGGTGCTAGGAGCACCATGGTCCTTGAACATACTGTTATCAGAGTAAATAAATAAATGTGACTCTTAATTAAATGAAACCAGTCTATTCCCTAAGAATACCACAAGCAATCATTCGGCTTTCCCGTGCGAGACTATCCGTTTTTTTTTTACCACATTTTTCGACACTTCACAGCTTGTACGCATTCCGTTCGTCTACTGAGAAATTTTCCTGTTAGCGCTAAAGCAGGAGCCGGTAATTCAAGCTAATTCACGCTATATGCGCACCGATTGCTTTTAAACTCTTTGCTCGTGCTTTGTGGAACAACCTCTAGACTTTAAGCTTGAAAAATGCTTTTGTGCGAAATACATCGGAGCGCATGCAGACAGCCTTTCTTTAGCCCGCTCTGGGAAAGGTCGCATATGTATCTTCGTTTGCTAACTTACATCGGAGAAGCTCAGACTTAGGGCGAAAATTTCTGTCTTGTCATAACGTAAATTAATCATAGCGTCTACACCTATGTGTTCCGATATAACCCGATCCGTAAATAAAAGAGTGGCTCACTGGAAGTCGTCCAGCGAACTTATACTAGGCGTCGTTAGAGTGCTATGTGCATGCCAGCGCACAAAGGCCAAGTGATGCATAAGAACTCGAACACAAACAAAATGGGCCTTTGTTGCGCGCGCCGCAGACGGTATTGTAGCGTTGCTATTTTCCCTGCTGTATATTCACGTTAATACGTATTCTCGGTCTAGTTGGTTGCTTTACATCTTTGTGAACAGCGCAAAAACAGGACACGCGTACAGGAATGAGAAGAGCAAGGCGCCGGCTAGCAACTATAGTCGAAAACAACTCAAGAACGAAGCGAGAAATGCCCCTTGAAAGAGGGACTACAGCCAATGGCGTGGACCGATTGTCACGACGTCGGGGTTAATTCCTTAATCCATGGTTAATCCCCTATCCCTGCCAACCCCCTGCGCTATCATGCACCCATTTGCCAGCGGATTAAAGTAAGACATGATGTTGGGCTAGTCGCTTCATAGATTCAGCAAATATAAAACTGCGCAAAGTAGACAGGACGAGAAGAGACACTCTGCGTGTGCGTCTTTTCCTCTTTTCCTCGTCCTGTCATCTTCGCGCAGTTTTATATTTGCTGAAGGACATTACGCACGATGTCACGAGAACCAGTCGACGCCATTGGCTGAAGGGCCTGTTTTGAAAAGGATTTGCCGCTTCGTTCTCCAATAGTATCCTACTATAGAACAGTAGCCGGTTCGTATTTCAGCACGCTTTCATGAAGCTTGTTTCCATTGCTGATCAGCACCTTTTTTGTTCTTTTTTCATTCCTGTACGCGTGTCCTGTTCTTGCGCTGTTCACAAAGATATGTTCATATACTCTTAGTGCCTGCTTTAATCTGACTTCTTCAGCTTACTTTTACGCGGTACTGTATGGTCTTGACGAAACGTAAAGGACTTTTACAGCACGCGGGGGTGCGCTGGGGTAAATGGAATGGTACGGGACGCTATAAGACATTATAGAAATGCGTTTCGCCTTATATACTCAAAACGAAGAATCTAATGGACTTGCCCATTCCCGGCAACGGTATTGATTCCACTCCGCAAGTATGGAGCTATCTGCTGCATACTTTGAAAAAAAAAAATGTTTGTTCGGCCTCATTGCGCCTATCTCGGTGACAACGTGCTTTCCACTAACGCTCAAGCACCTCTCTGTGCACAGCGGCGTTCTGTTGGAGGCTTTACAGTGCTTCCTCTACTGCGCGCCACGCACTGATACCTGAACCGAAGTTCCCTCTCTACCTGCAATAAGCGGTAAATGCTAACGCTGCTCATAGCATGGATATTTTCGTTAGCCTAAAACGAGGAGAACTACTTTCGAACGAATACTGCACTTAATGTAATGATTGTTGAATTCATTAAAACTAAAACATGGCGCTTTACGAAAAAAAAAGCTTTCGGACGCGCAACACAAAAATCTTGGTGGTCGAGTCGCATGTTCCCTGTGTGGAGAGAACTGATGCACGAGTCCCAGAGCTAGCGGACTAGACCGCATCACTCGAGGCCACACCGTCTTGACTGTGCTGTACGTCGCATGTGCTCCACGCATGTTGTGTCTTATGCTGAGTGCAACGTGGGTAGACGGACTGCTGAAAAGCTATCTGAGAGCACTCTTTACTCGAAGAGTGGCTGACCTCAGAAAGAGACGAACCAACTCGTCCAACTAAGCATCCTGACTCTTTATTCGCTCATCCTTCAGTGTCACACACTCACCGCCTCTGTTAGTATCCCCAGTGCGCGATTCCGCGTTTTATAGATCTGCAGGTTTGCTTGTAGCTCGGCAGCGGCAGGGAACAAGCCCCTGAGGGTCTCATACTGTACGTAGATTAGTGTGTAGCCGATGCTCTCTGAGAAGCTAATATCACACGGAGTCTTGGTGCAACTTGTGCAAGGTGCTGCGTAGTCTCTGCTAAATCTTCCTGGTGGCGGCTACGTGCCGACCTTTTTTCAACAGGGATAAAAAAAATAGACACAGGACGGCGTATCTCTGTCACCGCAATCATTCTGAAGACAAAGCGGCAAAGTAAAATTCATTAGTTCAGGACTGGTTGGAAGCAGACATGTAGTATCCTTATGTCCGTCTAACCACGCCAGCCTCGCATTTCGCCGTCAGAGTGCACCCTCACAGTGTTTTTGTCAACCTCTTTTCCAGAGGCTAAGCTGTCGTTCACACGGGCACGGAGTGTGTGACATATCTGAGATTCACTGCACCGAGGATGTGTATCTAAGCCCCCGCGGCACGTCAGTGTTTATCTAACATGTGGCGAAGCGTTAACGAATGCGGATCTTTCACGTGAAAACCTTCCCTGGCACCTGCGCTAAGTTTGTACCTCTAGGATGCCTTGTTTTTACTCAAAAGGGTGAAAGTGACAGTGTCCAGCCTGGACAATGGTTGTAGTGGTCAAGGCCCTCACTTGAATCGGGGCAAAGTAAAAATGCAGCGCACAAAAGACACAGGCAGGGGAGAAGGACATGAGCGCGACGAAGGTTAGCGCTGTTTCTGTGATACCCAAAAAGTTCTCGTTTTAGTTGCCTGCTTCGTTCTAGCAACTATCCTTTAAGAAAAAATCGTAACTGACTGACACCATTATGCGCACCAGTTACAACGAGCGACGGAATGACGGGTAAGGCGTGCATTGTGATCGGCCCGTGCGCTGGATACGTATGTATATATTATGAAGTTACACGACAGCTAAGCCAACAGATCTTGAGTATGAAGTGGTACCACCAGCTATATGCGGCATGGTCGTTTGCTGTTCCACGTGCTCTTGCGGGCAACGGTAACTCCCAATGGACGATAATGGCTTGCCTGCCTTGCCTTTAACGAAAAATGGCTCGAAGAAGCCTTTCTCTGGCCCCTGTCAGAGCAGGGATTGCGTTTTCATCGTACTTATCGCGATGTAGTACTTTCTCTCGCCCTATTCTACGCATAAAATCAGTCTCGAGCAGGGGACACGAACCTCCCAAAACATTTATACCGTAGAGGACACAAATTGGGTAACTAGTGCTTGCTGAGAACTACCCACGCGCTTAAACGATTGTGCTCACTGTCCAGATGCTCAATCCGCTTGCTAGCGGCAACGACACGCAGACTCGCCACCATGAGGACAGCTGCCCATATAGAGCGAGGAAAAGAACTGCGGCAGGGCAAAGAAGGCGGCCACATAAGTCGCCGAAGCCTCAAGGTCGCGATGAAGCTCTGTAAACAAACAAAAATGAGCATGATACCGATACACGTAACACACACAAAGTGCTAAGTGCTCGACGGATACACTGCCCTGCTCTGCTGCTTTTCTACTTTTTTTTCTTTTTTCCTTTGCCCCACAGCTGAGTCATTACAGACGGAAACGGCGTCAACAATATGCGTAAGGAATTTGTTCACACTTAAAAAGCACAATAACACACAGAAGCTTCTTACTGCACAGTGTTAACTCGAGAATTTATAACGCGAGCATCGTGAGTTGAGTGAGTTTTGCACATTTCTGGATGGTAGTAAAGTTTTTCATCCCTTAATGTCTACAATCTGAGTCGTAATTTAATTGATGAAATAGGGTTGTCGGGGCTGGCGCAGGGCAGGATAACAATGAGTGAGGCCTTTGGCCTGTTACCAACGATTACAATGACGATTATTATGACTATGGCAGGCTATGAAATATACTTAAGCGAAAATAGCAGCAAGGTGCTAAAGGTCGACGGGGAAGGTAAGGTTTCACAGACGTTATATGGACAGAGCATATATAAGAAGAGACGAAACAAGTGGAGGTATTCTCCATTAGCTCGAATGAAGCAATTTAATTCTGAGTGCTAGGCCTTCGTACCAGTGTATTGTAATGTGATTTCGAACGGTTTTCTTATTCATCAGTAGCTTTTAAAATCATGGTGGGATAGTAAATTCACGACGGAAGTAACATAACATGCAGTCAGCGTTGTTAATTTTGTTGTCGACATGAACAGACCAAGTTAAATTGTGCGCGTGATATGACAGCCTTAGTATTTACCAGACCAAATAGTTTCTGAAAATCAGTTAAGATACTTTGTGAATGGCCTTAACGATATTCATGTGGTACGCATCCCTTCACATTGATCAAGATTTCAATTGAGTAGACAATAACCGCAGTAATTTTATTTTATGTATGAAATTTAGGTTGTACTGACGGTAAGGTTACGCAGACATCATCAGAAAGATGAATATGAAGTGAAACTAGGAAAGGCACATTGTTACTGTATATGAGGATTACAGACTCTTTTTGTGAGACCATTTCAGCGATTTTTCGCTCTTGTCCCATGACAGTTCTTCTTCAATGCAGTAACTGAGGCTGCCCACCTTCTTCCATATTTTACTTTTGCTGATGTACATTTGCCTTAGCAAAAACACGGTCCAGAATTTAGCAGAGTGTGTCGCACATGACGCATGCTATATCAAGATACGATTTTTTCTTTCTTTTAAACTTTATCTCGACGGTGCCGAATGAGCATCGCCGTAGCGCAGTGAGGCGGTTTTCTCGGCTCGAAAGGAAGGGAGGGCGTGCCTTTGTTTGCGACAGCTCTTCCCTTTAGATGTCGTTATTCCTTTTTTGTTTTCATTTATTTTTCTTTGCATTTTTTATCCAGTTCACCCGCTGTTTTTGGCTGGTGGTCATAACGCTGTCAGTGACGAAAGCAAAAGGTGAAGAATGTTACTCGAACAACGCATGTTTTTGGTTCTCGGTTGTTTGTTTGTTCCGTTTTGTTCAACAAAGACTAAGCAAGCAGGTTCGCGCTTCTTTTAGCCACCTGTTCTATGGATACTTTCGTTTCTGACAAACAGCCCCTGACCGATTATGAGAGCGCCGAAACAGCACGGAGACGCACCATGCTCGGATGTACACACAGTCGCAAACTCCGCGTGGCCACTATTTCGAAGCAGCTTCGAGACAGAGAAAGGGCTCCGTGGCGCAGCAGCCTTTCTCAGCCAGTGTTCCAGCTATTGCGTGCAGAGAGAACGCTGCGACTGTGGGCATTCTGCTGGGAACCCTTGGCGCTGCCTTGCTTCGCGTTCGGCGGTCTTGTCTGTTCCCAGTTCCGCCCTTGTCCCCCCCCCCCCCCCTTTTCGTTTCCTGTCGGCGAGTAGAAAGAGCGCGCTGGCGTGGTGGTCGCAGGAGGGCACCCCCTTCGCGGCGTGGTCCCCAAGCGGGTGCTGCTGCGGGGAAACCTGAAGCGGGAGCAGTCGTTCGACTCCTTCTATTGGGACCTGCGCGCCCAGTCGCCCAAGCACGAAACTTCCGTGGACGACTTCCGCGCCGGCAAGCCGCTGTCTCCGTTCGGCTCCCGCGAGCACCTCCAGCTGACGGGCGGCGCGGCGGTGTGGAACGGCGGCCTGGGCCGGGGACCGCGCAGCGCCGCCGCGCCGCACGCCGGTGGCGCCGCCGACCTCGGCCTGCAGCCCAAGCCCAAGCTGCCCAAGCACAAGATCCTCAAGAAGCAGCAGAGCATGTTCGCCTGCTTCCCCGAGTTCACACAGCAGACTCCGCCGACGCTACTGTCGCCCGTGGCGCCAAAGGAGCTGGTCGAGAAAAAGGAGCTCGCCAAGTCGGGCCGCGCCACGGCCGTACTCCTGCCGCGCACCAATAGCGTCGAGGAAGCGCCCGAGCCGGCCGCGCGGGACCCCGGCCCCGAGAACACGGTCACGGGCTCGGCTGTCTGCGCGCTCATGTGAACGCCCCCTTGGCGTTCCTGGCCCCTGACGCCTCGTGAGAGAAACAAATAGCGTGTGCCGTGATGGCTGCGCCTTTCGTTGGGAGTGAGCTCGCCCCGCTCTGAGTTGTACTACTCGCCCACCTTCTGCCGCGCAGCACAGTGCTTCGTCGCCACACGCCGGCTGCCTCACCGGAAATCAAGCTGTCTGTCCGGCCGGCGTAAAACATAAGCAATAGAGCAGTTGGAACGTCCGCCTGCCGCAATGCCGACAGGCAGCCGGGCACTTGGGCAGGTCACTCGCTCGCATTTTTGTTAGGAGCCACTGCCAAGAGCTGTTGAGGATGACACGCGTCGTGCGCAGATGCCGCAAGTCGAACTGCGGCACGCTGCTGTATATCCTATCGTAAACGTATTTTTTTAGACAAAAGAAGCAGTAAGCCAGAGCAATTCGAGCCAGGCACTAGTGCGCAATCAAAAGGGGTGGGCTGAGGTCACAGCGGCGAAAGCAGTTTTCTCGAAATAACGGCACGCGTAACATGCACGGCGTTCTGCTTATCGAGTGCGCGTTTTTCTTCCAATCAGGAGGGCGTTTTGCGATGGTGTGATGGCAGCTAGCTTAACTCCTCGACCTAACCAGACAAAGTTGGCCTCTCCTGTACCCGCCTAAAAAAATAAAGGAAAACACGTCCGCGTGCCCAATTCCAGAGCCTTCGGAACAGACATCAGAGTATTCTCAAGCAGAATTAATTGCACCTGTCAGAGATAATTTTCTGCACTCCTCGTGCTATTGTTCTTTTTTATGTTTAACGTCTGAAGCAGTGAGCTTTAAGAAGTAGTCGCAGCCTTCGTGTGAATATCTGATGTCAAGTGTTCCAGTCGCCGCTTATCGGAGTGTATCCAGCACTCCCCAGTGGATCCCGCCTGACACGTTGTTGGAGTGTGATAACTATATTTCGGTGTGAGCACCTGACCTTGCACAGCAAATGCTCCGGCTCGAGCACATTTTCACTATGCACACTCTGTTCACCACTGCACGTTGTACGTTCCTTCGACAGCCTAAGCACAAATCGTTGTCAAGACAGTGTCCTGCATGTTAAAAGAAAGGGGGGAGGGGTACTTGCTATCCAACAGTAACCCATGCCGTGAGCTTTGACAGCAGTGTAATGTATTATAGATAAGTGAAACCTTTGTACTCGGATGCCTTCCACGTTCCTGAAGACAGACATTGCCACACTGTAAAGAAGAAACCACACACACACTGACACGCACAAGTGATGCAATTTTATAAGTTCAGCTTCGTATGTCAATGCCTGTAGACAAATGGTGGCCAGGTCGTTCCCCGACAGCTATTCGATTTTTACGGTGTTCAGGTTCTCCTTGCCCCATCTCCTTGACCACTAGTCAAACATTTGCTCAATGTTTGTCGTGCGCCGAGCTCCGGCTCCACTGAAAGCGGACCTTTCCAGCAAGTATTAAACGTAATTTTTACACTCCCCCGCCGTTTGCGTATGTACAAAATAATGAGTTATGTTTCACATAAATGCATTTAGGTTCGATCCTGTTTTTATATTATTATTATTATTATTATTATTATTATTATTATTATTATTATTATTATTATTATTATTATTATTATTATTATTATTATTATTATTATATGCCGCAGTCCTAATCAGACAAACAGTGTCGGAAGTCACAGCACTGTAATTATAATCAAGGGCTGGAGATCAATGTTTTCTCTCTCTTTCGCTCTCTTTGTTTTGTGTGCACAGTGCGCAAAAAAAAGAGTATTACATGTCCTCGCTTTATTATGTGTACCTCTCCTTTATTTTATGTATAACTAAATGCTTGCATATGTGAATCCATGTGGCATATCATACTTACTGTGCATTTTTGTGACGTATCTATGTCAAGTGGTACGAATGATCGTGTTCTGTGGATTTTAGGGCTGCGTGGGTGTGAGTTGGTCACCTGTGATTCACAAAGGTGCGTTAGAGATGTCTTTTCGCTCCCGAAGATGAAGGAAAGCTCATAAGCGGAGCGACTGGCGCAATACGTTGCGTTGCAGTGTACGTGGCGCATTGCAACCGCGAGTGCTTGTTCTCAGCTGGCGTGCTTTCTCCCTCGTGGACACACTTCATCCCTTTGCCTTGCGCTTTCTTTTCGGAGTCGACCCGAAGCACCCTCTCCCTGAGAGTGCTGTCTGCGGCCCTGGGCGTGGCGACCTTAGCAGCAGCGCGCGCCTTCCATGCCGCGAGGTCTGTGCTCTTCGGGAACCACTTCAGTCGTCTTTTACATTTGATTATTTCCCCTGACAGTACCTGACGTTTTTCTCTTCCATTAATGCGTGTGTTTCGATACGAGTGTTTCGATGCAGGCAAGATATTCGTGCGGTGCGCTGTCGGATCTGGGACAAGCCCGTTAATGATGCCACGCCGCCGACGCCGCACGGGCAGGCTTCCTATACCTGAGTGCCCCGTGCGCAGCCTGGAGAACGGCGCATTCAACTAGAAACGTCCTCAGGTTGTCTTCCCGGAAGCCTTCCTTTTTATAATTATTTCTTTTTTGCTTTGCTTCTCTCTTCTTTTTCTTATTTCTTTCAATCGCCCCTTGAAGTCAACCTTCTCCCTTCGTTAATCGAGATCAGCAACCGCCTCTGTTCTTTCGTCAAGTGAGCGTTCATGTAAGTGTGCAAGAAGGGGGCCGGCGCGTGCGAGCCCCTCAGTCGCCCAAGTGTCCGCAGATGGTTGTAGGCACTGTGTATACGTATCTCTTCGTCCCCCAAGCAGCGGTCGGCGGGTGCCGCAACTTTGACAGGCGAAATGCCCAAACATACGCGCAGAACGGCGCCTCTTCTGCATCGTGCCACTTTGCTTCCTGTGGTAGCCAGGTGTTTTCGTCGGGTGTCACGCGCCATGTTCCGTTGCCCGCGCGCCCGATAGCATACCCGCGAGGCTTTCTACAGACTCGCAGATTCTGGTGCGCCGGACCTATCGTTTCCTCACCGACCCCTTTGCTTCTCAGGGGCGCGGCACGCAGCTTCCTCAAACTCGGAAACGCTGCGGCCACGCATACCCTGATCGACCCTACACTCTAAGCACGACAGGAGCTAAAAGGAGCCGTCCTCCAGCGGGGCTTGGGCGCTCTTGCTGCCCAAGCCCCGGGGTAGATTTTCATCACTAAAAATGCGGAATACTTGCGGCTGGCGACGTAAACAAATTTCCTCTTCAAAAGGGGTGAACTTGTAGTAGTTGCGAAGATTTTAACCGAAGTTTAATCTCCTTCAATCTGTTAGCCTAAGGACATCCGGCGCCGCGTTTAGAGGCCTCTTCCCATTGCCAACTGCATCAAGTTACTATGCTTTGGAGAGGGAACACACCTCCGTTGCCAAGAGTAAGCATTCCGTGCATTTAGTGGTCAAAATATACTCCGGAACTTGGGCAGCATACTTTGTCCCTATAAAGAGGAGTGCGGTAGAGGACGGCTTGCTCTCTTTTTACTCCCATATGGGCTTCCGTGTGTAGAGTGTACTGCCACAGGGCACCTAAAAACCACTTAGATCGGTATGCCCTGACAATTTGTGGTCGCCTCTTAGAGCCACGCACGGTTTCTGATTTTTGTTCTCTCTCCTGCCGCACTGCGGTGAGGGCAGCGATGGTCAGCTAGTACACGATCACTGTGTATCAAGCAAAAGACCGCATATTGTTCGAGCACGCCACCTAAGTGAACATAGTTATGCCAACCTTCATCCCGTTTCCTATGCCGTGTTTTCGCACATCGGAACGAAAAACGAAAACAAGAAAAGAACACGTTGCTGCGTCTTTCTGGCTTTTAGGACGCTCAAAAGCCGGCGGAAAGCTTGTAATCGCGCGCTAAATTTCTAAGACACCTTGGGACCACCTGCGAAGTAGGACTAGCATATTTAATTGCCTGTAAGAGACTATTTAGATTGTTAATAATCAGTTCGTGCACAAATTACTTCTGCTTCATTCACATGCGCAATCACCGATGAACATGCATTTAGACGCTTTGTCGTACGTAACAGAGTATTTGGAACCACGTCACAATAGCACATCCTTATAGTGGCTCTGTGGTCAAGCACGAGTTTTGACCACGCCGCTCTAAAGACGTCGTTGGCCAGCAAGGACGAGATAATACCCACAACCTGTTCAATTCCGACGGCAGCACTCATGGAGCCCGTTCAAGACGTCTTAATTCTACCTGAAGTGTTTCGTTTTGCCTTCTAAGCTGCTTGAGGCTGCGCACGGCAAGCTCTTAGAGGAACAGCATGGTCATTCGCTCTGTCTGTGCAAGCCACGGCAACGAATCACCAGCTGGAAGTGGTCCGATGTAGCTCAAGAGATGGGCACTTGTAGTCTTGACGCAAGCAGCACAGCGTCACGAGTGTGCATTTTTACTGCCTAGCCATTGAGGCTCGTGGCCCATCCGGTTACAAAGCAGAGCAGAAATCTGACGCACAAGACGGCAGAACTCACGCACAAGCACACGCACAAACGGAGCTGAACTTAAAATTCGCGCGAAGAGATGCAGCGCGGGAGAGGCAGGACACTCTCCCGCGCTGCATCCCTTCGCTGTGTTAAACCAACCAGCCCGAAGTGCCACCTTGTTCAAAAATCGGACGCACAAACAGCCGCTGTATTGCATCCAAAATTTCCAGCTCTTTTTTGCAGCGAATAGCTGTTATGGAGAGCCCACCCACGATGGCCTTTACAGTCGGAGCCCGTCACACGCGCAGCTGCCGCGCCTCTACGCGGAGGAAAGGAGCACGGCCCTCTCTGTGCACTGCGGCGGGAACTAGCACGTGGCGCCGTTTGTAGCGAATAGTGTTAAGTGTTGCATCTGTTTTCCGTCGATGTAATAAAGACTCTTGCTTGTCGTTTAAACTTAAAGCGCTGAATTTGTTCGAAATTAGGCGCAAATGATCAAAGCAACAGGTACAAGGTCTCTGATTTATTTCCAGCGCGCATTTCTTTCGATAACAGAGCAGCAAACAAGCGCGTCTGTGAGAAGAGTACAAGTGACTGTAGGCCATTTAATCGGCCCGACTCTGGTACATCAAATCGTGCCCTCGTGATGTGCATTAACGCTGTGATTTTTGTTGTGGTTATATCGACAGAAGGGCCGCTTAAGCATGCAGTCCCAAATACTGGCATTTCAGCAGCCTCAATAGGTTCTCTGGTGAGATGCCCCTGCTGACGTGCTATGACGCCACAACCTCCAGCAGTGGTTCGCACCAACAGCCAGGACAGTGGAGTACAAGGCGGTCGCTTGTGGCCTATAAACATTGTAGATGATTTCCTTTTGTCTTTCATGGATTCATCTTCCTGACTTGCTTCATGACAGCGGTAGCGAATACACCACCCCTTTGACAAAAACCTGTCGTGGTGTTTGTTTGTTTTTTTCTGACCATAAGCGCTGTATGTGCGTTCCGTCTTGTGTGCCCTTCAAACGAAGGCTCTGAACCGAAACCCTATGAGAGTACATGGAAGGCAATCGATTGAGAACAAAGTGGCGTAACGGTCTTCGGTGCGCTCTCCTGTCTTTCCCGGTGGTGCGCGCTCATAGCGCCTAAACAGTAGTGCACCACGGAGCGGCGAAAGCGACCCGTGAGCGCACCCCCTGAATTCTGAGCCGCTCGACTACGTGATATCCATGTCCGTGGGGCTGTTCTCGCAGGCGAGCATTTTCCTTCGATCCCAACCAGATGCGGACAGATTTCGCTTTCTTTTCTCCCGCATCTCTCGTGCGCGCGCTCTGTACAAGCCAGCACGTGTGCTGTCGCACTCAGTGCAATCTGCACTGCGTCACGTGGTGACCGTTTGCAGCTTACAGCTATCGAATGCGCTGTAATAAATCGCGCCAAACATGCCAGGTCGCCTCATGGGAACATTATACTATCTTGGTCAGCTACTAGATGCACGACTGTTCAGCGTCAGCGGCCGCTAATAGCTTTGTGAAGTGAGGTCCGACCACTTATCGAGTGTCGCAGGTTATACTGGACGCGGTAGTACTATTCTAAACGCACACTTGACGGCTACTTTAAAGCGCTGCAGAGCACATCGTCTTGTTAGCTTAGGCAAATATCCCAAAAGTGGAGTACCTAATTCAGCGCATTAATTATTTGTAAGTTGATCCCCGACGGATGTTGCTGCTTCCACGGAGCAAGATGTTGCCTAGCAAGAGACAAAAAAAAATGCAAAATCTCCTGTTTTTGTGTACAACCAAAGTGCGAGGCGTCAAACACCGCTATTCTGGAGAAACAAAAATTAACCGCCAGAAATCCGAGTTTGAAAATAGCAGGGTTTTTTTTTTTCGTTAACGCTGGCCGACATGCGATGCACGGACTTTTCTATGCAATGTTTGTTACGGCAGTGCGGTTTTTTGAATTAACTTTTTCGTACTGGAAGACACGTCGTGTCGCAGCTGTTTCTGGTGAGTAAAGGAATTTCTGTAATTGCTGAACAGAGACTTTCCTTTGAACTGCGCACTTGACATCACGGTCAATAAATTTTCCGACATTTAGCAGCAATAGACTTTGCCACTGAAGCGAAAGTCGTTGTACAGCGTGCAGCATCACTTCTCGCTTTGTTTTGCACAGCGCATGAAACGCTCTTTCTCCCATTGTATTTGTTGCGGGTATTAACAGTCTGCAGAATCGCGGTTGCCTATTTGGCACGTGGAAATTCTACGTAACTCTACATATTGTTTATAGCTGTTTTCCCCATAAAAATATGTATACAAGAAATATTTAAAAAAGAATGTGGTAAAGAAGTGATTCCTTTACGGTAATAAACCCACGATGGTTGTTCGTTTCCCGTCTGTATGCGGTTCGTTCACCCTGATGTAGCACGCACCATCCTTAAACATTCATACGCGACGCTGAGTAGAAGCCATTGAAATGCACCTGAGTGCCAGGTGGTTGACATTTTCCACGTTTATGTATAGCTGGACCCTTGGTAAATGGAGTAATAAACAGGATGTTTGTACAAACCGTGGCTTTCATGGTCTTGTTTTCTTTGTGAGTGAGTGAGTGAGTGGAGTGAGTGAGTGAGTGAGTGAGTGAGTGAGTGAGTGAGTGAGTGAGTGAGTGAGTGAGTGAGTGAGTGAGTGAGTGAGTGAGTGAGTGAGTGAGTGAGTGAGTGAGTGAGTGAGTGAGTGAGTGAGTGAGTGAGTGAGTGAGTTCCAACTGGCCAGGTTACTAAGGTAAATAGAAAGTTGAGACGCGGGTGTAGACAAAGCCGCCGCACTCGGGCGATGCAGAGCAGCAAACTACAGTCGACGAGAGAAGGCTTCAAAACGTATTGCAGCGAAAGGCCTCCACCGTTGAGCTACAAACTCTGCGTAGTGCCCCATGCGCGCAGTTAAATGCGGCACGGTGTGCCGCAATGTTTAACGGTGGATGCTTTCCATTTCAGTAAAATGGTATCTTCGCTTACGTTCCTGACTGAAGGAAAGCTGCCTAATTGAAGGCACTTTGCATTTTCGGCCAACGTTTGTACCGGCCGTGCTCGAAGGGGAACTCTCTGATTACACATTCTTTCCTGCTGCATGAAGTCTCCTCGCCATATAAGTAAAAGTCCGTAACAATGCGCTCATAGTGCGACGCTCAACATCCAGTGCGCTTACGAGAGGATAGGTGACACTTGCGCTAAAGCCGTTGTGTTTAGAAATTTGCTCCTTAAGTCTTGCCTCACGAGCCACCAAAAAGGCTGGCATGCAGTACTTCTTTTATAACACGTTTTTTTTTTCTGTTGTCCCCAGCTTGAGTACGCACTCGCCACTGCGCTTCTTGATTTCTGCCACTTGCTTTCGGCCGCGTTTCTGCCGCGGCTTTCTGTTGACGGCGGCGTTTTCGCCCAACGAGCCAAGTAATGCTCTCGCATTAAACAACTTAGCATACCTTACCCACGGCCTATATAGCTTTGAATCCTTGAATATCGTGTAAGTCTCAAAAAGTGGTTCATCCGCTCTTTAAGTAAGCGTACGTTGCAGCGAATTAAAGCTATGTATCATCGACTATATTGGAGTTTATTGTTTTCATCCTTCACGTGAACTAAAACCATGTCTTACGCGTCACAGCCATCGTTCGGTTGATGAAATCAAAACAGCATGAGAGAAGAAATTCAAGTATAAATATTTTAGAGGTCGTAGCCGAATGCAACGTTGTGACCCATGTATTATAATGTCTTATGCATCACTACAGACAGAAAAACATGCAACTGAAAATTCAGGGGAGCACTTAAGTCACCTTACATGCATCAACGCGAAAGCCTTTGCGTTGTTCTGTCTCAAGCTCAACAAGATCGCCTCACGCTTCTCTAACTGGCTTCGGTTTCAAGCTACGACATACTACACCTTTACTATATCTGGTGTGTTCGTTATATCCTGTTTCACGTAATGACACACTGCACCTTCGTTATATCCAATGTGTTCGCTATATCTGGTTTCAAGTTACGACATTTGTCTTCTAAATCACCCGTGCTTCGTCGGACGAGGTGGCCGAGTGGTTAAGGCGATGGACTGCTAATCCATTGGGCTCTGCCCGCGTGGGTTCAAATCCCATCCTCGTCGAATTTTTTTGGTTGACAGGTAGAGCGGACACTTCTTATGCACGTTTCCTGCGGACAGGTCTTGCGCACACTGATGAGGCAACAAAGGCTTTTGCCTTGAAATTATGTCTATACGTGTTTAACATTTTGCGTCATTTGCCATGTTTGACACCAGGAAATGATATCAAATTTTTTGACGAAAGGAAAGGCGCAGCAACAGTCTCACTTCTCGGTGGACACGTCAACCGGGCCGTAAGAGAAAGGAAGAGAAGGTAGTGAAAGAAGGAAGAGAAGAATAGGCGCATTAGTGGAGGCTCCGGATAAAATTCGACCCCCTGGGGTTCTTAACATGCACTGACATCGCACAGTTGGCGGAATTTTTTATATGGGTTTGAGTTGCGCGTTAATCACTGACCGTTGTTTCGCGTTAAAGAACACAATCGTCCGCAAATAAGCGAATGAATGAAGTGACGCAATTAAGCAGGTCGTTAATGAATATTAAGGTACACAGAGGCCCAAGGACGATGCCTTGCGGGAAACCGGCAAGAATGGAGTGTAAACGATGTTACAAACTGTTGTAAAGCTGTTACAAACTGCGGATGTCCTCTTAGACAGCACTGAAGCCAGCATCAAGGGTTATTATGCGCTGTTTTAGTAACAAAAGCCGGTGACAAACCTTCTCGAAAGCCTGGCAAAGTCTAAAAAGATGCTATCTGCAATCCAATGACGACCAAGTATCGCATGCAACCTATTTGTGAATTAAATAGTTACTTATGTTTCACACGCGTATGACTTGCGAAAACAATGTGGTGCGTGATGGAAAAATGACTTCGATTCTAAGAAATTTACAGTATGTGAAAAAAAGGAGATGTTCAACCATATCAAAAGGGATGCCGGTAATTGAAATTGGGCGATAATTAGAGGCGAGCGTCTGCTTCAGGACTAATGCACTGGAACCACCTACCCTGTCTTTCAGTACGCTGGCATTGTACCATTATGTTAGGATTGCTGGAATACTTTAGACGGAATCGTCGAGGAATATTATTTAGTTATCGATAACTCTGAAAATTCCTTCCGAGTTGACCACAGATGGTCGCATTGGTAAGTATAATTATGGGCGCAAATATCTGGTTAGTTCTGGTAACGATCTGGTAAGGTTGTCGTAAAGTAACTGGAAAACACATCGTTCAATACTGATGAGCACTGATTGGCAGGAATTGGCTCATCATTAGGGTTTGTTAAAACAATTCTGGACGTGTCCCCTGGATTATTATCACATCAAAATTTTAAAGAATTTTCGAATGACATATCCAGTAATGTCCTAGTAAGAACCTTTCCTTTTTGCACTTTTAACAGCTGAAATATAAGCATCACTTGCAGAGCGATATAATAACCATCCTAATGTTTTATCTAAATGGCATAAGCATTTCTTACGCTTAGATAAGCGCTGACTGTATGATTATACAGGGCGCTTTTCGATTATATCATATTTTTCGGACGGTTACAAAGCATTTGGTAAGCTCACTAACCGTATGCTTGAAAAATGTCCAGTCTGTTTCAGCAGGGCGCAGCTGGAAGCTTTCTGAAGGCGTTGTTTGCAAAATACTTAGCTCGCAGTTGATTTCGTTGAAATCTGCACGATGATAACTGCGCGAATTTTTTTGGCTCCTTAAGTGTGCTCTGTTTCGGTATAGTGGCGGTTGCAGCTATGCAACGCTCGATAGCTGTTTAGTGATTTAGTTTTGGGGATATTTTAAGGTAGAAAAGATACAGTGATCTTATATCGCACTGGTGCAGTGGTCTAGTGGTGCACCCTTGCACTGGCAGGCGGCTGTTCCAAGCAGAGCCACCCGCAGGGTAATGCGACCCAGTTTGACCGTGATATAAGTTGGGTGCGTTAATGACCGGCGGTGGGACGCCGGACGACCACGACGCGCAATACAGGGACGGGCGCCTAACAGCTATCGCTGCAAACGTCAGTAAAAGATGACCTCTTAGTCTTGATAAGTATGTTATTTCTGAGCATAGTCTAGAACTAGAACAGAGAATTAAAGATAGTATGTTTGCAGTAGTGTCTGTTATTCGTGTAGTCTGTGCAACAATTCCCATGAAGTTAAAACACGAACATAAATCTCTGAAAGAATTCTCGGCAAATGGAGGAACTGGAATTATAACACAATTAGCAGTCACAGACTAATCAATACCACAAAGACGCGTCGTTACGATGTTAACGGTGTCATGAAGCTCAGGTATAAATGTGGGTGATGGCCGCCGCGGTGGCTCAGTGGGTATGGTGCTCGGCTGTTGACCCCAAACACGCGGGTTCGATCTCGGCTGCGGCGTTCGCATTTCGATGGAGGCGAAACGCTAGAGGCCCGTATACTGTGCGATGTCAGTGTACGTAAAGAATCTCAGGTGGTCGAATTTATCCGGAGCCCTCCGCTACGGCATCCTTCATAGCCTGAACCGCTTTGGGGTGTTAAATCTCATTAAATGAAACATGGGTGATGCAGAGAAGCGCGATAGCAAGCCCCTAATAGAACTCGGTGATGAGCTGGCTTCAGAGGTACTGATGTATTTTTTAAGCCGGTCGTGATGTTAAGCGGATGAATGAGTCGAAGTTATTGCTAATAGCCACAAGGACGCCACCTTGCCTTGCATACCTATCGCATCGATATAAATCCAATTTAATAGATCAGTAAAGAATTTGATAGTCGAGAACGTTCCTATGTAGCCATGTTTCAGTTAGTACGATACCTGCAAAGCATGTATCCACAAGAGATGAAAGTTCAGTGCGCTTCTCGAGATATGTCTGTATAAAGGTGTATCCAGACGGCGGGCCATGGACTGGTCCGCGGACCGGTCACGTGGTTTCGACCGTGCGTGGCCCGGCCGGGCCTGGTCAGCGACAGCATCGACACGACGGCCCAAAAAAGCAGATGACAATGCGGGCCACGTGATATACGCTCGACACCAAAGCTGCGCCATTTGCTTGCAAATATTTTGCCACAATAAATCTTTCTTGGGGCATTGGGGTAATCCACCTGGCTGCTGTCCCGCAACGTCGGTAACTGCTGTACTAAAGCTAACAAGTAAAAAGCAGCTTCGTCCAATCACGTTGACATGTTGACAGTGGCCTCGGCTTGATTCCGGTTAGTTTGGATTGGATTGGATGTGGAGCTCGTCCCTTTATAACGGGCGGACATTGCACCAAAGTCCTAGTCAAGTTTGAGACTCTACGGCAAAGTCTGTCCTGCCGTGTCATCAACACCACCTATCGTTTAAAGGGCCAGAGAAAGGGGTGTTTGGCTTGGCTTTAAAACACTTGCACTATGTAGAGTACAGACCACCGAACGTCATGCCGCGTATGAGACCTGAAAATCGAGCGAGAAATTTACAATACATTTTTAAAGATTAACGCTTTCGCACCTCGCGGCGACGCGCGGTGCCGGGCTTTCGCGCGAAAACCTGGCAGACGACGTCACGACTTGCAAATGACGTCAGCAGCCGGGGGTTATCATTGGTTCACAGCGCCAAATTCTTTCAGACGTCACGCGCTACCGCGGCCATGGCCACTCCGCGCGCGCCGCAGCCGGCGGAGGTAGGGGAGAGGCCGAGTGTGTGGGGCCGGCGGAGGAGCGAAGCCGTTTTGGCGTGCAAGAGGGGAGGGAAAGGCACGAAGACGCAGAAGTTAAAATTTTGTCTGCATATAACTCAGCTTCCACAAAACGAATTAAAATAATTCTAGTTGGGGGGTGATTATGAACCGTCGTCTTTTAACATCCCAGACATATCGCACCATTATTGAGACCCCCTTTCTGGGTCCCTTTAAGGCTATCCAAATTTTCAAGGCGGCGTTTTGTTGTTTAGACCGCCCTGGCTTTGGAAATGGGTTCGTTCACCTCACTGTCAGCCGTACTGTTCTCTATTGGTTGTCCTGAGTCAAAACCCAGCGCTTGCACTAGGGTATATCCGCTCGATTAGCAGGGGTGGAGCGATCGACTTGTCAAAACAACATGTTCGATCGTATCCTCTTCCTACCCACACATCGTGCACATGATGTTCGGATTGTCCTGGCCGGCAATCCGTGCTTGCCACTTCTTCGTGCGCAGCACCCCCGCCCGAGCCTCGAAGATGAGGGCATTGCCGAGGGAGTTGTAGAAGCGCTCCTGCACAATCTCTCTCTCTCTCTCGAGCGCGTTGTGCAGTCCGACAGCTGGCTTGGCCACCGCGCTGGTCTTCCATAGGTTTGTCTCCGTCGCCACCACACGCTGCCGCACTTTCCCTTTACTCCAGCAGATGCCTTCGGTGTCCGCGTTCGTATATAGGCAGTGGCACACAGTATTTGCTCCCCAACGCTCGTACCCTCCTCTTCCAGCGCGTATACATACCAGAGTATAGCAGACAACGTTGTACTTTATGGGCCCAGCGTTCCTCCCTAAGAGCCCATGAGCGCATCTCGAAATTGAGCTTCGCCGTTGCCTCCCGTGCCTCGAAGGAGAACCACCCCACGTCTCCCTGCACAGCCTCGTTCGGGGACGTACGGTGGGCCACCCAGAGCCCGCCGTCCCAACTCTCTCTGTCGCTCCAGAAATTCACGGATCCCCGACGAGACACACAGCACAGCGTTCGCATAGGTCAGTCCTGGCACCATCACCGCATTCCAAATGGTGCGCAGTACTTTCAATCTGTTGAAAAACCATAGCGCCTTGGCTCTCAGGACACATTGTTTTCGTAGCGCCTTCGCACGGAGGCCACTCTCATAGTCTGCCAGGTATGCCCGCTGTGTCGTGAGCTCTATTCCGAGGTACCTGTAGGTATGCGCCCAGGGTATTTCACGTCCCTGTAGTAGCAGTTTCGGCTCCGCATCCGTCGGAGCACGGGATCAGCACAACACTGCGCTCTTCCGTGCGCTGAATCACAGACCCAACCTCTCTGCATGCGTGGTGCAAACATCCAGCAGCTTCTGGAGGTCTGGCTCCGAGCCCGCCACAAGCACGATGTCGTCAGCGTACAACAGGCCTGGGAGGAGCTGTCGCACCACCCGCCCACCGTCCATGTATGTTAGGTCGAACCCTGCGCTGCACCGCTCCAGTTCACCTTCCAGATCGCTCAGCAGCAGCATGAACAGCAGTGGGGAGAGTGGGCATCCTTGACGAAGACCCCGCTGCACCTCGATCGGACGAGACCGGATGCCCTTCCACTCGACAACTACTTTAGTGTCAGTGTAGAACGCGCGAAGCCGGACGACTACCTTTTCGTCAACAAAAAATTGAATCGTTTTTCGGCGATATAGGCAGCTAACGTTGAGCGGAAGGTGGAAAAAATGGGCAGTTTTAAAGACATGAAACACAAAATCAGCAGTCTTCAAAAACAAAACGAGCTCTTGTAGTCAAGAGTGAACTCGCTGATAGTAGCCGGCGAGATAACTATTTCACGGATTGGCACTTACCCAAGAAGCGACCGTAACAGGCGTAACTTAAAGGGACACTGAGGAGAACCCTATCAAAAATTTTTTGTTAGCAATATCTGATAGTTCTGCATTTCATGGCTTTGTTGACGCTTGTCCGGGAGCGAAAGATGCATTTATTTCAAATTTGGATTCGAAGTTGAAAAATTTTTTTCCGCCGCTCAGATTCAAACTCAAGAACTCTTACACGGAGAACTCTTATGACGACACAGAACGGAGTGACGTGAAACGTGACGTAAACGGAGACTCCGTGATTTCTGGCGGCTAGCGGTGCTGTCTCGCAGCTGCCGAAATGAAAGCTACCGCCACCGCACGTTGAAGGCATCTATGGGGGTCGCCACCGTCGCTTCGTTTACGTTTGCACCGGCGTCTTGCCAGCGTTACGATGGATCCCATTCCCGAACCCGACGACGTAGTTCTCGCAAAAACTCTGGCCTGCATTTCAGCGACCTCAGCCCCACAGAGCGTGCGATGCTTTTGAGGGAGCACGGTTAGGTTAGGCTCCGGCGGGTGGTTTGCCCCTTCCTCAGAGAGCAGCCGTTGCAAACTAAATATCATAACCCCAGTGCAGGGAGTCGCGAGGGGTGCGTTGCGCCCATCGGAGGCTGGCCGGGGCTTTGGGGCCAACGGATTGTGATTCCTTGAACTGAGAGGTTGCACGGCGCGGCAGGCAGCGTCGAGGTCTCCCACGGTTGCAAGGGCCAAGTTATTTATTTATTTTTTTGCCACAAAAAGCAAATGGGTGCTCGACGGCGGTCGCGTTTAAAGTCGGCGGCTTGAAACCAAAGCCGGCGCACGACGCTTCAACGGCTTCCGCTAGATCCAACGGGTCCACTGGATCTGGCTCTCTCGCCAACTTGCATGTACCTTCAGATATGTACTGTAAATGGATTAAAATAGCCGAGCTCGAAAAGAACACCTCCGCCGAACTGCCGCAGCTATTGAATATAGCGCGCACCTTGCCGCGGAGCCAAATCAGTCTAGCCGGGCCGGCGGCGGCTGGCGCACTCGGCGCGAAATAGATACATGCTCCAATCTCCCCGCCAATGCGGTCAGAGTGCGCCGAAGCCGCCGAACGCGTCGGCGGTCAAGCGCAGTTGGAGTGTAGAGGGTCTCGCTTTGACCGACGTGACTTCGCCGTGCAGGGCGCGCGCGCGCCTCGCCGCAGCATAAACGCGCCTTAACAGAGCCTGCGCTTAACCGCTAACCAACGTATTCAGCGGCGGCATCCATGGGAGCCACTGAAACACCCCGCCCACTCACTAAATAAAAGTAAATAAGTCCGGTGTCGAGGTTCGGAATCGAACCAGGGCCTTCGGCGTTTGAGGCGGAAACGCTACCGCTCCGCCACGACGGCTCAAGTTACAGCCGTCAATAAAAGCGCATCTAGTGAATGCACTCTTCTTATGCAGAAATCTCCGCGCTTTCGCTAGGTATATCCTGGCCTAACAGAGCTAGGCCATCAGCAATTTTTCTGAACTGCCTGGTACCTTGTCTCCCGTCCCTGATAAACGATTTCCGTTAAGTAGTTTGAAGTTGACTGGCACAGCCGGGAATGTTTCGCCGGGCAAGCGTGCGAATACACAAGTGCTGCCTTGTACGATCACCGACCATCGTGCCATCATAGCTTTTCATCGACCGTGGCGATCATCTGACAAGCCTTAACAGGCTCCTTCAAAGTTTAACTAGCACTTGAAGCGGTACTTGGAGTTCCTCTGCTGTTCGGCGCTTGTAACTCGAAGCGCGTCAAAAACAAAACCACGGGGCACGCAAAGCTCATAGACGCGAAGCGCCATAAAAAATCGAAACTCTCCTGGCCGCCTGTGGCGCCGCCAAGCATCCGTTTTCTTTGCTTCCAACATTCAGGTTGTCTTTTGCCTGCCTTCCTTGAGGGATAAAAGTGCACTATTGGTTTTAAAACAAAACTTACTTCAATATTGATCTGCGTAACCTACCTTTGTCAGCCTCAGAGATTCGCGACGCCAAGTAGGATGGAAAATTCCTTCCAAGGTGGCGTCTCTTGTCATATGGCGTCACTATGCTTGTACTTGCGAGATTGGCCTGTGGTGGCGATACCTGTATTTTAATTCTTGATATTTTCTACCTTACAAGAGCTTTGTTTTCAGTAAGAGCGGCGTTTTTGTGATCAGGAGCTGGTATTCTTTAAGCCAACTTCAATTTCTCCTCAGTGTCCCTTTAACCTGTTGCCAGACTTCCCTGCCCGTGTTGCCAGCCTTCCTGCCAAATTTGGCGACTGCTTTCCCGTGCCGAGACCGTTTCTCCTTTCATTTCGCCTGTTCCTTCGCTTTTTAAATACCGCCATTCACGTTACTATAGACGCTACGTAAGGCTCGCTCGCATGCGCTCGCTCCCATTCTTTGATCCTCTCACGCTCGCTCCTTGGGTAGGTGCCAATCCGTGAAATAGTTATCTCGCCGGCTTCTATCCTCGAGTTCACTCACGCTTCACTGCGTCTGATTTCCATAGTGTAGCGTCTGATTTCCATACTTTGCTCTATTACGGGTGACAGCCCATTGTTCCCTAGATCTTGTGGCGAAAACTTTTTCCTTCATTCTATGTTCGGCAAGGGATTTCAGAAATGAAGTCACGACAGGAGGTGAAACCTAAGATGGTACTTTAGTCTTTATTCGCATATAATATTGGCTGATTAATCATATATTCAAGGAAGAAAGAACGGGTGTGAGCTGTGAAATTACAGCAATATTCCTTATAGAACACCCGTGGGCTCGGTAGCAGCAACAGGCACCGATTGTCTTTCTTTATTACGTGCACAGAAAGGCAGTTACGCACCTGTAGCTAATATTAATTAATAATTGGTTCTTGGGGAAAGGAAATGGCGCAGTATCTGTCTCATATATCGGCGGACACCTGAATCGCGCCGTAAGGGAAGGGATAAAGGAGGGACGAAGAGAAGAAAGGAAGAAAGAGGTGCCGTAGTGGAGGGCTCCGGAATAATTTCGACCACCTGGGGATCTTTAACGTGCACTGACATCGCACAGCACACGGGCGCCTTAGCGTTTTTCCTCCATAAAAACGCAGCCGCCGCGGTCGGGTTCGAACCCGGGAACTCCGGATCAGTAGTCGAGCGCCCTAACCACTGAGCCACCGCGGCGGGTCAAACACCTGTAGCTGCAAAAACAGGTTTTGGAAGTATAGTTGATGCCATGCTGCCCGCGTGTCCACTTAATGATTTATACAAATGTATACCGAAAGTATATGTACATCTGGTATATAGAAATGTATATCGATGTCTATTATGTGCTTCTTTCACAACTTTCATATTTTGAGGAATTTTCACTCTTTTGTAAAAAACTCAAAATTGGTTTTTCAGCACTTAGAACAGCAGCCAACGAGGGACACCACACAGCAAGGAAAGGAAATGGCGCAGTAAATGTCGCACACCTCGGTGGACACCCGAACCGCACTTTTCTTCTTTCACTCCCTCCTTTCTCCCTTCCCTTACGGCGCGGTTCAGGTGTCCAACGATATATGAGACAGATACTGCGCCATTTCCTTTCCCCCAAAACCAATTATTATTATTATCTTGTTTTTAGTTTGTCTGCAAAACGCTATTTTTGCTTTCGTTTTTGTTGCCTTGTCTTTTCCTCTCTTTTTCATATTTCTGTCAGGCCTTTGTCAGAGATATAAAATTTCCGAAAATTTTGAACGCCGGAAACAAATGCGAAAAAAAGTTTTTTTTTTCGAAAGCATTCGACACATTGGAAGAATATTCAGGACAAAAATATGCAGATAGTTTACATCCAGCATGCCCGGAGTTTGACGACGCCCAAAGACTTTTTTTATCAACTTCTAGTTCACATATATCCATCATTATACCTGCAGCTTTGCTTTCCAAAAAACTGCTGTTTGCTGGCCTGCGGTACCGGCGCATGTTCCTCTGCACTCACAGCCATGGTAAGTCAAGGAATGCGCATGCGGAGCAACACAGAAAGGTTTTCGAGAAATTGCCACCCAACACTGGGTCACCTACACGGTCTGTACACGATGACGTTTCAAGGATTCCGTCTGGTTTCTTTCAAGTAGTCAATGCAAAGAAGTTTTGAGAACCGAAAGTATGCGGTCGAAAGCTGACAGCGCCAGGGATAAGAACGGAGCTTGCAGACAAGCTGATCAGTATAATTTACAAAAACGTCTGTTGAACAAACTGCGCCAGTGTTGCAAAACACGCTTGATGAGGAGCTGCCACATATGATATTCATCCCTGGGGCAGCTTTCTTGCTTAGGCCCGATACTGGCTTGACGCCTTCCAGCGTCGAAGCCTTGCATTAGTTCTACCATCAAGACACGTTGTAGGTGGAATATAGGGAGGAAAACAGAAGTAAAAAAAATACGCTCTGCACTTTGGGTAGCCTCGCATACTGTCCAACTGTTGGACCAACGTACACGGGGAGAACGTGATGAACTTGTTTTGTTTGGCTACGTTACGGCCATTCCTCTACACTAACATGGAAAATGATCAGCCACGAGAGCATATCTGCATTGATTCCAATGGTTATTTTAGAGCATGACTCCGGGTGTTTTCCATAGAGTTATGGTCAATGCGAGCAACTCTGAAGTTCATAGCCCGCATTATCCGACGTCAAAACGTTGGGTTGCTGTCACTTGCTCTCTCCTGACGTGATTAAGCTAATGACGGTGCAAGAAGTTATCAAATGGTGATAATAATAATAATAATTGTTTTTTTGGGAAATGAAATGATATATCGTTGGACACCTGAACCCCGCCGTAAGGAAAGGGATAAAGGAGGGAGTGAAAGAAGAAAGGAAGAGAGAGGTGCAGTAGTGGAGGGCTCCGGAATAATTTCGACCACCTGGGGATCTTTAACGTGCACTGACATTGAACAGCACACGGGCGCCTTAGGGTGTCGGATCAATTTTTCAACGCAGGAGGTATACTGATGTAATCGCGCGTTCAACGCGATAGCGTTAAGGCTCCCGTTCTGCAGAAAATCCACCGTCGTCGGCATCGTTGTCGTCGGCAGCGGCGCTGTGAGCGAAAAAGAAGGTGGCCCAGCTGCCGCCTAAGTCACGTGACCTTGCGACGTCATCACAGCATGCCCACCGTTGCAGGTGGAAACGTGCCCATCGGATTGTGAGCAAACTGCTCAGCGTGGCAGACGGCAGTTAAATTATTGATTGGTCGCGAGGCGTTGCTCGGGGAGAGCTACCTGGATCTTATAAGCCCCACCGGTGGCTGTGTTTGAAACAGCCACCTGCCGGGGCAGTGGCGCATCGCTGTCGTCAACACATACTAGTGGAGATGTCGCGCTAACTTACACAGATACCACATACACAGAACACATAAGATACGTTGAGTGCGATAAAGAAGTGATGTACAACCTACCGCTAAAATGCGGTAGGAGGTACATATGAGACAAGCCGGAAGGTGCATCAACGCTAGATCAAGGGAGCACGCCAACGCGTGTGACCAGACAACGCATTCCGGCAACTTGGCTACCCACTGCCACCATTGCAAAGAGAAACCCTGCCATGACGGCGCCACCATCCCAGTTCAAGCAAAAATAAAAAAACAAGAAAGGATGCAAACTTCATCAGGGCAACACCACCACCCCAGGTCATGCAAAAACAAAAACTGAGAGAGAGATTACCGAAGTATTCAAGATCAGGACCGCCGGAAAGGAAAATTGCATCAGCGCACCGTCAGTTGCCCTCGAAGATAGCAAAATGGAATGGTTGAGGTCTTTGGCCGGATTATAGGTAGAAAGGTGACAGTGTTTCTTTTGAGATGCAAAAACAATTCACTCTCTCTTGTTTCAGTCTTTCTGGTTCTGTATGAAAACGCCACATTCTCTCCAATGAACTCAGTTGAAAGTACGCGCTTCGTCTGTTCCTGTTCTGTGCCTGTAGTATCTGTGTAAGTTAGCGCGATATCTCCACTCTGAAGCACCAACTAGCCTCCGCTCTTTTCTTGTTAACATACTAGCGTCCGTAAGGCACTTCGAAAGAAACTAGAGCCAGCGTCGAAGGCTGAGCAGGGTGATAAGGACTAACAAAGACAACCGATCATCGTGAATACTTATATCCACCGCCTGTCACACAATCTCAAGAAGGTGGCTAACAGGTGCAAAGACAACAAACAGTCTTATATGCCCCCGGCAAAGCATCGCAAGTCTGCACTATCAACAAAGAAAGGGCTCGCGGGCAATGCGGCAAGAATCACGAGATTTTCATTACGGAGAGCACCACCGATGTGTACGTATAGTGCACCGAAGCTGCGGCCTTGACTACATCGGTCAGGCGAGTGCTATAACGAAAGAGCGAGGCAGCATAAGACACCGATAAAAAAAATAGCTATGGTAGCCCCATGGTCACACGCTGCAGAAGCTGCAAATGTTTTCAGGTTTTCGGAAGAAAAGAAAACTCACAGGTTTGTTCGAAACATGTATTAGAAAGAAAAATGACTGAAACGTATTTTATCAAGTAAAGAAGCCTATACCTGCGTGAGCAAGCCGTCCCTGTCACTCTCCGATTAAGAGATTGCTGTTAAAGCGAAAGCTTTACTGGCCGCGAACTTGCGATTTCGCCGTGGCGGTGCTCCGAGGAGGCACATGGCGTTACAAAGCGCGCCTCGCCGCGGATATTTCTCTCTCGCTCCCTAGTCACTACTGCGCATGCGCCACTAGTAGCACCGAGCCACAGGTGTTCCGCCGCTGCGCAGCGCCGCGCCTTTACTCAAAATCCAACTTTCAATTTTCAGTTTTCTCTTTCTTCTTTCCCTCCCTCCTTTATCCCTTCCTTTACGTCGCGCTTCGGGTGTCCATCGAGATATATGAGACGGTTACTGTGCCATTTCCTTTCCTCAAAAACCAAACGAAACAAGTGAGCCGACGGCATTCATAGAGTTCATTGGCGTTGACTACTTTGCAAAGTCCGTTCATTTTCACGAAAGGAAAGGCGCACAACCGGGTCCGTGGGTCAGTGGAGACCTCAATCTCTCTTTCATGTATGAGACGTTCACCAGTTCGGCTCACGCGAAGTTTGGCTCTGACCCGCGTAGTGAAGCTTTTCGCTTCAAAAGCATCGAGGGTGTATTGCAGTTAATGTGCATGTCGTGAAGAGCAAGAGCAAGTTGGCTATTGCAGGAGTGCTTCCAAAAGCTTGCCAATTTGGTTGAAACAACTTAATGGGCCAAAACAATCTAGCAGGGCAAGAGTACAAAATGTGTTTGGCGATTTTCAGCACATGGTAATGGCATAAATAGGGCCATAGGTGCCAGGTAATGATGGGTAAGAAACATAGAGGGGCCAAGCTATGATTAGGCAGGAAGCTATCTGAACAGTATGCACTAGACAGGCGTACACGGTACTTCCTGTACCGCTTGCTGCAAATTTCACAAAACTTGATACGGATGTACTGTCGGGTGAACCGGTGGTAAGTTGGCATGTCGAAACTGCTTGAAGGGACGAGGACAACAGAGCAAGAATTGTTACTATGTGCAGTGGTGTTGTTTTCCGTCGTCTTTGTTCTAACATACCTTTACAAGCTTTAGAGGGCTCATTTTGCAGTCTGATGTTTCAAGTGGTGTCAGGTAAAGCCAATTGCTATTCAACCAACAAACTGCTGTGCCATACAACACATCCTTCTAATGATCTTCATAATTTGCAAGATAAATGTACTTGTTTAGTCACATAGTCAAAATAACAGATTAATTGCTTGTCATCATCAGAAATAAAAAATTAACCATAATTTCGCATATACAGCCATTCCTCATTACTACAGGCCTCGTTAATATGGACTCAAACTATTGACAGTGTTTCTGGGGAAAAAACTTTTTCAATACACTTACGCTTTGCTAACATGGAAACTTGCTCATCAGAGTGGACAGAGTGAAAATGCGTACAGCCCATTGTCGCATGTGTTCTTGTTCCATTAGTGTGCAGACGGGAAAGACTTAAAACTTTGGATTTGAGCACATAAATCAAACGCTGCCTGAATCATATACCTTTCTTGCACATTGGAATTGCCATCACAATGCTCGCCCCACTGTCCGCACAGAATTTCATGCCAACCTGTGAACTGCCAGGCACCCTGACTTCTAACCAGCTCACGCACTTTCTGGTTGCCAAAGCACTTCTCTATCTAGTGTAAGCATCACTGTCGGGGCTCGGCGACTCACATCCTGTCTTAGATTGCTCAATGCACAAAATTAAGCTGCCTAAAAGTAAAACAACAGAACCGCTTGCTTATATTATAACCTCACAGATGCCTACCCGCAGCCCACAATGCTAGGTTAGCACTTTTTATACAGAGTAAACCGCAGAAGAAAAGAAAAATGCAACACTCCTGATTCAGGCATGCGCAGCGGGCAAGAACAGAACTAGGCGCTGGTGCAAAGCAGGGAATCTGCTAATGCAAGCAGCAACAGCCATTTCATTCAATCCGAGGAGTAACGGAATGGGTTCAAATTAAATGCGGTCTTTGCCTTGACGGGTCAACGGTTCCATTGATACTACAGGACTCTCAGAAACAGGGCAACGTTGGTATTGCAGAACCAACCACCATGCAACAATGCTTAGCACATTTCAAACAACTGAAATAAGCCTTGTTATTGTAGCTTTGAATGTTTGCAGGAATGGTACTGTCGTGACCACACAAATGTGAATGGATAAGTGGGCCAGGAAACCTAGCCGATAACTAAGGAAGGTGCAAATATGCACCTATATGTCAGCAAATAAATTTTGTTAGTGTAAAATGCAAGGAGGATTAGGAAATCTGGGAAGCATTCTACACTTCCGGCACACAGCTGATTGTGCTCACCATCACCGTCACTCAGCAGACAAGTAATCATGTCCGTAGCAAGCAGTCACAGGCAAATGAAGGTAGCAGGGTGCATGTGCATCCATGACATCTCCTTCTTAAGGCTTCGAAAATGTGTCGTTAAACAAACAGGTGCGGCTGTCCCAGGGAGTGCTGCTGAACAATCGCTTAACACCAGTAAAGCCGAGTTCACGAGCTGCTCTGCTACAATAGCATTGTGCACACATCATCCACTTTCGTACCGCTGATCTCCCGATCGAGAGGGACCGTGAGAAAAATCAAGAAACAGTGTCACGACCCATGTGGCGTTTCAAGATCACCGCATTTTTCTGATTACAATGGTAACCAAGATCCCACTTCAACTTCATATGTCAAGCATTTGCCAAAGCAAAAAGAGAAAAAAGCAATGGGAAAGTTTTCTTACACACACACGCACACACAACGGTATAACGAGTCTTCATGAATATATATATATATATATATATATATATATATATATATATATATATATATATGTGTGTGTGTGTGTGTGATTTAACACATATTAGAGATTCTACACTGTGAACAAGCCGGGATTTAAATGCGGCAATGATTCTTGTTCGTAATCGCGTAATACCATGTTGTCACAACCTAAACCGAAATGGCTAGAGGAAGCGTTCAGTCACCGATTCATCGCGCAAATATTTATTGCAGACAAATGTCTGCACAGCGGGCAGGAAATAAAAAGAAATGACGCTCCAGAAGATACATCTGCACTGCACAGCCATGTTTTCACAAAAGTCACACAGTGCCGCCGGCCACTCGTAACCCGAGCACCCATAATCACAAAATGTACTGAATGGAGCACCAAGACGCAAAAGGATGGCGGCGTTGCTTTTGTCGCCGCAGAAAACAGTCCGACGGCCGTGCAGCCACGTCGCACACACGGCAGTACTCGAGCACAGTGCCCGCACGAATCGCGATCAAAATGGTAATGGATACGTAGCAGAAATAACGACGTGTGGTCGCGATCACTGTGACCATCGCAACGAATGCGACTAGCTGCGCAACGCCACGATCATTTCAGCATTCGGAAAGCACGGCGTCCGTCGTGAGCTTTCGCAGGTGCACATTTCGCTGCCTTGACGTAAAAGCACTCGCTCCGATCGCAATCACGTTCACTACGCGGACACTTGTCCTTGCGCTATGCAGCTCATGCGCGCACAAGAAATTCACCGTGAGTAGCTGTTACTCGCCGCTGTCTGTGATGATCCTCACAGGGATTAGGAACGCTTGCAACAACCACAAGCAGCTCCATATAAACACTTCGTGATACCACCGACGCGTAGGTCTTGCGTCGGTTTGAAGAGGCGCTCTGACAACTCCATCAGCGTAGATGATTACAGAATTCAACTACGGGAACTGTCGCTCGCCACAGCTGCACGCGGCGAAGTTCGCAGTCGCTCTGAACACTCATAACATCAATAGGTGGCCAATATAATATGCTTCGCGACATGACTGCCACTGCCCAGGCCTCGCTCCCCAGATCAGTCGACGGACGGCCATCTTGGCCCGGCAGAAGCGAGACGTCACTGACGTCACGGAAAAAGCAGCCAATAGCTGCAATCCAGTCGCCAGCCGGACCCGCTCGCCCGCTCGAAAGTTGAAGTTGACCAACTTATGAAGCAAAAACGCTAAGGCGCCCGTGTGCTGTGCGACGTCAGTGCACGTTAAAGATAATAATAATAATAATTGGTTTTTTGGGGGGAAAGGAAATGGCGCAGTATCTGTCTCATATATCGTTGAACACCTGAACCGCGACGTAAGGGAAGGGATAAAGGAGGGAGTGAAAGAAGAAAGGAAGAGATAGGTGCCGTAGTGGAGGGCTCCGGAATAATTTCGACCACCTGGGGATCTTTAACGTGCACTGACATCGCACAGCACACGGGCGCCTTAGCGTTTTTCCTCCATAAAAACGCAGCCGCCGCGGTCGGGTTCGAACCCGGGAACTCCGGATCAGTAGTCGAGCGCCCTAACCACTGAGCCACCGCGGCGGGTACGTTAAAGATCCCCAGGTGGTCGAAATTATTCCGGAGCCCTCCACTAAGGCACCTCTTTCTTCCTTTCTCCTTTCGCTCTCTCCTTTATCCCTTCCCTTACGGCGCCGTTCAAGTGTCCAACGATATTATCACGTAGTGGTGACGGCAGTCGAAGCAGCAATGAAGAAGGACAAAAGGGTATTCTAAAAGAAAACTGTTTATTGGGCTGACTTGCACCCAAAATGGACTGAATCACTCGGCGGCGGCGAAGCGACAAGCGTGCTCGTCGGTTGTCGGACAGAATGCCCGCCGCTGTCGGCCGTGCTCAATTTAAAGCTGATAGCGAAATTTCGAGATAAAGAGCGCAAAGTTACTAGAACATTCCGGAACAACGTAGAATCAGCTCTGCCTGGCTGCGATCAATCGAGAAAAATCTAGTCGCGTCTTGCGTCGCAAACAAAGCGATAAAGTGGTGTGGCGGCAGATTTGAAAAACGAACAAACACTGAAAATATTCGCAGCATTACTCCCCTCTCAAAGAAGCATCGACCCGATGCATTAAAACAAATAATGCGACTAGTAAGAGAGAAATAAAATGGATCTTGCGAAAATAGAACATGGAAATGCAGCGGCCTTTAGCGCGCATAATACGGCTTCAGACGGACTACATGGTCAACTTCTGGTCGCACGCGGCGTCGCTGGGATGCAGTCATTGCGTCAGGGATGACTTCATAATCCAGTTCACCCAGCCGACGAAGAACCTTGTACGGGCCGAAAAAGCGGCGCAAAAGCTTTTCACTCAGTCCACGGCGGCGAATGGGCGTCCACACCCAGACATGGTCTCCTGGCTTGTATTCCGCGTTGTCTTCGTAGGTTGTAGCGTCTGGCGTCGGACCGCTGCTGATCTTTGATCCGTAATCGGGCAAGCCTTCGAGCTTCTTCTGCGCGTTGAAGGTAGGCGGCAACGTCGACGTTCTCTTCTGTAACGTTGGGCAGCATGTCGTCTAGTGTGGTCGTGGCCTCCCTGCCATGGACGAGCCTAAAAGGCGTCATCTGGGTGGTCTCCTGCATTGCGGTGTTGTAGGCGAAGACGACGTAAGGCAGGATGACATCCCAGGTTTTGTGTTCGGCATCGACATACATGGCGAGCATATCGGCGATGGTTTTGTTCAGGCGCTCAGTCAGTCCGTTGGTCTGCGGATGGTATGCAGTTGTCCTCCGGTGACTGGTTTGGCTGTAACGCAGGATGGCTTGCGTTAGTTCCGCCGTGAATGCTGTTCCTCTGTCCGTTATGAGCACATCGGGGGCGCCGTGTCGAAGAAGAATGCATTCCACGAAAAATTTGGCGACTTCTGCTCTTCCGTTCGGTGGGGCTTTTGCCTCGGCGTTGCGGGTCAGGTAGTCGGTCGCTATGATGATCCACTTATTTCCAGATGTTGACGTTGGAAAAGGGCCAAGCAAGTCCATGCCGATCTGCTGAAAGGGCCTTGAGGGAGGTTCAATGGGGTTCAGAAATCCTGCTGGTCGTGTGGGAGGGGTCTTTCGTCGCTGACAATCTCGGCAGGATTTCACATAGTGTGCGACATCGGCAGACAGTCGGGGCCAGTAATACTTGTCTTGAATGCGGCGGAGGGTGCGAGTAAACCCGAGATGTCCAGCTGGCGGCTCTTCGTGTGAAGCCTGTAGAACTTCGCGGAGACAAGCAGGTACAACAAGGAGGTAGGCTGTTTTGCTCGCTGCAAAGTTCTTCTTTACGAGGAGCTTATTCTGCACACAGAAGGAAGACAGTCCTCGCCTGAATGAAGCGGGGGGTGAAGAAACCTTGCCTTCCAGGTACTCGATGAGGCGTTTTAGTTCGGGGTCCGAGCGTTGCTGCTGGGCAAAAGAGCTGGGGCTGATGGGTCCCAGGAAGGCGTCCTCATCGTCGTCCGGCAGCGGTGTATCTACAGGGGCTCGTGAGAGGCAATCGGCGTCAGAGTGCTTGCGTCCGGACTTGTAAACGACGGTGACGTCAAACTGCTGGAGACGCAGACTCCATCGAGCGAGTCGGCCAGAGGAGTCCTTCAAATTGGCGAGCCAGCACAGCGCGTGGTGATCGCTGACCACCTTGAATGGTCGTCCGTTCAGGTAGGGGCGGAATTTTGACGTGGCCCAGATGATAAGGCACTCCTTCTCAGTTGTCGAATAGTTAGCCTCGGCCTTGGAAAGGGAACGCCTAGCGTATGCGATTACCTTCTCCAGCCCGTCACTTTTTTGAACGAGAACGGCACCTAGGCCCACGCTGCTTGCGTCGGTATGAACTTCAGTATCGGCGTTTTCATCAAAATGCCCGAGGATCGGTGGGGACTGTAAACAACGCTGAAGTTCCTTGAAGGCTTCTGCTTGCGGTGCTTCCCATTTAAATGGCACGTCTGTTTTCGTCAGTTGGGTCAGGGGCTCGGCGATGCGCGAAAAGTTTTTCACAAATCGTCGGCAATATGCGCACAGTCCGAGAAATCTGCGCACTGCTTTCTTATCGGCCGGCGGTGGAAACTGTTCAATAGCAGCTGTTTTCTGCGGGTCCGGGCGTACTCCCACCTTGCTAACGATGTGGCCTAGAAACAGTAGCTCTTCGTAGGCAAAGTGGCACTTCTTAGCCTTCAAGGTTAGGCCAGATGACTTGATGGCATCTAGTACTGTTCGAAGTCTTTTGAGGTGCTCTTCAAAGTTCGAGGCGAAGACAACGACGTCATCTAAATATACCAGACAAATTTGCCACTTCAGGCCTGCCAGCACTGTATCCATTAATCGCTGAAACGTCGCCGGTGCAGAACAGAGACCAAATGGCATCACCTTGAACTCAAACAGCCCATCCGGAGTGATAAATGCTGTCTTCTCGCGATCTCTTTCATCGACCTCAATTTGCCAATAGCCGCTCTTGAGGTCCATCGACGAGAAATATTTGGCGTTGCAGAGGCGGTCCAGTGTGTCGTCGATGCGGGGGAGGGGGTAGACGTCCTTCTTTGTTATGTTGTTCAAGCGGCGGTAATCAACGCAGAATCGAAGTGCGCCTTCTTTCTTTCTCACTAGAACAACCGGTGCCGCCCATGGGCTGTTTGAAGGCTGGATGACGTCGTCGCGAAGCATTTCTTCGACTTGGTCCTGGATAGCTTGTTCTCGCGGTGACACGGTAGGGGCTCTGACGGAGAGGTCGGACGTGTTGGTCCGTTATAATGCGATGCTTGGCAATTGGCGTTTGTCGCACCTTCGGCGATGTCGAAAAAGACTCACTGTAGCTTTGAAGCAGATTGCGCATCTGGTCTTGTTTGTTCCGGTGCAGGGTTGGATTGATGTCGAAAGTGGGCGAGTTCTCTTGGTCAAGCGAATCTTCTGCGGAGGGGTCGGAGAGGGCGAAGGAGTCTCGTACGTCGGATATTTCGTCGAAGAAAGCAATCGTCGTTCCACCGTTAATGTGCCGGTATTCTTCTCCGAAGTTAGTAAGCAGTACTTCGGCCTGGCCATTGCGGAAATGTGCGATGCCTCTTGCGATGCTGATTCCTCGGTCTAGAAGCAACTGCATGTTCCCCTCGATGATGGCTTCAGCGTTAATGCCTTTCGTGGCGCCTACGGTCACGATAACGCTTGAACGGGGTGGGACGCTCACTTCTTCCTCCAGGACACTTAAAGCAACGTGAATTTCCCGAGTTTTCATCGAAGCGATGGCTTCGTCCGTCGAAAGCGTGATCAGCTTGGATCGCAGGTCGATGATCGCTTGATGCTCATCAAGGAAATACATACCCAAGATCACTTCGCGGTAGCATTGCGGTAGCACAACAAAGGTCGCAGGATAGGTATGTCCTTTGACAGTCACTCGCGCTGTGCATCGTCCTGATGGCGTAATGAGGTGGCCCCTGCGGTGCGAATTTGTGGGCCGTCCCAAGCCGTTGTGACTTTTTTTCAGATGCGCAGCGAATGTTCCATTCATCACCGAGTAATCGGCTCCTGTGTCGACTAGAGCGGTAACTTTCCGGCCGTCGATAGTCACTTCTAAGTCGGAGGTCCTGGCTCTTGCATTGCCTGTCGCTCTCGGCGTCGGGTCACGGCTTCGTCGCGTATGCGAGTCGCGGGTGGGGCGTGTTGTCGAAGCTCTTCTGGGTGGCGGCGTCGTTTTCAAGGCAGCTTGCGTCATGGTCGGGGTTCTCATTGTGTGCGGCGTCGATGCAGCGAGTGTCGGTTCTTCATGCGGCGTCGCGGGTGCAGCGCCTTCATGGGGCGTGGTCGGTGGATGATCTTCGGCGTTTAGCTCGTGAGCAACCTCACCTCCAGAGGTTGCTGCATTTAGTTTCCCCTACAAGGGCTGGGAGACCTTCCTCGTACCGCGGCTTCGTAGCTGCGGCGTGGCGACGCAAAGCGCAAGGTTGACGGCGATGGTGAGCGCGAAAAGCGGTTCGGCGTGTACTCCTCTCGACGCAGGTACTCGTCGATTTCCTGCGGACGTTGTGGCTCATCTCGAGGAGGACGTAGGGGTTGTCGTTGGGGCTGAGCAGTCCTTACTGCAGCGGCGTAGGTCATGGCATGGGGTTCTGTGGCCGTCGGGGTGCCAAGCGCATGTTGCACTTCCCGTACTACATCCATCAGATTCGCTGCTTGTGGCTTTGGGGAGGATGGCAGTAATCGGCGTAGCTCCTCTCGGACGATTTCGCGGATAACTTCCCGCAAGCTGTCGCTGGTGGTGGCCGTCGTGTCCAATCGGATTGCACAGGCAGAGGAAGGGCGATTGTACTGCCGAGCTCGGCCGTCGAAAGTCTTCTCAATCGTGCAGGCTTCTTGCATGAATTCCTCGACTGTTTTTGGCGGCTGGCGGACGAGGCTGCCAAAGAGTTGTTCTTTTACGCTGCGCATTAAAAACTGAACTTTCTTTTTCTCGGTCATCTCGGCGTCGGCGCGGCAAAATAGGCGCTTCATCTCGACGTAACCGCGGATGGGCTCATTCAGAAGCTGGATCCTGGACTCGAGGAGTCGTTCGGCTCTTTATTTCCTCACGACACTGGTGAATACCTTCAATAGTTCTTTCCTGAATAGCTCCCATGTCGTAAGGGACGACTCGTAGTTTTCGTACCACGTGCGTTCGGAGCCGTCGAATGAGAAGAACACGTGTCCAATTTTTGTCGCATCATCCCACTTGTTGAATGACGCCACGCGCTCAAATTGATCCAACCATTCTTCAGGGTCTTCGCCTAGGGATCCATTGAAAGTTGGCGGCACACGCGGCTGCTGCAGTATGATCGGTGTCGACATCTTCGGCGAGGTTGCGGTGCTCGTAGCAGCGTCTTTTCGCTGTCTGGTGCGGTCCGGCAGTTTCCCGAACTCAGGCTCCTCTCCCTGGAGACGTCGGCTGGCTCGCTGAGCTGCTGGCTCGTCCTCGGGTGCGAAGCGCTGAGGGCTGGCTTCACGACTTGAAGGGGGCGTCCGGAACATAGAAGGCGACCCAGCACTTCCACCAGATATCACGTAGTGGTGACGGCAGTCGAAGCAGCGATGAAGAAGGACAAAAGGGTATTCTAAAAGAAAACTGTTTATTGGGCTGACTCTCACCCAAAATGGACTGAATCACTCGGCGGCAGCGAAGCGACAACCAATATCTTCACCACAAATCAGCGGCACAAGCAGCAACACCGCACTTTATGTCAACAAAGTGCCCCCTCCCCCCTCAATTTTTCTGCCTTGCCTTCGGTCGAAATGAGATCATGGCATGGGAGATTAAAAAATTGGGTACTCAAATAACTGCGTCGAGCAGCGTTGCACTGCTTTATCGAAACTTTTTGTATCGAAACTTTTTGGGATCGCTTTGATTGCGGTGCACACGGTGGTAGTGGCGTGCGCGAGCAAGCTCGCGGCCCAGCAGTGAATATCCTCGGAGTGTTTGCAAGCGAAAGCGTTACTGGCCGCGAACTTGCGATTTCGCCGTGGCGGTGCTCCGAGGAGGCACATGACGTCACAGCGCGCGCCTCGCCGCGGATATTTCTCTCTCTCGCTCCCTAGTCACTACTGCGCATGCGCCACTAGTAGCACCGAGCCACAGGTGTTCCGCCGCTGCGCAGCGCCGCGCCTTTCCTCAAAATCCAATATTCATAATAATAATTGCTTTTGGGGAAAGGAAATGGCGCAGTATCGGTCTCATATATCGTTGGACACCGGAACCGCGCCGTAAGGGAAGGGATAAAGGAGGGAGTGAAAGAAGAAATGAAGAAAGAGGTGCCGTAGTGATGGGCTCAGGAAAAATTTCGACCACCTGAGGATCTTTAACGTGCACTGACATCGCACAGCACATGGGTGCCTTAGCGTTTTGCCTCCATAAAAGCGCAGCCGCCGCGGTCGGGTTCGAACCCGGGAACTCCGGATAAGTAGCCGAGCGCCTTAACCACTGAGCCACCGTTCGGCTACTGATTAAGAGTTCCCTGGTTTCAATTTTCAGTTTTCTCTTTCTTCTTTCACCCGCCGCGGTGGCTCAGTGGTTAGGGCGCTCGACTACTGATCCGGAGTTCCCGGGTTCGAACCCTACCGCGGCGGCTGCGTCTTTATGGAGGAAAAACGCTAAAGCGCCCGTGTGCTGTGCGATGTCAGCGCACGTTAAAGATCCCCAGGTGGTTGAAATTATTCCGGAGCTCTCCACTACGGGACCTATTCCTTCCTTTCTTCTTTCACTCCCTCCTTTATCCCTTCCCTTACGACGCGGTTCAGGTGTCCAACGATATATGAGACACATCGCGCCATTTCCTTTCCCCAAAATACCGATTTTTATTTAGATGTCAAAACAACATAGGTAATAATATTCTACCTCGTGATTGGCATTTGCTCTCAATTAAGCCAGTATTTGGCGCACAGGAATTTTTTTTTTAAATCCGGCGCATAAAAACGTACGTACCTGTATACTTGAAAGGGTAGCAGGTTGGGCCAGTTGCTGTAGCGACATACTCAGGAAAACTTTGCGCAGAATAACACACGACGGGAGGCAGAAACACGCACGCACACACGAGCGCGAACTTGCAACTTTATTTTCAGAAACGATACACCGCCTTAAGTAGCAGAAGGGGCGCAAGCGTACAAATTCCAGAGCATCACGTGTGGGAAAAAGAGTACGCACATAGGCACAGTAAAAATTGCATCAAGGATAGGGACAAGCAGAGTCATATCAGACCTTAGTGGAACAGAACAGCAAAAGCGGGTTATCTATTGCGGAGAAAAGCAAGTTCTTTTTTGAGAAGGGCTACCGATGCCTTACTGACGCAGCCTGCCATAGTAATAATTTCGAGGGCCTCTACGCTCGAAACATCCGGTGCTACACGAGCATTTTCAATGCTCATTGAGAAGTTTCCCCCATGTGTGTTAGGTGGCGCCGAATGATCCGCCGACAGCCATAACATAGTGATGTACGGCAACACTGTACAATCGGGGGCAGCGGCAGCCAAATCAGTACATCTGCATGGGTGGTATAAATACCCGGCCCTTATTTGTTATGATTTTAAAAAGTTGTTATTATTACTTGCTCATTGGGTGTCTAATGCTTCGTCGGTAACAACTCATCGATAACGCGTCTGGGTTTTGTAGACCGCGTTTTAAGTTTGAGGGGTCCAATGTGAGAATGCATGAGGATTAAATTCGCTGGCGTTTGGATTAAATGCTTTGGCGCTTGGATTAATTTCTGTGGCACCTGGATTAAATTGAATGGCACTGAGATTAAATATTCTGGCGTTTGGATTAAATTGAGCGGGAAATACTGTAGTGGTTAGGGCGCTCGGCTACTGATCCGGAGTTCCCGGGTTCGAACTCGACCACGGCGGCTGCGTTTTTATGGAGGAAAAACGCTAAGGCACCCGTGTGTTGTGCGATGTCAGTGCACGTTAAAGATCCCCAGGTGGTCGAAATTATTCCTGAGCCCTCCACTACGGCACCTCTTTCTTCCTTTCTTCTCTTAGTCCCTCCTTTATCCCTTCCCTTACGGCGCGATTCAGGTGTCCGCCGATATATGAGACAGATACTGCGCCATTTCCTTTCCCCAAAAAACAATTATTATTATTATTATTATTATTATTGGCTGCCGCCATTGTCAGCAAGCATGCAGAGTTTATTTCCCATTACGCCTTAAAGTCAGCAAGCATGCAGAGTTTATTTCCCATTATGCCTTAAATTTATGCACCTTATATATATTTATTCTTACTGTTTGATGCAATGCATGAAGTGCACTGCTGCCTATGGCATAAAAAAATGGTTTTGTTGCAGCCAGAATAAAATAACTAGAGTGCCAACTCAGCCTTCAAATCTTGTAGCGCTGACTGCGAACGCATAAGATAACGTATGCGCAAAGAACAGATTTATGAGCGGTTCCTGAGTTGGATATAGGCAGACATGGAAGGTAGACGGTGGTTGTTATTACTTCCAAATGTTTTAAGTAATAAACTGTAACGGAGGCAGTACACTCCTTTTCTCGAGCTGCCATTACGTCCAAATATTTTAAGAAATAAACCATAACGGATGGATGGAAACAATTTTTATTAGAAGGAAAAAAAAGAAAGAAAATCTTCCACGGTGGTCTCCTACTGGTCCAGGAGTCCACGGGCTTGTGCCTCACATAAGGCCCGATCCACCAGTCATTCCTGGTCGGTGGGCTGAGCGGTCCATAAAGCAGCCTCCCAGGAAGAATGAGTGGGATTGGGGATGGGAGTACTGCCTGTGGGGAAGGACATTCCCAAAGGTAGTGGAAAAGTGTGGATCTGGGCACACCACAGGTAATACAATGAGGAGGAAAGGTGGGGTGAAAGCATGAGAGACGATAGGGTGAAACAAAGCAGCCCATCTGTAATTGTCGCCATGTGGCGCTGGATAAGGGAGACAAAGTACCGTGGAATGGTGGTAATTTCATGCGGCTGAGTTTGTAGAATGCGGTGATATGATGATAAGTATAAAGGACCGATGGGGCCTCTTGCTCAGGGTTGGGTGCCTGATCGTCCGGGGTCCGGGAGGAGAGTTCTCGGGCCAGCGCATGAACGCGCTCATTACAGGGGATCGAGGCATGCCCAAAGATCCACGACAGAGTAACCGTTCGGTCGAGAGAGGTGGCTGTGGCAAGAATACGGTGTGTGGCCGGCGTCGCCACGCCCTTTAGGTAGTGGCGGTATGCGGGCTGGGAATCTGTGCAAATTTCGGTTATGTTTTAGTCAATGGTGGAGTGGGCCAGCACAAGTGCGATGGCGGTTCCTTCCGCCTCTGCAGGTGAATTAGTTCGGATAGTGGCGGCGGCCCCCACAGTGCCGTCTTCATAGGCTGCGACTGCCGTGAAGAACCCTACTTTAGAATTTTCCGCCACGTCGTCATAAAGTATATCGGAGTGGTTGCTGTATGTTTTGGTGTAACAGCTAGCTCGAGCCTGCCGCCTACCCTGATGGAGGCTAGCGTTCATATTGCGCGGTAGAACCTTCTGATGTATGTGATTCTGCGTGCGCAGAGAAATCATGTAAGGTGTAGGACTTGTTGGGGTGGGAATGAGTGGATTGAGACGGAGCTGTCGCAGTAGGCATTGTCCTGTTTCCGTGCGACTCAGGCGGACTAATTGGTTGGTGCGTTCAGCCTCTATTAATTCGATCAAGGTATTGTGGGTACCAGTGGCCAGGAGGCGTTTCGTGCTAACCGTCCGTGGAAGACGTAGGGCGGAGGTGAGAGCCGTGCGTATTAGGATGTCTGCCTGTTGTGTTTGGCGCTGAGCGAGTATGTGGTATGGGAGGTGGTATGTAAAGCGGCTGATGATTAATGCATTTGTCATATTGTGGGTCTCGCGTTCAGACAGCCCATGATTGCGTGCAGCCACCCGCTTGATTAGTGCAGCCACTTGTTTGGTCTGTCTTTGCAAGAGCTGAATCCCAAGTTATACCATCAATGGGGGATAAATTTAAGAAAGAATAGGTGGAAACCTTCATTAGGCAGCCGACTTTGCAGCGACCATTTCATCGAATTATGTTTAGACCGAACCAGAGCGAGCTAGGGCGAGGCCACAATCTGTCGAGGTGCCGTCGGTGTTTCCTCGTTCACATTAGCGCGTCCAAAATGTATATGGTACTGCTTTTTCGACGGTGCGTGTCAAGTACTGTTTCGTACTGTCGCAAATTATGCCTGAATGGGCTTTTATTCGTGATGCTTGTCACATGCGCTGCTGCATTCATCTTCCTCGTCAGTCGTTTCTCTTATGCTGTGTACATGAAATGTGCCTGTGCTATAGAGTTAGATTAAAAGCACGTATGGAAGGCAAATGGCACACTAAAGCGGTAAACATTACCTGTCATCGATGAGAAGAGACACCGCCCGCCACCAACCCGAAATTGAAACAGCGGCAGCTGAGTGGCTCTTCGAGTGTCAGGAGTTCCGCGCCATTGCCTTTTCTTTGCTACACAAAATTTGTTTTCAGGATGACCTAGACTCATCGTCATTCCACTACTTCTCCTAATTACGCTCGGAAGAAAGAACCAGGTCAGAAAATACTGTTAAATGCACGTACCCTTTGGCGCGGCATGGTGATACATGCATGCCTGTTCACTTCGGTTCCTCTGAAATTACAGTGTTCCCCGAACATAGCAGCTTTGGAGGAATGCGTACCGAGGTTGTGTGAAGGCTCCGCGCCTCAACACTTCTGTTGATTACGCTCTTGAGTTTTTGGGTGCACTGTAGAAAACTACAGCTTAACTTTACATCAAAGGGTTCGTCGGGGGAACTGCGCATTTGAATTAATGTCGCTGTACGCTATGCGTGTACGGTACTCCAGTACCGACGTGAAGAGGCGTTTTCATGGTCTTGCTAGAAATACAAATTGCACATGCCCGCTTTGAATGTCGCTAGAATTCAGAATTTTTCCCAGCGGCGTGCGGCCGCGACCTCGTCACTGTTCAACTGTGGTTCATAAAGAGAATGGAAAGATATTCCATTCATCGTTATACACACATACGGAGCGTTTATTTCAGCGCATGCTATAAGCGGAGAATATAGGCGAAGAAAAAGAGCCTCTAAAAAAGGAGGCAGTTGCTTCCAGAGCGCTCACGACGGACGGACGTGTTTAACGAGCGCTCCGGCGCGCTGCGCAAGATTCTATTTCTCGGACAGGCGGACTACGGCCCACCCATGGGCCCACCGTTCTCCGCTACCCTCGGGTCACAAGTCGCGCCGAATACGCTGGCGCACATACGCGGTGCCGACGTGAAATGCAGCAGTAAAGTAGTTCTGTCGAGAGAGAGCGCCGACGGCTTTACGTCTGGCTGTCTGCCCCTGCGCGGGGTCTCCCGGCCCTCGCCGTTAGCTTGTTCGTCTGTTTCGGAGTTGACGCGGTGCTGTGGGCTCACGCAGTTGCTCGAGAACTGGCTGCCCTTGCCGGAAGACGACGGCAGACACCGTCCTATGGAATAATGCAGCTTTCGTTACTGCAACCTGACAGGCGCTGCCATTAGTCACAGTAGCAAGCTTTCTGTTTGTGATTGTGGTGAGGAAGTTTATGTTTGGAAAATGCACATATATGAAAACATTTATCCAAGCAAGCAGGTCATCATACATGAGCCACTCGTAGTAGCATAACTCCACAACGGCACAAACAGATCATATGGTACGAAATATTCACAAAGTGGACACATATGCGACCAGTCGAGATATGTATGAAAATATTTATGCACGCAACCAGTCATCATACATGAGTCATACCTCGTAACATAACTGCAAAAGGGCAAGAACAAATCATATGGCACAAGATGTTCATAAGGAGCAGAAAGACAAGATTTATCGAAGCCAACACGTGAATGTTCATCCAAACAGTCAGGTTAGCATCAACAGAACTCGTCTACACAGCTGCCAACAATATTAGTAATTTTCCAACACAATCAAAGCATTCACAAGGTACGATGGGACAAAAGCTTGCCAAGTTAACATATGAGTATGTTTATCCAAACAGTGGAACCATCATAAATCCCAAAGTGAGCTTGGTCCACGCAGCTATTTGCAAATCTTTGAAGATACGACACTCACGGCAAGGTTCAATGCGCTTTAAGAAAGAAACACGTGACAATATTTCGCTGTCCCTCAGAAAAGGTGTTCTGTGATTCGTCTGTATTGAATCATTCTTATCCTTGTGTATCGAAAGTCGTCTCATTCATAGTATATAACTGAAGGACCCACTCACCAAATAATAGAGGGGCTTTTGCGCCATTTTTTTCACCTGCATTATTGTTTTTATCTTCTTTCAACTAACAAGCTAAACAGACATAAATTGGTTAGAACACTATTTCATTAAAACTTTCAGAGCTTGGGTTCTTCAACAAAGATTCCGTCTCCAATGCTTAATTACAGTCTTGAGAGCACTATGTAAGCAACGAAGTTCAGTGTTCTGTTAAAGTAGTCAACTTAAGGTTCTCACTATAACTGGTGCAAAAACAGAAAAAAAAAACACTCGAACCATGAAGTGCACAGAATAAAATTAGATGTTACATCTTTTTTCGAATAAAGTGAGCTTGCGATGCTCGTAAAACTTGAGCCCACCTTCACTGCTTTGTGTCTATGGTCTAATAGAATGTCACTTTTGGCATGTCATGGCACACTGACGGCATCACAAATATGGCATTGTCATAATACGTAGTACAATCCTCTCTAAATTAAATAAATTGTGATTTCCTGGTAGCACAGTTTGGGATGCAAGTAAGCAAAACAAACTTTTAAAGAGAGCCGTAAAGGTATTTCTCAACATATGTATGTGCGAAATCACTTAATGATACCTAGTAAATTGTCCCTTCACTGATTAAGGTATTTCACTGTTTTCAAAAGGACCGTCTTGCAACATTTGAATACCACTGAAATTTGCAGACAAGTATGCCCTCTATGAACATTGTAAAGGCCATTTGTGTACACCGAGTGCCACTACAAACTGTGGCCTGCAACTATTTTCAGCATCTGCAGTTCTGCAGCCCTTCCAGAATGCAGCTGCACATATAACTATCAACAACATAAACTCTTTTGTTATATTCACCAAATACATTATATAAACAAGTAGTGCGAGCAAATACACAAAAGTCATAGTAGAAAACATAGACGTACCCTAAGGGTAAGCCCACCACATTGACATAATGTAATAGCAACCCTTAAGCCCCAGACCTAAGAACTATGACTTGAGCACTATCCATAAGTTTTACCCTTATTAAACTGCAAATAGGTCACGCAAACATCTTGACATTTGCAGGATATGAACATGCACATACTGCTGTTACATTGGATGTAAAGTTATTGGAGGTGCTTGACTTACCAAGACATCTTGCGATGCTGACAAGTCCCTTGACACGTCCACAGTAACAGACTAATCCGAAATGTCGACATCTTCTGAGGCCACATGAGAAGCTGCCTGTAACGGTGCACACAAGAAATGAATTCTGTCCACTGCAGGTGTGAGTTTTTTTTTGTTTTTTTTTTAACAGGACTGCCTAGTGAGAGATTGAAAAAAATTCAACATATATACTGTATCATCTTGAGGCGTTTGCATCTCTCGATGAAAGGTGCTCATGGCTTCTGTTGTCAATGGCTCAGTGCTTTCTCTCAGAGAACACTGGCAAAAAATAAAACACAATATCAAATATCTTTTCTTCTAGCCTAAAGGGGAAGGCATTCTGTTGCTCAGTTTCAATAGGAGGAGTAAGAAAGCTGTTCTAATCTTCAGCGCTTGCCTAAGAATAAATGTACAATGCGTACGTTTGTCATCAAGAAAAGGCAATAGAAACGGTCACTTAACATTATACATTAAGCTCGCATTTTTCTTTTGTATTAAAAAAATGCAGCCACAAATCAGCGGCTGTCTCTCAGCCTTACCATTGCAAAAAATAATAATAATAAACTCTTTTGCATCTGGTTATTCTTGAATGCAATTAGGAAAAATTAAACCAAGTACACAGCAAAGTATATTTGCAGTCATACAACACAGAGGATGGCCTTTTTGTTTTATCTCGCGCACGAATAAAACCAGTGTGTATATTCCAGGACATTAGGAGTACAGATGCTCAAGCGGCAGTAAATAACGGCATTTTTCGAAAAAGATATATGTTACAAACGCCATTCTTGTCGAGTTGCAAGAGAAATGGTTCCCGCATTGAACTCCGCTATATTACTCAGCCAGCTTGGTAATTTCGTTTCCGATGGCTGTTTGACGTGTTATTTTCATATTTCACCGACTTTTTCATCTCTCTGAATGGAGGAACTCAAGCACGCAAAGGCAAACAGATAGTCCAGCAAAAAGCAGAGGACCGGATCCAAGTGTATATACATACGTTCGCGCTCAGCCGAGACGTGAAAACCTGAGACTGCGCGCACTTTTGCTCCCTCGAAAACCACTACCTTAAGAGTCAAACGTGACCTCGCAGCGGAGCGGCGGTGCCGCTGAAGAGACATATGCGTAAGGCAACAAAAATGCGCCGTACGTGCGCCGAGCTTTGACGTCGCCTGGCGAAGCACTAGTTGCCGCAAATTTATGTGTGTGTATTTTTCTTATTGAAAAAATAACTATTTCACTATTTGCTTGAAATAATCGTGGGCACAAGTGAAGACGGAAACGATAACGTAGATTCCACAAACCTGTGAAACTGACGGCACGGTCTTTGATACAGCCGACCTGAAACCATAAAATCCCCAGATTTGTAGTGAATAGAGCAGACACAGCTCCATTTCGATGGTGTCCAAGTTCCGTCGCGTTCCAGCGCTTCTCTCCAAAAAGTTTTCAGTTTAGGATCTTTTGGAAACCTGTTGAGAAAGGTGCAGCACGTATCAAGATATGTGCAATTGAATCGGCATTCAAATTAAGTAACGCCATTTTTGTCCTAAGTCACACTAAAACGATTTTCGTATTCAACATTACATAGGCATGCCCTAGTCGGCAATAGTTTCGTTTCTCAAGGAATGAGCGAAGCGTATTTACTCACCGATGGAACGAAACACCAGGGCGGTGTTCTTTCGTGCGGCTCCGGAATCCCGGCACGTAGCATTTCATTGCGCAGCTCAGACGACCCAGCCGCACTTCACGAAACAAACGGGCGCATTGAGGCACCGACCTCTCGGCACATACAAATCTCCAAGCTCCATGGCCTGTGTGCGCTTCTCAAATTTCGAGCGCAGCCGTGTTGATCGTCTCACGCAACACAGCAAGAGAACGAAATCGAAACCGAAATCCGGCTAAGAACTACCGCTGCCTTGTCACGTGAGGGCCTATTTCCCATGATTCTTTCCATTATATTTTTTATGACTAGGGCTGCGTTCCAATACTCTAGACGTCTAACAAGACGTCTAGTGTGACGTCTAGGAAGCAGTCTACATGTCCATGTATTGGAACTTGTCTACTGCTCACGCCGCCTCGCGGCATAATAATGTAACTAAAGCTTATGAACAGTTTTTTCACTATTTTTCACAAAGTGAGCAATAACGATAATTAAAACGTGTTTTCAACAAGTTTACACATTTCTTCTGCAATGACTTTGCGCGTAAACCGGACTGATGGATGTGCCTATCGGTCAGTCTACTTGTAGCAGACGGGGCCGCTCTCCGAAGACGACGCTAAAGAGATATGCGATTATTCTTTTATTATTGATGCTCAACTGTACATGCTCCTCGAACGTGCTCGTTCAGACGGTCCTGTAAACATAAGAAAGAATACGAAAGACTGTAATCAATATGCGCGAAATGCGATACGGCTAATGTACACTGCAAAAGGAAAACACATACGTGACATTAAACCTGCTGTCTGCCCTACGTGGCACTCGGAGACAGCGAGAGACCTAAATACAGCAGCGATCTTTAATCCTGCAAAGACTAAAATCAATTCGCAACATGCCGGTGTATTTGTTCTGAGAGTGTAGAGATAAAAAAGAATGCACGCGAAATAGTTGATGCAACTAATACAGCAACAGAAGAACACATTTGTTAACCGTCACGCCAGCCGTCTTAACGCCCGTCGAGGAAACCAACGACAGCGACCAGTATTCTCTAAAATAAAGGTGCTAATTAAGATCCGGCATCGTCAGATGCCGGATCACGTAAACAGACCTACAGCGTCCGCTGCTGTAGCAAAGCTCTCAACTGCACGATTTTCTCCTGCGTGATTCACTTCTAGGAATCGCACGTCCACGAAGATTAATTAGCCACTAGTTTGCGTACCAAATAACATAATAGAATGACTCGCATTTTTCCTTTCCTATACTCCGTGTACAGTCCGACGCCCGCAAGAGCACGACTCGCTCATCAGCGTACATCAACTCCGCCATCTTTAGACAGCAAGTTAGCCTGCATCGATGTGGACTTCGGCGAAGCAGTCTTATGAGACTGCTTCGCCGAGAAATGGAACGCGTCCCAAGATGGCGGCTGTCCGGCTAGACGTCTAAGTAGCCGTCTACTTGGGAGTATTGGAACGCAGCCTAGGCTTCAAGATTATGACGTCACGCTCCCCCCTAGTTGTTCTTCCTCCATGCTTGCGCCCACTTCAGAAAGCGGGAATGCGGCATCCAGCCACCTAGTGGAGATCAGTGTTGGAACCTCAAGCGCCTCAAGCACTCTTGAGGAATCGGCATCGAGTCAGCAGGATCGAGCTCGATTGCGCTTGAAAGTGGCCGTGTGACAGGGGTATTACTAAAGGGGAGCGCGCCACTAATGGAGGAAGGGCGCAACTCGGGGACGCACGCGCTTCGTATTTAAACGGACTGTTCCCACCTCCCGCCGCATCTCGGTGAGGTCGCCACTATACTCCCGCTCCGCTTCATGTCGCCGCTTCCTTGCAGTGGCGCGAAGTACCACACCGAAGTCAAGATGCTTGCATTTCTTTACTCTAGTTTTATATTGCAGAACGCTCTACCAAAAAGCTCTCACTGAGTACGCATTTTGGCGCGCTTTCTTTGTGTAACGAAGTTGTGGTACGTTTGTGGGCTCGCTCTACATACTTGCAAATTGTAGTAGTTTTATTTACGTGAAACGTTTGCTGTGATGGCAGAGGCGATGGATGTCGATTCGGAGAGCGCCCAGAAAAAGAAAGACTGCATACCTTGGGTGGAAAAGTACCGGCCCGCAAAATTCTCAGAAATTGTGGGCAACGAAGAGACCATCGCGCGCCTAGAAGTGTTCTCTCGAGAAGGTAACGTACCGAACGTAATTCTTTCCGGTCCTCCCGGTGTTGGTAAAACGACGACAATCCTCTGCTTGGCACGAATTCTCCTTGGGCCCGCATTTCGCGAAGCCGTGCTGGAGCTGAATGCCTCCAATGATAGAGGCATCGATGTTGTTCGGAACAAGATCAAGATGTTCGCACAAAAGAAAGTGACGCTTGCGCTAGGTAAGCACAAGATAATAATTCTCGACGAAGCAGACAGTATGACGGAAGGAGCGCAGCAAGCCCTGCGTCGTACGATGGAGATCTACTCGAAGACTACTCGATTTGCTCTGGCATGCAACACTTCGGACAAAATAATCGAGCCCATTCAATCTAGATGTGCCGTTGTGCGCTTCAGTCGCTTGACGGATGCACAGATCCTTGCAAAGCTGCTCGACATATGCGAACGCGAAAATACAAGCTACGCAGAAGATGGTTTGGAGGCTCTGGTATTCACAGCCCAAGGCGACATGCGTCAGGCAATCAACAACCTCCAATCGACGGTGGTGGGTTTTGGACATGTGAACAGCCAGAACGTTTTCAAGGTATGTGACGAGCCGCATCCGGAGCAAATCAAGGACATGCTGCAGCACTGCGTTGACGGCCAGCTGGACAATGCGTACAAAATCATGTTGCACATGTGGAAACTTGGCTACTCCGCCGAAGACATCATCGTGAACATATTTCGTGTCTGCAAGAGCCATGATATGCGAGAAGATGTCAAGCTAGAGTTCATCAAAGAAATAGGCTATACCCAAATGAGAACCCTTCAAGGCGTACACTCGTTGCTTCAAATGGCTGGCTTGCTTGCCCGGCTGTGCATGAAGAATCGCCAGTGCAAGGCCGACTGAAATCGCTTCAGTGGTAGTTTACTTGTTGTATTTGGCATTATGTGTGTTCTGGTGTGCTCTGTCCTGCTGCAGCGATGGCAGTGTTGCATGTGCTGAATTGTGCTAGCACGTACTTTCTTGCCGCTTTCATTGAAGCATCTCCCCGGGTGGAGTGATGAATAAATGAAGAATACTGGAAGGAATATCTGCTTGAACTTGCTGTCATAATATACAAAATAGGGATGTTTAGTTTCTTTTTGGTTAACTAATAGTGGAGACACAAATGCTCTGTAATTATGTTCCCATATCACGTCATTGTTCACATGCAGAGAAAAAAACTGAAACAGCTTCAAATAAACCAGTTTCAGCCCTTGGCACAGTTGCTTTACAGTTTGCCTTGAATGCTATTCTGAAAATTTTATTTTCCATCGGTTACATTTACTTGCACAACAATATTTGTACAGTCAAGATCTGGTCCTCGTACAGCCACATGGATACTAAAGTTTGTTTGCTGTTTACAATTTTAACGTTTCCATCGTTTACATTCTGAAATCACTAGCTTGATGCCAACTAGCTCGCCACTGCATCATTCTGGACATAATTTACAACCATAAAAAGATACTTATTTACTACTACTAGAACTAAAATTTCAGTTTAGGGAACGGTATGTTATGTGGGGTTTTAACGTACCGAAGCTGCACGAGTTGAGAGAAACCATAGTGGAGGGCTCCAGATTAATTCTGACCACCTAGGCTGCCAATTTCTGAAAATATTGAAAACCTCGGCTCTTCCCAATCATGGATTTCATTTTTACAACTTTAGCTTGGCTACAGATTGTAAACTACCCCTGCTCGAGTGTCCATTGGGGATTATGCTAAATGTGAAGCTGTCATGTTGGTCACACAAGTCCTGCACACATAAGCGTGCCTTTTTCTACTAAACTTATGTCACAGACTTGGTCATCCTTTAATGGGAGCAGTTGCTTTCATTACCAACCTGCAGTTGTGAACAAAAAAAAAACACTTCCAAACCTTGAAATTCTGCATCAGCACCATTCAGGGTATAAACTGAGGTTTTGCTTTCATTGTCACTAGGTTTTAACTTGTTTTAAAGTTTAATATAACAGCTCGAAGCTAAACCATTTCTAAGTCTCCATGTGTTTAGATGCTAGCCCCCAGGTACAACATACTTACCATTTTGCTGCATTGTGCAATGGCATGTCAAGTGTGAGAATCCTGTTGTCAGCAATATAGCCTTGGTAAAGCACAACAAAGCCTGTCATGGCATCACCCCAACTATTATAAATTCCCAAGGAACAAATAGACTCATAGATATGTAAGCTAGTTTATTTTACAATGGTGTTACAAGTATGTGGTTCTCATGACGTCTAGGAAAAAAGACAATTCACTCTGGAGTAATGTGCTTCTTGATGGCATGAAACTAGTACACAGAGCAATGCCATTCAGTAAATAATGATCACATAATTCACGGCTGGCCATGAGTGTCTTCTTTCTTTGTACAATTAACAGGCACAACTGTCACAATGTACTTGACTGCATTGTCAAGGCCTTGGCAGGTGACTGCACAACAGGTGAGCTTGAGACGTTGGAATAACAGTGCTCCTTCAAGTAGTCGGGACCTTTCTCTTCATAGTCGGCCCTCTTGATGGAAAATTTGTTGAGGAAATCTCTTTGAACAGCACACTGCCTTGCACCTTTCCAGCTGTCCAAGGCTGGGTTTTCTGAAAAAGTCTCCGTGTAAGCATCCTCCATCCAAAAACAGCTACAATTATCAAACTTGTTCATATAGGAGGTAAAGCTTCTCTGCAGCTCCTTGGCTTCAGCAATTTTCAGATACTTTAATGCCTGCTGTTCCATGTGGCATTTTTTGCAAAACCTGGTCGCATAATAACTCAACAATTTACACATTAACAATCTGAGCAAATCAACCTCCCCACACCTTGTTAACGCCCTCCCACCAAATGAAATGCACTTCATCATGATTCCTTCAGCAGCCCCTTGTACTGTGTGCATGTCACCTTAACCACGCCTTACTGTTACTGTTCTGATCAGTACCACAGCGTAAATATAAAAACGTGGTTCTCCAAAGCTTCACATAAGGTACTGATGTTAAGCACATTCAGCACATTGGGCCTCTAGCCAGTTGTGACACCACATTTGCACCTGTCGAATAAAGCTCAAAACAGACAGGCACTGTCTTCTATGACATTTTACACCCTACAGCCAATCACAGTTAATCCACCTAGACAGTCAGTGGAACAGCCTGCACCAGTGAAAAGCTATAAAAAGATATTGAAAGAATGCATCTTTTCCGACTGTATTTCAAGCTGCAGCAGTTGGAGCTAGGTATGTGGGCACGGAGGGGCCCACATTTATTTCGCTGGACGACGGGAACCGATGCAGCGAGGCATAACCAGCTGAGGAACGAAGCGTCCGAGCTGCTTGCCGACCTCGAGAGCGCTCTGGCGTTCGATGCTCGCACTCGCCAGAGCCCAACATTCAAAGCTCGCGCTGGCTGGCACGATAGACGCGGTGCCGCGATGGTGGTCGCTACAGGTGCTTAGCAACTGAGCAGTTGAGATGAGTTCTCTTAGCAGTTTTTTGCATTTATCAAAGTAGAGTATTCCCAACTTTCACTGAGCACACTTGCTTGTGAAGAACAGTGCCTAACCTAGGAGAAGCATCAGTTAACAGGTTTAATTGCCTGCAGCTGTACAGGTTTTTAAAAACGGGCTGAAACAGAAAAACATGTCTACCGAAGTTTTGGTACACGTCGACATGCCATCCTAATATATACATGGACTCATCCATTACCCAAAGTTTCATAACATGGTTTAGTTTAGGATAAACGATAAAGCAACACATTTTAATTTTGTCCATTCCAACACATTTCATAACTTGGTTTTGATTTACAACTTAAAGCCATACATTCTAAATTACCATTTACAATAAACACTGCTAAGGATCGAAGGCTCTGCTGTCACAGCTGCAATGCGGCAAGGCTGTAACCTCATTTTGTCATCATGCTTTTCTTTCATATCATGGCATCAGTATACATATCAGAGACAAATAATCTCTACACTTACTTGCAAATGTTACAGAGAACGGGGACTGAAAAGGACGCATCGCCAGGAGTTCAGTGCACAGTCGCTCACAAATGCCAGGAAGCAATGCTGGGCTGCCTGTTACAAACACATTCTACAAAATAAAGAAACACAGCCAGTACTTAATGCACAAGAGTGACACTTAGAACCTGTCTTTCAAAGCTCGGTGGGAAAACTTTATCAAGCACCTACATAGCAATGTAGCCCTCATCAGCCCTTCAGCAGAGTAAACATGTGCCATGGTTTATTCCTCGGCTTTCCAGATGGTATTATTAAAAATGTCTATACAGACAAGCTGTTAGCATCAGTCCCTCAAATATGTGGACTAAATACAAAGAATGAAATAAGCAATACCAAACTACTCAAATCAATTCAATGGCATTTTTCCAAAGAGATCCTTTACCCATGCTATAAATAACATCAGCAAATTCTGATAAACCAAATAAACCAAAGTGATAAACCAAATAACAATCTGGGTGTGGTCCTCACCAATACCAGCAGAATTCTGGTTCCTGAATTCAAGTGTGCACAGCCTTTCAGTAACACTTTTCCTTCATGCTTACTACTAAAAACATCTCATTTCCTCATAGAAGTGCCTATTTTGACATCTCAAGGCTGAAATAACCATTTATGAGACTGGTATTTTATACCAACTAGATAATCTTAAAGGGACTCTGAAAGGGGCTCTCAATAAAGGTATGGCATTCTTGAGATGTTAAAGGACGCTGCTTCACGAATATCCTCCAGCAAACATTTTTTTAAATGCATTTTGTAGAAGCTGAGTTATCTGTAGTCAGAACTTGAATGTGGATTTTAATTTGAAAAATTTCACGAGAGAATGTAGTGACTGAGTAAGTTTATGTACTCTTTTCAGAAGGAATTTCAGAGCCCCTTTAAGATCTTTACCAGCTCTGATTAACATAGCTTAACCAGCATTCCCAAATCATTTTAAAATGTTTTAATCAAATGACTGGCATGCAACAAAAGTGATAAAGCGATAACTACCCTTAAATCATGTGACCATTCTTCTTCCCTCCTTTACCACCCTACCTCAAAAATCGAAACAACTGACTAAAACACATAATTCATCACCAAGTCATTAACTGCTTGGAAGCCTATAACATATTTCAAATACTACTAACATAGCTTTTGCAGTAATTTCTCACAGGGCACTCAACTCATCAGACTACAACTCGCATTTTGAAGTTTATGCAGCTTTGCTAGTACGGACTTTACATTAGTTATTAGGCCTGCTCTGAACACCAATTTGCTGATGCATATTCAATATTAGGCTGCACTAGGGTAAATTAAGCAGCTTTTATAAATTTTTCTGAAGTATTTGATGCTGTCCATTTGATCCTGTCATGCTTAAACACAAATCAACACAATTGAACACTGACTTTCATATTACTCCTTAGATTAAAACCACCTTCAGCTCAGTTAATTTGTTAACAACATTAACTTCTTATCTAAATCCTCTCTGAAATACCCCAGGGAGGGTTTCCTTGGCCCACTACTCTACATTAATGACTTAGTCAGTGATATGCCACATCAAGTTAGGCTATCTGCTGATGACTGCATAAAATATTGTAACATTAATTTTGTCACCAATCATCAGTCTTTACTACTGGTCCTCAAGTGGCAAGCACACATTCATCTTGGTTAATGCCATTTACTCAGTTCTTTTCGCATGGCAACAGCTCACTTTGTAAATAATAGTTCCGTCAAACTTGCCACTAATTACTCACCTTCAATCATTCAGAACAAGGTCAGAACTGTCAGAACCATTGCTTTGTTGTCCTAACCACAATTCTGAATGCTTCGGCATATCTAAAGACACCTGCTTAATTCACCCTAGTCCACCCTAAAATTGAATATGCATCAGCAAACAGGCATTCAGAAGAGGCCTAAAAACTAATGTAAATTCTTAACAAAACTGAACTGTGCATTTCATTGTTTCAGACCATGCAAATATGCCAAGTGTTAGTGCATTAAAAAATCATGTAGAATCAGAAGATTAGCCAAATCACCATAAACTTGATCAACCACCACATACCACTACATCAAAGTTTCTTTCAGTCACCTGCATCCATCTTTCCGTGACATATTACCCTCACAAAGTTAAGCACACTGCATTTCATTAACCTTCACAAACAATGTCACTTATTGTGCGCACCATTACGAGTTGCAACTTAGTACTATCGCACACTGCCCCAGATGCTAATACAGCTAAATTTAATGATCTCATATGCAGTGATGTCAGCCTTTCAAAGCTAACTTCCTTTTCCTTCTTTTCTTTCTTGACACCTTGAACCATTTCTGATATGCAACTAGCTCTTAATATTTCCCATTTAAATTATGTTATAATTATTCTCATTTGTTTCTACTGTTTCATGAGCATTTATGTACTTCCCACAAATGGAGTTGACTTCTTCCTTTTTTTGGTGTTAAACGTATAACTTCTGCTACATGCTAGGCACTCATAGGTTTCATGTCTAATCATGCTTAGATTTTTGGTTGATTAGCTTAATTTTATACCTCATTTTCAGTGTCGCACTTCATTAATATCTGCTGTTACTCAGTGTTTTATACAAACAGTTTTGTCAAAACTACCCAATTGTATTCTCTCTCTTCTTTTTTGTTTTACAACAGCGTACGCCACCATTCATCCAATGACCTTATTGACAGCCTTGAGAAGTATTTCAAATAACCAATAAGAAAGGAACCAAACAAATTCACCATTATTCATCTTTTCTTCCCTTGGAAACCATGCTCTCACTGCAGTGAGGAATAAATTTATGTACACAGCCTTGAACTCTACAGTGCATTTCAGTTAATGATGCAGGCAGTAAGTACTTTACAGCAGCTCTAACAGGGCAGGAGCAGTCAAGGTTGCTTGTACACTCATCAAGCCTTGAACTATGCAGTGCATTTCAGTTCATGCTACAGGCAGTAAGTACTTCAAAGAAGCTCCAACACAGCAGGAGCAGTCAAAGTTGCTTGTACACTCATCACTCACTTGCGACAAGCCTCAGTGTTCTGGCAGTGTAGACAAGGTAAGCAGGACAGCAAGCAACATGAGTTCAATTTCATGAACAGTCAAGCCAGTGCTATGCACACACCGCCTGAACGAGTAGATGTGGAGGGCTACAATACACAGCGCCCTGCAGCATGCTCATGCCACGGCATGAGCACAGCACATCAGTTTCATCAATCTGTCTACTACATTTCATGGCCAAACCAAAACCAGAACTTTCATAAAGTATCTCTTTCTTTGTCCATATAGTTCATTGTGACAATGATCAAAGAGTGCTGACACTACAAATGTGTGCAACTCCACACTTAATGAACTAATGTTAAGCACCATCACAAATAAGAAAAGTAAATGATCAAAGAGTGCTGACACTACAAATGTGTGCAACTCCACACTTAATGAACTAAAGTTAAGCACCATCACAAATAAGAAAAGTAAATTCCCCTGTTCCGTGGCCAAAAAGAAAACAAAGGATTAAGGTTGTTCATGTGCTAACAAACAGTACCTGAATACAAAAGTGTGCTCCATTACCTGAGCCAAGAAAGACTGCTGTTCTTTAGTGTACCTAGAAAACACAAATTCTAAGGTTTCAGCAACACCCGCTTGTTCAACGCCGATTATGCTGGGCTGGAAGAGGATTTCTGGTGCTCTGCATAGACAAGAAAAAAGAATGCATGCCATATTAAGCAATGCAGAAGATTGCAGGTTTTTCTTTTTTTTAACGACACCTGCGTCTAAAAGTTAGCCAGTCGCTTTTCCACAATAAAGAAATAACCACTGTCATTCCAGGTGCCCTGTCAAACTCCTGGAATTTTGATCAGCACAGTAGTGAACCATACCACATCGTGCACTTTGATTTTTACATAAATTTAGTTACAGGTGCTCAAACGAACCTGATCCTTTCAGTTCCCAGTTGAAGTTGATAATATTCAGCAATGCTTGTGCCCACTTGATCAGCACCAAGTTGTTTCCTGAAACACAGCAGATAGATATGGTCATGTTGCCAATGCTTTTTGTTTGCTTCATTCAAAAGCTCAGTCTGACACCTACTTCTTGAATTCCCTTTCAAACTCTGCTATAATTTCTTCCATCTCTTCTCCTTCCTCTGCATAATCTGCATCATCAAACTCACTGTCTAAAAACTGAGACTCCTGCAAAATGAAAAGAAATCATAAGAAAAGCTTCTGACAAGGTTATGCAAGTAACAAACATCACATATTTATCATACATCTCGAACCTTATAGTGCATCCGGAGCTTACCTTCTTTCTTGACTTCCCTTTCTGACCTGGAAAAAATAATAGAGTATATTACACACTCCAAATTGCAGGTTTATGCATGTAGGTGTTGTGCCACTAAATTAGTGAAGTTTTACTACTCTTGCAGCAAAAAAAAATGGCCAGCTAAATAAGTTCAGAGTAAAAGTAAAGTTTGGATTTGGACTTTCCTTTATATGTCAAGAAATCTGTTGATGTCGATAAAAGAATTCTGCCTTCAGAAACTTGCCGTGTCTGCTCATAAACAGTATGCTCGCACAACGTTCATTCTAGACCAGGCAACATATTCTCATCTACAAATCTGCCGAAGATAGGTGGAAAAGGCAGGGTAGAAATATGGACCTCAGACCCCCCGAAAAGAGAGTGTTCATAAAAACAGAGAACCAAGAAAGGAGTCCAAATGATGGAATGAAGATGGTAAAAAGAAATCCTATCCACTAGACCTGCTAAAGAGCTGCAAAGAACACTCTTTTTTTTTTTTTCATTAACTGGTTTCTCTATCCAAAACCTGCACTTAGTTATGAAGGGTATTTTAGTTAAGGGGTCTGGAATAATTTTACAGGCCCACAAATTAGACAAGGCATCAGAAGTAGACTAGACCTGCTTATGCCTTTTTAACAATTCCTTGTGCCAAAAGAAACAAAACAGTATTATTGTTCAGCCTTTTCATTTTACATAAAAGAGGGAAGTTCCCAAACAGCAAATATTATTTCTAATACTTAAAAAATTAAACAAAACTCAAATGCTTGAAGTGAATACCTCCATGGACCACAAAAAATCAGCTGCAATAACAATGATAGTAGCAACAATAATAATAGCAGTAGTACAGTAAAAGCTCATTAATTCGACACCCATTAATTCTGAAATCTGGACAATTCGAACTGCTGGCTCAGTCCCAGTCAATGGCCACGTAAGTCGATAGCATCGGATGCTTTCTCATTTAGATGCTAAGGGTCTCACACCTGTTAAATGGTCGTCTACGGGTCTCACACCAGGTTCCTGAAGGGATGCCGTGCCCAGATATGGCCGGCGCGGCAAGGAATTGTCGAAATAGCCTAACTCAAAACTTGAGTTCCATGCTGCAGATTTGGTTGCACACCTCTGAGATGCACGCAGCAGCAGGCGTGACAAAAAATGAAAAGCCCCGTCGCAGAGTATAGTTTGACCGCTTAGTTTCGATTTCGCTTATCTGAGCTTTGTTCCTATCACCCGTGCATCAGCCAGCCAACCTAGCTTAGCTAAACACCATTTCGGATGCCGACTGGCACATCGCTGGTGTTCTCTTCCCCCCTTTTTCTTTTCTCACTCCTCATACGCAACGGTGCTACTTATGACGCATGTGACAAGGCAGCGGTGGAGCTCCACCACTTCACACCATTAAGGATGCAGGGGTCCTTTACTATTTTGGTGCAGTTCTGCTTTGACGTTTCCAACAGTATGCACGCAGTACAGCCTAGTTTTTTTTCAGGGTCATTCGACAATTCAAATTTTTTGATAATTGGAACATTTTTTCTGGTCCCTTGAAGTTTGACTTAAATGAACTTTTACTGTACAAGACATATACTCGGCTAAAATTTACAGGCTGAGCACATCAACCATCTGGACAACCAGTCAAGACTGTTCTTCTTCCCCTTCAGTGCCAAGCCAGCCAAGCCAGGTGGCGATGGAAACAATGATATAACTAATGCCTACATTAGCATACATCAGACAAGCCTAAAAAGTTAATCTGATGCAGAGTTACTGAAGCCATGATACACAAACAGACATATACTTTGGTTAAGAACAATAATTTACACAAGCACTAACTATCGGAAACACATCAAAAGTTTAATGAGAAAGAAGTAGTGTCCGCCTAAAAAAAAAAAACACCACGTGAAATTTCCTAACGTCTTTCCCAAAGTTTTTCAACACCTAAGGTGAAATCTATGAAACAGAGAAAGTTGGACACCCTGTCGAAAAGCGGCAGCTGCACAAACGGGACTGCACCAGGGCAAAAACCAGCAACCCATGGTGCCAACCATAGGACATTAAAACCATGTTCACACTGCTTGAATTTCAAGTCTTTTGCTATACGTTTCAATGATACCTTATAGGTAGGGCAATATTTCTAGAAATACCCTCATAAGGCACTCCATGCAATGTACACCACATCATCCCAAATAAAACTCATGAATGATCTCAAAATGATATAAAGTTGTTAAATCAATTACACTAACTGATCACTTTAATACATATAAAAATATTTTGTCACAAAAAATTTTTCTGTGCCTACCAACAGCTCAACAAAGCATTACAAAATGAGATTAGCGCAGACATATCATATAAAGACAACTAAAAATTAGTTACTGAAAAATGTGATGTCATAAATTAGAGCAGGAGTACGGTTCCACAATAAGTTGCTTATTATCAATTACAATCTTTGTGCGTAAAGTTCCGAGACTGAGTTCATTAAAAAAAATGCATTTAACATTGAAATCATTTGCGCAGCACCTCTTCGAAATAGTCTCCCTAGCAGTCTATACACAGCTCCCAACGCTTCTTGAGGTCATGGAAACAGTTGGAAAACGCTTCTTTTGGCAGGGCTGTCAGCTCATTTGTCATGGCGTCTTGAATGACCTCCAAGCTCCCCATCCAGCGAACTTTTAGGGCTATCTTCACACGAGGAAACAGGGAAAAGTCGCATGGGGAGAGGGCAGGCAAGTATGGCGGATGGGGAAGTACAGTAATGCTGTGCTTGGCGAGAAATTTTGTCGTGCTGAGAGCAGTGTGCGGCCTGCGTTATCGTGGAGAAGAACCCATTGTGCAGATGCCCATAAGTCATTGCGACAGCGTCGCAGTGCATCACGCATGTGTTGGAGCATGCGGACATATAACTCCTGATTCACCGTCTGCCCTTGCGGGACGAACTGGTGGTGTATGGCACCTCTGGCATCGAAAAAAACTATCAGCATCGTCTTTGTTTTGGTCTTCTGTTGCCGCATCTTTCTCAACGCCGAAGAGCTTGCGGACCGCCATTCGGCGCTCTGCCTCTTTGTTCCAGGATCGTATTGAAAACACCATGTGTCGCTTCAGCCATGATGCTGTCGATGAATGCAGCATCCTTCTCTGCCTCGGAGAGTAAATCAGCGCTCACTGGTGCCCGGGTGTCCTTCTGGTCCTGTGTGAGGTAGTGCGGCACAAGTCTGGCATTCAGCTTTCATTTTCCCCAAGTTCTCACGCAAAATTTGGTGGCATGTTGTCTTACTAATGTCGAGAGCATCTGATAGCATGCGGATTGCAATGGTGCGGCCTTGCTGTACGATTTCCCTGATCCGAGCTACGCTGTTTTCATTCTGTGAGGTTGAAGGGTGATCCTGCCTTGTGTAGTCTTCTACCGACGTTCTCCACGCAACGAACCTCTTGTGCCACTCGAAAACTCAAGCCCGCGGTAATGTCTCGTTGCCATAAGCGTCACGAAGGAGCTCATACGTCTGTGTGGCAGTCTTACCAAGCTTCACACAGAATTTTATGTTTACACGCTGTTCGAGGTGGACGTCTATCTCTCCACATTCACTCACAGTAGAATGCGCAGACGACTAGTGATGTGTTTTTCTACATGGAATGCCACCTAGCGGCTGCCACAGCAATTAACATAAAAAGCTCAAGTTAGCTCGAAAAGATGGCGCTGCACATACGCACCAACATATGTTTTGGGGAATCATTTCTAGAGAAGAAAATAAATCAGTCTCAAAACTTTACGCACAAAGGTTGTAGTTGCTGAAACCTGTGACGTCATAAATTAGAGCAGGAGTACGGTTCCACAATAAGTTGCTTATTATCATCATGTGTACACATGACCATAAACAAGCAAATAAGCATTCAATAAGAAAAAAACAGTCCTACTTTAGGACTGTTATTTTTCAATTCTGGCCGTGACATACACGTCTAAGCTCCGAAACACAACTTTCAAACTTTGTGCATAACCAGCATTCCATATGAAGGCCGAAAGATGTTGCAATACAGTGATCATATACCTATATGCTGTATTTAAATATAATGCTACACCCCAAATACTAAACCTTTTATTCGACCTCCCATTGCCATGCTAACAGCAGTTATGTCCAAGCTAGTTATGACATACAGTCAATAAATTTACAACTACAGGAGAAAAAAACACAAGCAAGCACTCATAAACACATGAAAACTATACAGGTAAACTGCACTGTCAAAAGTTGGACAGCACACCAGCAAGAGAGGTAGCCACTGGCAAATGGCCCATGTCTTGGTTGACCAGCTGAAGTTATCCATGAGGAAATGCATTACAAGATGGAAGAAATGACAATGACTTTGGGTGTGAAGGGATCCTTCGAGTTGCTATGGAACGAAGTATTAATACTTGATCTGTAAAAATTACCCTGCACAAGCATTACAGAAAGTCTAACATCTCAAAACAGTGGCCACCAGTAATGCTGACTCTTTCATATGAAATGAAGAATCACGTGAAGTGTAACCATAGAGTGCTAGCCAGGAAGAAAATAAGCAAGGGTTCTTTTTACAACTACACAGAAGCTGGGAATGAAATTTTAAAGTGCCATCTGCATGACAAAAGCAAGTAAGCAAGCAAGAACCACATGATGGCAGTAAAATTTCACGACATGCCAAAAATGACACGCAGCATATGACAAAAAAGACACTTAATACAACAACAAAGACAAATTAATTCTGCTGTATCACTAGACTGTCACATTTTAACAGCATAGATACTATCTTAATTGAAAACAGAAATTTTCTAAACTAGAAAAGGTAAAAAATGAAACGCAGGTATTGCCATTGCTGGCAGATTTCACAAGTGAACTCTGGCGCATCGACAGTTTTTTTTTACATGGATCTCTGAAGCTAGCTCATACCACCATTCACTTCAAAATGGTGACCACTGTGTCCTTTTCAGTGATTACACAAGTTTCAACTGAGTGGGGGCAATTTTTAAATGCCACTTTCTCGGCAGTAAATGCATCTTTTTCTGCCGAATAAACATCAATATAGCCAGAGAGAGCCATTGAAACAATTTTTACAAAGACCAACAATTGTATGGACTAGTCCTCAGAGCTCCTTTCAGGCACACTCATCAAACGCTCTCCAGCTAAGACCACAGCAACGGAAACATAATAACCCCAAGTACATGTTCAGCTGCACCTGGCTAGCAAACAGAACTGTCGGCATAAACAAAGCCCAAAAAAACGTGCTGCTTGATGAAAGTCCCCTTGACCCCCCTCTACCCCTGTCCAAAGCACTGCTGGAAAATGTGGGCTTAAACAGTCCCCAATTACAAAGTGCATTCTCCGCACCTTGCCTGGGAAGCTTTTTGGGGTCACATTCTTTAAGAAAGCTAAAATAAAAAATACCTGCAAGCCCACTAATTTCCCTTAAAATGAAGAGCTGAAGGAGGCATACGAACAATATTTTCAGAACTGCAAGAAAACATTTTTTTCTCTTCAGGAATACAACTTGCAAACAAATGCCAGTGGTGCAGTGCAGTTTCAGGTGACCCTGCAGAAAGCTATGTTCTCACTCAAAAGCTTGTCACATCGATGCCACACTCTGAACCCATCAACTGATATTCATCACTGCATCCTTGTGTATCACTAGTTAGAAATGATGTACACCCAGCCAATTCTTTAACAGTATCACACGAGTATCAAACAAATGGCTGCAGAGTGCTCTGTGGAAAAACGGGGGGGGGGGCTGAAAAAAGCATGGACTTAGCACACCGCCTCACTTCCCCAACGCCACTGTACGACTGCTTGTTCAAAACCCAGGTGATAAGGTTAAAGAAATGGCCAGGTGTACAACAATTTCAGTACTTTCAATACACTATTCATTTTAGCAAAGAGTTTCCCAAATTACCAGCATTGTGTGCTCGCTCCAAAAACCTTTGCTGCTGCAGCATCTTTTTTTCCTTCAGCTCCTGGAAAGTGAAGCCAAAGACATTAATAACATAGTGCCGACTACAAGACTGCCACAACAGTGTCAAGCTCATCACTTTCCAATTTCCAAGCAATGTTCATTAACAAGAAACTAAATTCATTTCATTTCAAAAGACAACAGAACGCACGCAGGGGCAAATAAGCCACAAAAGCATGTCAAGATGGCTTCGCGTACACACTAGTAGAGGCTCCACACTAGAAGGTGTGAACACATATTACCGAAGCATCACGGTAATCAAATGCCACAATACCAAGGACTCCACCACAGATGAAGCATTATCACTACATTATCTAACTTCACAGTAACTGTGGTTGAGGTTTACAAAATGCTTGCATGCATGCATGCTTTCATATCTTGGCATACCCCTGTCCCCTCTAAACAGTGTGATGTGCTCCTGTGCTGCACAGCTGGCAAGCACTGTTCTCTGATTGCAGCACCAAGCCGAAATCACATTAACCTTTTATTTGCCAATGTTCCAAATTTAGAATATACAAAATTGAATTTTTTATTTCCCTTCAAAATACACCCTTCTCCAAAATTTTTGTTTTTGCATACTGTATGAAGATTGTAGAAAGCATTGCAACTATGATATTTACTACTGACTTATTTGTAGACTTTGAATTATTACTGGTAAAATGAACATCTTTTGGGCCTTGCCACCACAGAGCGTTTGTGGAGACCTTTAACAGGAAAAAGAAAAATAAAGAACTAAACCCTTCGTGTCTTCAGCTGGCAGCGAGTTTTATGCAAATGTTCCTTTTCTGAAACACTGGAAATTGGCAGAAACAAAATTTGTGAGCACAGATACGCCAATGTTTTTCAGCAGTTGCTTCATAAGCAGCATTCCAAGCGCATGCTACGTATGTTGGACCCACCGCATGTCTTCGAGCTCTCACCTCCTGGCTACGTGCGGCGTCTCACAGGTTTTTTTAAGCATTCTGAGCATCTCAATACCACGTGTTCCACCTGATGATGGCAAAGATTGAACGAAGCGAGAGGCAGGTGCATGCAGAGCGTGGGCACACCCCTCCCCCCTAGCATGCACCCTACCTGGAGACGATGAAGGAAGTGCAAGACAGGTGAAGTAGTGAAGAAGGTGGTCACATGACCACGGAACGGAGCCATGCATGGGTCGTCATGGGACGTGCGTACCATAGCCATGCTGTAAAAGCCATTGCTCGAGAAATGCTCTGCTGCCTACCACGGGATCTGAAGCGATGAATGTGATGCAATACAGCAAGCATGATGAAAGAAAACATTATTTAAGCATAGTTGTTTGCGCAGTAATTTGATCTCCATAATTTGCAAAGACATTGCAGGCAGCTATGAGGTGGTCTTGATAGCCAAAAGAAGGAATCGCACTGCACAGACCATAAAAGCTGTTTCAAATGACAATAGCAGTCGGTTTACGGGAAACGCCAATGTTCCAAAAATGGAACATGGAAAAAACTTTAGTCATTGTAAATGTGGCTACATTTTTTTTTGCAGTTAATTTAAAAAGCATCTGTAAATTGCCAAAAAAAATTTTCATCTTTCAAACACTGCTTCACAGCGCGGTGTTTAAAAGGTTAAGAAGTTCACTGGAAGTGGCACCTTGTGTTATCACTTATAACAAGAGTCACACCATGCAGAAAAAGGCATGTGATATACCAGCAGACAGGAAAGGACATGCTCGTTAACAACACCAGTCTGACCTGCAGATGATACGCTAGTGACAGCATGGCAATCCAATCTGGTCATGCACTTGTAATGTCCAAACAGTAGGACCCAAGAGTACGGCTTGCAACACGGCTTGCGATCACGGCTTGCAACAACTAGAATTTGATAGTACCTGGAGAGAAAAAGTGCTAACGTGGGTACTAAGCAGGCCTGCTAGCTGTTCCACATCATCACCAGCAGCATGCATAAGCAAGGCATTGTGCATATGTCACTGCTAACATGGTCACACATCCAGGGCAAAATATGCATGTTGATTAAACATCTGCTATAAAATTGCATTGTACTGTGCAGACTCCATGCAACAAATAGAACAAACAGGAATTCGCTACAGTTAATAGCAAACAAAAGATACAAAAGCAAGCATCAAAACACGTTGCTAGGCTGTATCAATGAAATAAAATCGGACAACCACACCAAACACCCCCAAAATGTAAACAATACAGCTGAGCCAAAAAAAACTGTGTAACAATGCACTCACCTCTCTTCTTTTCCTAACAGCTGATATCCAAGTGTCAGGCTCTGAGAAGGAACGAGGGTCTAGGTCTGAGCAGGATCGTTTCAGGGCACTCTCCTGTAATACCAAAGGAAAAAATTCCTCAGGGAGCAGGCCTATTTTGCTAGCAGTTGCAGCTTAACAGCATACTTCTTCTCCTGGTAGATGAATACAGAGCACCAAAAAATACACAACACAGCGGACAACTTTATGAGAAAAAAATTACCAAAGTAAGCTGCAACAACACTCGTATTCACGCACAGTTGTACACATACCCTCACCACACACACGCACACGCAAGTGTGCATGCGCACACGCAAGCACACACACAAACTATGGAAGAGAAAGATGGCCATTGGCATATATGTGCTGAGAAGTTTACAGCATTTTTTTTGAACTGCTGCACTTCCCTTTTTTTTTTTGCGAAAACCACACACTACACAATAATCACAAAGTGAACAAGGAAGGGAAAACCTCAGTGTGCTTGCCAATGTTTCAACAAGTGTACTTGTCGTTGTCTGGGCAAAGAGTTCATCATTAGCTGGGATTAAATAGGGTCGTCCTTCCAAGGAGGAAGGCCCTCTGAGGGGAGGGAGAGTGTGAAGTGGGAATGCCGTTAGGATGGGGAGGGTGAATCTTGTCCAGGCATGATGGCTACTAAAGATGTTTAACCAGCTGTCCTGCAAAACTGTGAAAAGAAAAAAGGCCAGCTCAGCAGAAAGGAATCCAGTGGTGTGGAGCATGGAGAGGTAGTGGGCGTGGGCTTGAAAGGCTGTGTTGACCTGAAAAACTCAGATAAGGGATTAGTCAGCATGGCAGAACAAAATACCTTGAAAAAAATATAATAAAGGAAAATGAGAAAAAAGAGAAAGCATGAAAGGAAAGGGGAGTGGTGGAAAGGAATGCGAAAGACAAGTCTTCCTGAGAAGTGATGGCAAGAGAAGCAAGGCACAAGGTAAAGATGAAATTGAACAAAGTAGAGAGAAAAAAATAAAAATTGTCACTGAGAGGGTAAAGGACCGGTCAGGGCAGAAGGGCAGGGTGAAAGGAACGATTGAGCGGCAGTATGAAGTGCTGGTAAATGCTCTGACCAGGGCAGAAGGGCAAGGTGAAAGAAATGATTGACCAGCAGTATGAAGTGCTGGTAAATGCTCTGACCATGTGCAACACTTGTTTAAAGAATTACTCCAGTGCCGGACTGTACCTGAGATATTCTAAGTTTCCTCTGGATATGTTAATCCCTGCTAGTTGTAAGGTTTTAAATTTGTGGATTAGGAATGCCTCACTGTATTTTCTGTCCATTGCAGATTTGAAAGCCTGATTGAAGAATGAACAGTTTAAGCTCATCGAAGTTGTGACCGCGTTGATTAAAATGTTCCACCACTGTCTTCTGTCAGTTCCTTGCAGTGTCAGCTTGACGACCATATAGCCTGGCGCTCATTGGTTGCCCGGTTTCTCGGATATGTTGTTTCTGACAAGAGGGGCATGGAAGCGTGTAGATAACATTGGACGACGTGCAGTTAAAGCTACTCTTTATATCGAAGCAGAAGTCGCTTGGCGTACTTCTAACGGTAGTGTCACTTTGTAAATGTTTGCATGTCTTGCATCTAGGTCGAGAGCATGGGCTTACTGTCGGCCGGGGTTTCTTATCAAGGCTAGCGTATACTAGGATGTCTTTCAGGTTTGTGTTGTGTCTGTATGTTGACAAGTTCTCTGTAGGAATGTTATTGTTCGAAATGGTAGGCCTGCCTAGGATATCTGCTGTAAACAAGTCTTCTGCTAAAACCTTAAAGATTTTAGGATGTAAGTAGAAGAGTCCTGCTTGTTTGTTTGACGAATTTAAGAAGTTGTAGTCTGATTGCATTATCAGTTACCAGGATAATAAGTCTGCCAGTGTGCCGAGAATGAAGACAAGCTCTGTTTTAACAAGTCCCGCAAGCTGCCAGAACTTGTGGCGAATGCACAGCACGCCTTCACTGATCCTGATCTCTGCTTCTGCATGGCGCAACGATCCAATGCGTTGGACTGTTCGAAGCAGCTGTGGGTGCTCAAGAGCAGCTCTAACGCCGCCGCAGTGCACTTAGACACGGATCCTAGGACGAACCTGATGGCGCCGAACCAGGTTGAGGATTTCCAGTTTGAGCATTTTATGCACACCGAATCCCTTCATAATCATGAATGTGAATGAGAAGTTTGACAGCAAAAATGTGGCCAGGCACTGCCGTTTTTGATGACTCTTTTCGCTAACCACCTTGCAGACATTCCAACCCTCCTCCCTTCTTTTGTCCAGGATACAATGCACATTCTATGAATAATAGAGTCACTTAATGACACAGCCATTATACCAGTGGATAGCATACTGGTTACACTTGACGTCGACGCTTTGTACACAAATATTTCCATGCATGAAGGGATCAACGCACTCTCCAATGCACTCACTCAAAATCCACACCCACGTGAAACTGAAGTGTATCTCTCGCTACTTCACTTGGTACTCACGCTCAGTTACGTTGAGTTTGATTCTTTTTATTACCTTCAAGTATTTGGAACAAGTATGGGCACTTCCCTCGCACCGACTTATGCAAACATTTTTATGGGGCTCCTGGAGTTTAAACTTCTAAATTAATTTTCAGAAAAATCCTTCATATACCTGTGCTACATAGACAACATTTTTATGACATGGAAACATGGATGTGAGACCCTAAAGACATTCACCACACATCTTCATTCGTCCCACTCTAGCATAAAATTTACCGTTCATTACTCTATAACGCAGGTCAATTATCTCGACACTACTGACAATCCACACAGTACAGGAAACCTACAGACCGACAGCAATACTTGGATTTTACTAGCCATCATCCAAGACACTGTAAGCAAAGCATATTTGTAGGACAGGCATCGCGCCTGAGAAGAATATGTTCCGACGATGACGACTAACTGGAACACCTACACTAACTAAAAAACACCCTAAATGGTAGGAACCATCCACAGAACTCCCTTAATAATGCTTTCCAATGAGCAAGCACTCTGAAACGAGGCGAGGTACTTAAAAAACAAAAAAAAGCTACAGTGAGTGCCCTCCTGCACTTATAACAAAATACTAGAACGGCTTTCCGAACATAAACAATATTTTGCAGAAATACCACCCTATTTTAGCTGGCAACGATTGTTTCAAGAAAATATTTCCCGACGCACCAAAGGTAACATACAGACACAACACAAACCTGAAAGACATCCTAGTACATGCTAGGCTTGATAAGAAACCCCGGCCGACAGTAAGCCCATGCTTTCGACCTAGATGCAAGACATGCAAACATTTACAAAGCGACACTACTGTTAGAAGTACACCAAGCGATTTCAGCTTCGATATAAAGAGTAGCTTTAACTGCATGTTGTCCAATGTTATCTACACGCTTCCATGCCCCTCTTGTCAAAAACAATATATCCGAGAAACCGGGCAACCAATGAGCGCCAGACTAAATGGTCGTCAAGCTGACACAGCAAGGAACCTACAGAAGGCAGTGGCGGAGCATTTTAATCAACGCGGTCACAACTTCGATGAGCTTAAACTGTTCATTCTTCAATCAGGCTTTCAAATCTGCAATGGACGGAAAATGCAGTGAGGCATTCCTAATCCACAAATTTAAAACCTTACAACTAGCAGGGATTAATATATCCAAAGGAAACTTAGGATCTCTCAGGTACATACCGGCACTGGCACAATTCCTTAAACACGTCTTGCACATGATCAGAGGATTTACCGGGCCTACATACCGCCGCTCAATCGTTTCTTTCACCGTACCCGTCCGCCTTGACCCATCCTTTACCCCCTCAATGACAATTTTTTTTCTCTCTCTTCTTTCTTCAATTTCATCTTTACCATGTGCCCTGCTTCTCTTGCCATCAGTTCTCAGGAACACTTGTCCTTCACATTCCTTTCCATCACCCCCCCTTCCTTTCATGCTTTCTCTGTTTTCTCTTTTATCATATTTTTTCCCTGTATTTTGTTCTGCCATGCTGACTAATCCCTTGTCCAGGTTTTTCATACCAAGCTACAGCCAGTCATACCAAGCCACCTGTAGCAGCTAGACACGCAGCTTTTCAAGCCCATGCCCACTATCTCTCCACACTGCATACCCCTGGACTCCTTTCTGCGCTGGCTTTTTTATTTCACAGTTTTGCAGGTCAACCAGTTAATCAACTTCAGCAGCCATTATGCCAGGACAAGATTCACCCTTCCCATCCTAATGCCATTCCCACTTCACACCTCCTCCCCCTCAACGGGCCTTCCTCCTCGAAGGGATGGGACTATTTAAAACCCGCCAATGACGAACTCTTTGCCCAGACGAAGAAAAGTCCACCTGTTGAAACGTTGGCAAGCACCCTGAGGTTTTCCCTTCCTTGTTCACTTTGTGATTATCAAGGGCCTTCTGACCAACCTCTCTCTAGCATGGACTCCACTCACCATTCAGTACAAAAGTCGCACAGTGATGAAAGTAAACACAAGCTAACCATAAGGCACTTCTTCAAATGCCAGACATAATTGCCATTACCCCTTCTACCAACTTTCAGTCTTTGTTTTGGGGGCACAAGTTCACGAATTAAACAGCTCATGCTTTGGTTTGTTACCTCTTTGCTGTATGACAGCCACCATTTGCATGTAATGCAATAATCACAACACATATCAGGAGCAGCACGCCAGGTTGTGGAGGTACCAGACAGATGGAGAAACAGACAACGGGACAACAGTGGGAAGGTTGCCACCTACCCACTGTAACAGGTGAGCCACCCACCAGAAGCAGGCTTCGGACAGACAAACAGACAACGGCTTTTCGGCAGAGTAGAAGCCCTAGTAGTGGCGGATTAAAAGTGTCTACAGTCCTTTACAGTACTCGGATGACTAAACTTAATGTTCAAAAGAAACACTCCGCTCTTTCCTTGCTGGAAACTGCTGACCATAACGAACACTACCCCTCACAGAAAGATGCCGTATATTTCATCTCCGTTTGCCACGCACTGTGTAGTTGACTGTCCACCCATACCGGTCATCCCAGGCGTGTTTGCAGCATTGTCTCCTGTAGCCATTCTTTTCAGAGCTTCAGATATTGTACTTGCTTACTCTTGAAGACATGCTTTTCTGAACTTCTGTACATACTTCACAGGCCCAATGTTGCCAAGCAGGTTTGAGAAGCAAGCTCAAAAAATAAAGCCAAGGTGTGTTGGGAATGCATGGCTTTTTGCCACAGTAACATCCCAGTGCTGTCATGAGTTGCCTGTGGCTTTCTAAAGCAAAAAAAAAGGCATAATTTTGCGAACTTTATGCTCATCAGGGATAAAAACACAAAACAGTTCCTGACAACAAAAGAAAGCCAACATCAATTAAATACTAGCCAAAAAAAAAACACCAGGTGATTTCTCTTAAACAGCACAAAATCCCATGCCATGACCACAGCCAAATTGGCAGGACTGCCCATAAATGGTGCATGATCATCAGACAGAGCAGGACCACAAAAATGGGAATTATTGCAATAGTTGTTTCCGAGATGCTTGTTAACTGCATAGTATAAACATTGCTTGACTTGAAACAGTGCAGTCAAGCTGACACATATTAAAAACCCAATACATTAAACTTTCTTTCATATATTTTTACAAAAATGTAAGCCTATTTTGAGTCACAGCATATCTTGTCCATTTAAAGGGTACTGATAAAGAAAAACAATAACAGGTGCATGCATTTGCACAAACACAATCTTTAGCACAAATGTGATAATAAGCAATTTTGATAAGGAAACACAACAAACTAACCATTAGGTCAGGGTCTGCTGCATTACCGCTGGCCAATGAATTCTTCACTTGTTGAACTTGTCGTTGTAGCTCATTTATCACCAAACTGAGCTCTTCGATGCTAGAGAATCCTAACTCTTGCAAGGTTCTCTACAAAAAATGAACAAAATAATTAAGTTGCACAGAAACCACGGCATGAGAGAAACTGGGAAGAAAAACAAATGGCACAGACAATCATACCATATGATATGACATAAATCTGTTTTATTGGTTGTACATTTTGCTTTTACAATGATCGCCCTCCCATCTCCCTCTCTCTCACACGCATGCCTGCACGCACGCACGCGCACACACCTGGACCAAGGACTATACAACTAATATAGTAAAAATAGTGCCCCATCCTCTTCTTCTCTATCACTATTATGTGACCAGACTTGTCAATGAACTCAATTTTCACATAATATCAGGCTTACTGTATCCCATCCCACCTGCTCCATGCAGTACTGCTGAAGCTGAAGGAAGTATGCAGTAAAATGTAGTTCCTGGCTATGTCTTCGCTTGCATAGCAGATGTGCAGGTAGAAAGATTTTAAGATTCCTTTACACTCTAAGTATCCAGCAGTAACATGTCCTATAGTTATATAAACGATTTTGTAGATGCACTGCAGAGGATCATTCTACGTCTGTACATTCACTTTCAAAATTGGCTACCGTAGTGCACAGTTAGGCTGCACTGCACAAACATCTTGCCATGCAGTAATACCAAATTCATGGTTTAAACCTTCTTACAAATGCAGATGTAATGCATTACAGCAGCATGCTGAAACACTTGTTTACATCAAAGGGTCAAAGATAGCTAAAAATGGTTCAAGCACCCCACTACAAGATGCTTCAGCATAGGCAGGTAATTTGGAGGGCTCTTCCATCTCAGGACCACCTCCACTGTCGACAGAAACACTATGGCAGCATTATAAACAGATACTACTGCTTTTCAGAAGTCTAACCTGCCGTGATGGCTCAAAAGTAGGGCGCTCGGCTACTGCTCCTGACTGAGGTCGTGGGCCCATCCGTGGAAGATGTGTTGCAATGGAGGCATAAAGCAAAATGTGCCCATGTGATGTGCGATGTCAGTACACATTAAAGATCCCCAGGTGGTCAAAACTATTCCAGATGGCTCTGTGTGACCCACCGGTGATCCACGACACAGTGAGTGTATTAAACAAAGCTAGGTAAGGCATTCTCACAAGTGGTCATAAGGTGTCAGGCATCAATTGTACTGCACTGTCACTGCATAATGTTGGTTCATTTAGCTTTACACGATTTTGCATGCCAAACTGAAATCCGTCAACCAACCAGAAATGTCATGCTCAACCCAATCAATACGAGGCAAAATCGTAATTTTTACCACACCCACATAACATGTCTCAGTCAGTTGTCAGTGGTTCAGTACAATATAGTGCCGAAATACATAAACTCTAAGCAATGATGGTAAGCAGCCCCATGCACTATTAGCAGCAAGAGGTCCGGTATGTGGAGGCATAAAACACTGCACACTGCTGAGCCATCCACCATATACTTGTACTCAAAAACCACACCCTGGGCACAAGTGCCAAAGCAACACTGTGAGCTACGAAGGGAGGCTCCGGAATATGCTGAATACTTGCGGTACACCCCAAGATCAAAGCACATGGCCATTTTTAACGTTTCGCATACATCAAAACGCAGCCACCACACCAGTTCGGACCAAACCTTTTTTTCACCTCTCATTCAGGACACTAGGAGTTCATCCAAGGGGTGACAAATGCACAATGCACATGCACATGCATATGCACAGAGCATGGGTAAGGGACAGTAGGCATATGACACCTGATGGCATGGTGGCGCAGTTTAATCAGCACTCACATGCCTGTAAGCTTCTGCTGCCAGTACACCTCAAGCACACTTCTGACCTGAAATGTTGCCTCATCTTCAAATTCAAGCAGCTCCTGGATGTTAATCAGCTGCTGCAGTTTTTCTTCATCATCTGCTAGCTGTAAAATAAGAAAAAGGTGAGATGTAGAAAGTACTTGCAGTGTGGTCATGGCAAAGAAGGCATTCAGATTATGAGCAGTCAGTTTCCACTAACAGTATCCTGTTTCTTCTTTGCTATGGACTCCTGTACTCGCTTCACAATGTTGAAACAGATGTCCATTTTCCCAACCCCAGAGCCAATGGCACCACTAGAGGTCTGCAAAAAAGAAAAAATAGAAAGCAAGTTGAACTATAGAGGCACCCTTTCAGTCACACATCCAAAGTGTAACAACGGGCACATCTCATCATGTGATTCATGCATTGTCGTTGTACACAATTATAAAGAGCAAGCAATGACATCAGTACAGAGAGAGCTTAGTACATCATGAGCACTGCTCCTCATAGCAGGGATGTCCATAAAACCCCAGCTACCATTAACAGGCCAGTCATAATATGTCTCAAAGGTCAGCATAGGCAAACAGGAACTTCTAAACTTGTTCAGTTATTTACTGCACCAAAATTATGCTTGAAACAGCTACTTAAAGACCCTGAAAATCCCCACGTACCACTGGAGCCAAAAGTTTACGGAATACCGAATCAATTAAAAATCTTAGCTGTTGTGCTCCCTGAGCAAGCAGCTTTGAATCGCATGGTCCAGACTGTCCTCCTCCCGTGTTGTCCATGCAGTGCACCCATTAATTCCAGGATACTTGCTGAGGATGCATGGCTATGCATAATTTCACAGAACCATGTCTACCTCCCATAGCCTGCCACACTATGAGTGACAAGGAATCCCACTTCAGGGTTCAAGTATTCTCAAGAAGAATCTTTTATCTGACTTCTGCATTAGGCTCACACAAGAATGATGACACTAAAACAGACCGTGCAGTGACTAGGAAATCTATACTTATTATGAATGTCCCTTTATCAGTACACCGACATCATATTTCCAAAGTGCACTATGTTTACTAGAAGGATGACTCGAACGATGATGACACTTAAGTTATGCCTAAAAAGCTTCAGAAAAACCAGCAGCTCAGAAAATTCAGAAGGCATGCAGCTGCACTGAATGGCAGTACTGCTCATATGTCACAAAACGTGCATTCCCCCCATGCAGGACACTAAGCAGTACAAGGATGATGGGACAAAAATAAGCAGGCACATAAAATTAATGCAACATTGCAACTGAAATTTGCTACTAGTAAAGAACAATAAAGATAACTAAAGCACCAGCTGCATTAAATATTAATGAAAAGCTCTGCTATCCATCTCAGTCATAGCACATTTTCTCACATGCATGCCCACCATATACTATATTTACTCGATTCTAATGTGCACCTTTTTTTTTTAGGGAAAAAATCATTTGAAAATGACATGTGCATTAGAATCAAGTGCGAAAATGAAACTAATGCAGCAATATCCTATTTGCTGCTGCAGTAGTTTCATTTTCGTACTATTGCGCAGGTCATTTTTAGACGATTTTTTCTGGAAAAAAGGTGTGCGTTAGAATAGAGTAAATACGGCATTCCATCAATACAGCTGCTCATTTATCACTATAACGACTCTGCATTAATTTGGTCATATATACAAAGAGCCTGAGGAATTTCCCATGCAAACAGGGTTCTGAAGATGCTGATGTTTCTCTCCATAAATGTCAAGAGTGCACAAATAAGGTGCTTCTTACAGTTATATGCTAAATGTCCCGTCGCTGCACATGCCTGCACAACACTATCACAATTAGTAACTGAAGTGACTCCTTGTCTGTCCAAACTAGCATTCCTTATAATACAACAGGGCAATTTTGCACACCACAACATTTCGTATAAACCAATGTTATGGACCTTAGGGACATAAACACTTGAGTGCAGTGGGGTCGTGCGGAGACCCAGGGGCATGCCCCGACTTCCTCTCCAACAATAAAGTTTTTCTCTCTCTCCCCAGCATCTTGAAGGCTCTAAATACTGTTCGCAGCCAACACATTTGTGACAGCTTTTGTGGAGCAATGCAGAAGAGGCACATCAACATACCCCCTCCTCAAGAGGCTCCACGAATCACTGGTCACAAATCATAGTCTTCCATGTGGACACCAATTGTCATCAATCATCAGTGAGAGTGTAGATCCATAACAGGCCACATTCTACCCCGTTTAAGTAACACTTTCAGTTCACTCCACACAAGTCACCGCCCAGCAATGGGAAAGGAAAATACTATGTGGATGCGCATTAACTGCGATAAATTGGGCTGCATGCTGGGCTGGTTTGTAGGTGGTAACTGCAATAGCACTGGCGGTGATAGACCTCCACTAGCATTTTAGCTTTCACACATCTCCTTGCTGTATAAACATCAGCACTTCAAGAATCAACAGCACAAAAGCTGTTCTCTGCATTAACTGTGCTTTGCAGAATGATGGAAAATATTCTGCAGCACAGCTTACACTTGCTGCACTGCCAATCAGGTAGGCACTATGCAACTTGCCCAGAACAAAAAGTAAAAATAATGTGCATTAGCCACTGTGCACATGGTAAGCTGTCATGCTTAAATGACCGACTAATACACAAGATTCAGTTGAAATAGAATGGAAGATTAGTCATAACTATTCAGTTTGTAACTACACCTCGGTGGCTATGTATTAACATGGTTCCACTCTGTTCAAAATTAAAGTGATAATTATATCAGTGAAATGTCTGTGGTACTGGGCAAAGAAAGGTATGGTATGGTATGGTATGGTATGTGGGGTTTAACATCCCGAAGCTGCACACAGGATATGAGAGATGCCATAGTGGAAGGCTCCGGATTAATTCAGACCCCCCGCAGCTCTGTAACACACACTGGCATCATACAGCATAAAGGTGTGTTTAAATAATCGAAATGTGGCCACTGCAGCTTAGATTTGATCCATAGTCCTTGGGTTCAGCCAATAAATGTCATTTGCATTGAGACACAGCGGCAAGTTGATGAAGAAAGAGCAGTTTAGTTGATGGGATATATGCCTGCCTGACACAAATGTGCAAATATACGCAATAACTTGCCACAGGCAGCACAGCTTTTTCATCACACTCTATGGTTCAAAGTGCACTTTGTATGTGATGTGTGTGCTGATGTGTGCATGTGTTTGGTTTGGCTTCCCCTTTTCCTGTTCAGCATTCGTCTTGTGGGCACCCTTTTTAATGCCCGAGCATTGTTGGCCGCAGTGAGCGATTTCAGCGATGTGTGTGTGGACCCCCTATATGGTCCTTCTGCGTCACACGAACAGAAAAAAAATCCTACAAAAAAGTTCCACGGGTCAGATTCAAACCCAGGAATTTTGCGTGGGAAGTGAGTACGGAACCTCATAGCCCCGACGAGTGCTGTGTCATTTGATGGATAAAGGGGAGCATAGCCACCTTTACTGGAAAGGTCTTTTAAAAGTGCCATGTGATGTGACAGGAATATAAGATTTACTCAGAATCTCAAACCATTACTAAACCAGGATATAGCATTTAGAGTGAAAAATGCAAGCACATATTAAAATACTAATGCTCCTCATTTCTGACAACCATCCAGTCAGTACCTGTCATGGAAATTCTGCTTTGCCTTGCACATTTCCTGGAAGACATACTGCAGTGGTGCAAATTATTATCATAAACTAAAATTACTTTACTTGACTCTTTCTGCACTGCAACAAGTTCCAGTTTTGGTTTCCAAGATGGCAGCTTTGCCAAGCAACAGTGAACTTGCCCCTGCCTTTTCTCTCACCTCACCCTCTGTTACGTGCCCAAACTTTCATTTTCTAGGCATGCTACATGACCGCAGTAGCACCACACTTTACAGTTGCAAAAATGGATATATAAAGTTTTATTTTGCTTGTTTTTGCGATCTATCTGAGAAGTGGTCGGAACCCAAGTGCATGCCACAGACCTAGAACATCTTCCATTTGTTCCGTAGCCTTTTTCACCCATGGAGTTTGTCACGAACCAGCTAACGTACGTCATGGTAAAGCGTGAGGAGTGCTGCCGAAGGGGAGCAAGGGAACACGCCGACAAAGAGGAAAGACTCTCAAAACAGCGCCGCGTGCGAGTTTCGGGTTCCTCGGCCAAGGCCTAAGCGAGTGAGGAATGGCTTGTTTTTGGAAGTCGGTCGGTCTGAAACAGATGATGCCGACAAGACGGCTCGGGTGGACCGGTGCTGTATGTTTTTTTTCCTTAACCTTCTTGCTAGCCAGCCAAAGCGGCTAACAGCGACGCGTGTGTTGTAAATTGTGTTTCTCTCCTCTCATTGTAGCATCTTCTAGTAAGCCAGTACAGCTTGCAGCAAGGCGTGTGTTCGATATTGTGTGCTTTTCTTTTGCGTTGTGAGGCATGTGTTTGATATTGTGTGCTTTTCTTTTGCGCTGTGACATCTTGCGTCATGACATCTCGCGTCTGAAAGGTGGCGGAAAAGCCACCTATTGGCTGCTAAAGAGTAAGTTCTGGCGGGAGGATTGTGTATTGGCTAAGGATGTAGTTCTGGCGGGAATTCAACGAGATGGGTACGCGCGAAGGAGAGCGCAGGAGGTTGGTGTGTGGCAGCCGGACAGATCGGTCGTGTGTGTAGCCGGTGGTTGTCCCGGGGCCACGGAGTTGGAGACGCTAGTTCCTTGAGCAGCGGCCGGACAGGTTGGCCGTGTGGTGTGGTGGCCAACGGTGGTCCGGAGTCGTGGGAGTTTGAAGTTTTGTTTTTAGTTAAATCGAAGAGGCCGAAATCTTTCGGCATATGTAAATCAGTTCTGTAGATATTGTAATAAATAACTTTTTGAGGAAAGCCTTCCAAGTGCCAATGTCAGAAGACCTGCACACCTGTCTGAAACTCACCAGTCGCGAAGTGCGTCCCCCGGCTCACTCACGAGACCCACCCTCTACCACTCCACGTCAACATCTGGATCCAACAACATCGACAAGGGAGGGAAAAATTCGTGACTGAGTTGCTGCAGGAATTTCACTTTAATAACTTAGCTTCCTTATACCTTTGTTGTTCGTCACGGTTGCTGCACCTTTTCTTGAGTCCATTCCTGTACCTATTAACTTTGCTTTTCCTCTTACACTCCTTTAATCTGTGTAAATTTTGCATCTGCATTGCCTGTGACCTTAATTAACCTCCTCACTGTAATACTGTGAGCTGCGGCTTTCTGTTCTCAGTTGTCTAGCGCTATATTTTCTTACTGCATTTATCCTATTCATTCTTTTGTTACATGCTTTTCCTTCCAAAGTGCACTGGCATAAAGGCTTTGGTTGTTCCAGGGCACTATAAAGAAACATTGCTTGAACGACAATCATTATCATCATCAACACACTGCTGCAAGAAATATGAAACAAAAATTTCTCACCGTGTTGTATGGAAGTTGGACCAGCTGACAGTGCTCATTAAAGTAATCAACATCTGCCCACTTTTTCAGTTCTTCCATATAATTCTCCGCAACATAGCAGTGTTGATGCATTAAATGCTGCAAGCATGTCCACGTGTTAGTTAAAACTTGTTCAGCAACTTGAAAGTACCCAAGCTTTTTGCATCCCAACACAGCAGCCAGAGACATGAGAAACGCACTAGTTCAGTAGACAATCTTAGCCTACCTCAGATGGTTTAACATGCACAACTCCAGCACAGATGAAGGCTACCCAAGTAGAAAGCATGATACTACTCAACACAAGCATTTGACAAAAGAGTGAGTAACAAGAGAGAATTATTTTGGTGTTTGTCGCTGCTCAGAGGTCACTTTCATGATAAACCTTTATGTTCATACAATGGCCGTTAAATGACGTGTGTAACTACCATGAAAACTGTCTATCTTGCATGCGGTGATAAACATTTGCTGTGCTATATTCATTGTCCACTTCATTATAATATATAAATATATATTTATCTATTTATTTATTTCTTGCCACGGTGGCTCAGTGGTTATGGTGCTCAGCTGCTGACCTGAAAGACACAGGATCGATCCCGGCTGCGACCGAGGCAAAATGCTAGAGTCTGTGTGCTGTGCGATGTCAGTGCATGTTAAAGAAGCCCAGGTGGTCTAAATTATCCAGAGCCCTTCACTACAGCGTACCTCATAGCCTTCGTCACTTTGGGACATTAAACACCATAAAACCAAGCCATTTATTTTTTTCTTAGTATCTCAAAGGCTCCCACAGGCACTATATGAGGGGTGGGCTAAAACAATAATCGGATTGAAGCAGTCAGGGGCAGAGTGTATGTCCAGAAGAAAGCACTTTTAAAAGCCTTCTTTTCAAGCAGATGCAATAATGATGAAGAAATGCCAAATATTTAGTAAACACATTTTGACAGAGTTGCTCACCAGTATACATACACTACACTAAACACAAAGCCATTTTTTTTGTCATTCTTGGCTTAGAAAAAGCTGCCTTTGAACGTTTCAGTTAACTATTTGGACCTTTAGCAGAGAAGTACTAACAAAGCAATGACAATGTAGCCTATCATAGCTCAAGAACAATCCAGTTCAATCACTATTTGCAATGCAGTGACAGCTTAAGCTCTATCACAATCAAGTGCAAAGTGTAAGCCAGCCACATCAGCTCTGTCTTAAGAAGCACTCTTAAATGATGGCTGTAGATACTAGCCCGATAATGCACCTAACAGGCTACTCAAGATGAGGATTATTAAACATTTAGTAATAAAATAATTTAGTCACACACATACACATACACATGACTATCTGCAGAGAGCAATAAGTCCTGTGTACTTGAGGAATCACAAAACAGCCTTTGTCACATTCAACACTGAGGCCACATGCTCCATGGCCCAAGTACACTGATTAGGCTCAGGTTAAAATTCCAAGCATTAGCTTTCCTGCACCTTAGCCTTAGCTCTGTCTTCAGTATTCTATGAAGACACAAAAAACTACACAGAAATGCAATGATCAAGGCCTTCCCGAACAGCACATGCTGAGAGTTCTGGCTAGCCCAATTTTATGAAAGAATAGTATATGCTACATTCATGCAAATCTGATGAATGCATGTGTGGTTATGCCTACCCAAGCCACATGGCACTCGCTTCGAGAGACTCTCAAAAAAAGTAAACACGAGTACTAAATCAGCCACACGGACTGGTTACCTCTAGAATAATATCGTCAATTATAGGACATCGTTAAATATGAACATGCTGTGCCTTTACATGCCTTCAGCTAGTAAAGGGCTGCATTAAATCCATTAGTATACTGTATTTCCTGCATACTTGACAGAACAAAAGGCTAAAAAGGCGCTGCAAGAATATGTGCTCTTGCTAAAGTAAGGCCTAGTACCAGCTGAGAGGACCAAAATGGTGAGGACAGTACATCATGCTGAATCCTACCAACACAATCTTCACCGAGAGCAAAATTACACCGAAGCTGGAAATCCAAGAAATATGTCAATTTTCTCTCGAATTTATGTTGTGGCCTGTTATCTCAACATCCACGCTTGCGGAAAGCCAGTTTTTGTGTACAGTTTTGTTTTTTTTTTGTTGCAATAACTGCCCGCAAAATCATCACAGACTCTTCAGTTTAAAAGGAAGGTGAAATGGTTTTCTGAGAATTTGAGGTCTTTTCAACAAATCAAATCTATGAAGCTTCTAGGTAAAGCATGTCAAGTAGTTTTGCACTGGCATTTAAAATAGTGACGTAATCGCCGATTAAAAACGCAATAACAGTAAGGCTTCTTCTCACTACATTGGAGAAGTGCGGAGAAACTCATGATGACATCATTGTTGCCAAAATTTCATACGTCCGCTGCCTTTGCCCACGAGCTGCAGTGTGTTTTCCAACACTGCCAAACAATGCTGCGTGGGCTTCGCCTTCAGCGGCGGCGGTTTGCTTCCTTGAAACAACAGTTTCTTAGCTGGAAACGCAGTGCTGCCCTATGTGATGTCATCACTGCGGCCTCTGCCCGTAGCTGAGCACTGCAGAGAAGCCTGAACGATGATGCCGCTTTATTCTGCGATTACGTCACCATTTCAAACCCTAGCACAAAAATACTATGCATGGTTTACTTGCCAGTTTCACACAATCGACCCCCTTAAACTTGTCAAATTCTAGAACCTCTTCACTTGCCCTTTAATTCATTACACATCTTGTAGGTAGACCTGCATAAATGCCAAACCATTATTGTGTACATTGGTTTGCGAGTTATCATTGTTGGCATAAGAGGCAAAATTAACACTTTTTAAAGCAAGACATCATGTTTAAAAAATTACAAAACATTTTTTTGAAGCCTTACACCCATTGATGACATCAACATGGTATGCCTGATAATTCAAAACAGCAACAGGAATTTTATTCTATAAAATAAATATTTTCCAAGAGTGGCATCATACCTTAAATGCATATTTAGCCCATTGGGGCATTTCTGAGCTCCTTTCAAATTGAATTCGTTATCTACAGTCGCAGGTTTTCCTCTAAGTTGTCATACACCCTGCAAGCCCAAGCTGCCATCTCATAATGCGCTATTTCTACTGTAAACAGGGCTAATTACCTCTGTTCTGCTCAATGTAACCGCAGCTGTCAGATGTGGATGCTTCAGTTGCAGCAGCCGCTGCAAGTACGCCGTTATGTTGTTTCCACCAAGACTTATCCTTTTACAGTTCTCGATATCAATTTGACAATTCAGAACTGGGATGATGTGCGTTGTGTGGTGCCCAAAAGACAGGACCAATGCATTCTCTGCAGAAAAAAACAAAATTTAAGAGACATAGTTTATTAATTGTATTTATTTAAAGCAAGAAAATATTCCTTCTTACTATTCAATACTCAGAAATGGAAATGAGTAAAAGTTCATCAGTTGTATCCTTCAATAGATAGCTTGCACCGATACCAAAGTAGCCGCGATGTTGGTGAACCAGGAGCACAGCAGGAACCTAGCCCGTTTCTATAATCCACTTACCAACCCCTGCTCAGCATGCACTGTGGAAGTTATGCATGGTTCACCATCATGGCGTTTGTGACGCCAGGTGCATGCCATCTATACCCTCCCTGTGCACAGTGGCACAGAAGGGGCCTGACAAAAAAAACAAAAAGTGTAGAGGAGTGAAATACATAGTTACCAGCTTTCTTGGAGCAGTTATGGTGCAGGCTGAACAGTGCATCAATACCGTAGAGTACTTGGGGCACATGGTAATGTTCAAAGAGTAGTTCTGACATATCTGCAAGTCAGTTAGCACCCATATTGCAGTCACTGCAACCCTGATCAACTCGCAACACCCACAATGTACTCACTCTGGCGGTAGTAATTAGGATTGCCGACAACTTCTGTCATCACAATAGGGTGATCCACCCTATTTTCAGTGGAAATGCCAAGGTGGCTGAATATATGGTCAAAAATATGTTCCTGCAACAACAAGAGAAAGATCCTCGTCAAAAGGACAGGAAGTTCCAGAAACGTATCTAGAACCAATCAGTTCCAAATGCAGTTTGGCAACTTTTTTTTTTGTCAATAAAAGCGAACCTGTATGTCAAAGTGCGTAACGACATTTCGATCAAACTGGGTCTTCAGGAGCCAACGAACAGCCTCGATGTTCATTATGTCATTTCCAACTTGCACTTCACTTTCCTGCTTAAAAAAAGAAGAAAAAAACAAATGGCAAACGTTCTTGTTGAACGCTATTTAATAGCTCGTAAATTATAAACTCCGTGTACTTGCCTTCTTGCCCCTTTGTTTAGCTGTGATGTTCTTAAATACCATACGCGGTGCTTCATCAGAAGCCCAGCCAACTCTGCACTCATAAGAACCTGAAGTCGAAGGAGCAGAGAAGTAATTAACAAACGTAAATTTTAAATAAAATCTGAACCACTTACCATTGTCAATAACAACGGGCGTTTTCCGTAACCGCAGTGCATCGCTGTAAGTGAAGAAACTGTCTGGCTCTTTGGCGAGATTTGGAATGGTGTAAACATCTTGCGAAGACATGACAAGAGCTAGCGATCCACACTCGCACCACAGTTCTGCCTGCACCTCTGCACCTTTTGGCCAGGTGACGACAGTTTCCACCACGTTTCCACAGCACGAGAAATTTGTTTACAACAGCGATGTTACTAGCGCTGTCTTCGATTCCTGCGTGGTTCACGGTACCTATGACGCATTGCAAGAGAAAAGGAGACGGCACAGGAACGAAATAGTCCAGGCGGTGCCGGGCGCTAACAGCTAGAGCTCTTTAACAGTACTTGTTACAAACGCACGAACTACACATAATTAAAATCGGCACCAAACCAACTGTCCTAACTACGAATGCTGTGCAATGAACGGTTCCTCTAATTCACTGTAACCGCTGCGGCCAATCTGGATTTGGATTTGGCTATGTGGCTTGCCATTTGCATCGGGTGTTAAACAAGGGCTGGCGTAGTAGTAGTAAGTGGCTTTTATTAAAATAATAATAAAAAGGAAAATATTTTTGCTAGCCCCAGCATCTGCATTCGATACTAAGCACCTGAGCTGGGGCAGCGGAAATAAAGTATAGCAGGCAGAATGAAGAAATGAAATGAAAGAGGTGAGGGGACAGAAAGAGAGGATAGAGAAAGACACGTTTTTATGTGCCGGATTTGAAAAAAATTCCTGTGCGAAAAATACTAGCCTAATCGAGAGCAAACACCGCTCAAAAGGTAGGATATTATTGCCAGTATTTGGTGGGATTATCGAGAAACTGCTTTCGGCTACGAGTACAGTTTTTGCAGACGCGAGCCAAGCAGGCGGTCTCAGAGGCTGCTCCATCTGCCGGATGAACATACAACTCGCAAGCGACGACTTATCAGTTATTAGCAGTGTTGTCGGTAACGCGTTACAAGTAACGGCGTTACCGGTAACGGGTTACTTTTTTCGGTAACTTAGTAACGTACTTGTTACCAATTCGGAACTGTAACGGGTAACGTACTTACGTTAGCATTTTTCGGTAACGTGAGGTGTCACGTTACTGTCGTTTGCCTCGCCGTCCGGCAGATGGCGCAACCTGTGAGACCGACCTGGCAGGAATAGACTGAAATGGGAAGAAATAGAAGAACAGTTAAGACAGGAGGAATTAATGGTATATGTTTAATGGAAAGGCATCTTAGAGACGGAGCAGCCACCCTGTAATCCAGACTACGCATGGGAATATTGCAATAGAACAGAGGACAGCAGAAAGGGGGTGGAATTGGGGCATTGATTCATAAAAGTATGAATTTTCAAAGGGTTAAACTGGGATGCAAGGAACATTTATGGCTAAAAGGAAAAGTGGCAAGGGAGCAAACACTCCTTGGTTTTGTATACCTGTGGACAGGACCTATTGCCAAAGAGGAAAACAGGAAAATGTTAGAATGTATTGAAGTGACATTGATGAGCTAGGAAGACAGGACGATCAGTAATTATATTAGGCAACATGAACGCACATATAGAAGACCTGGATGGGTACACAGATTCGACAGGAAGCATGCTGCAGGATATGTGTGACAGGCATGATTTAGTTGTATGCAACAGTACCGAGAAGTATGAATTAAGGGCTCATAACATGGGAGGCAGGGAGTCTGCACTCGACGATAGATTATGCACTAATGTCACAGAGGATGTATAGATGATGTATAATAGATTAGGGGCAATAAGCATAGATGAACATGATTCCAGAAGCCTAGGTACTGACCACAAGCGTATCAAGTTGAGTTTCAGAAGAGAAACCAATGTAGGACTGAATTAAGCAAGCTTATGAACAATCGGAGGGGAATTTTTACTCAGAAAAGCAATTGGAAGCAGCAGCCAAACAAATTGAGAAAGCAATTTTTGAGGATAATGAAACAGAACGGACTTATGCCAAACTAACTCGATTACTTGAGCTAGAGCTAACTAAGGTGCGAGTAAAGCCAAAAGGGAAAAGATGCAAACCCAAGAGTTGGTGGGATGAGGAGGTCAAGAGGGCGATAGAGAAACGTCAGGAAGCATCCAGGGAACACAGATATTCCAAAAAGAGGGAAGAACCAGAAGTTGAAGTAGACAGAAAATAGAATACCTTCAAAAAGTATAGAAGAGAAGCATCCTATTTGATTAATGGGAAAATTAGAAGAAAGGGTGCCCAATGGATGTCAAAAGTAAATAAAAAGAATAGAAAAGCAGCTCAAAAATTCTGGAAACATCTAAATGCAATGAGTAATAAGACTTGGCTAGAGCAACGGTTTATAGTTACAGATCACGATATTTGACTACAAGGGGATGAAGCAATGAAACACATAGGAACAAGGATGACAGAAAAGTTTAAAGAAAGAAATGTTGCACATAATTTATCGAAGGAGGATATACCGGTTACGACAATTGCTCCACTTAATTGAGCAAAGAGAGTGGGAGAGGGCAGAGAAGAAGGTTCCTAGTGGCGCGTCAACAGGACCAGATGGTATTCCGATTATGTTATAAAGAAGCTAGGACCAAAATCCAAGCAAACATTAATACAGGCAGTGAATAAAATGATAATGTATGGGAAAGTCCCTGATGAATGGCGATTAAGTAGAATGAACATGATATATAAGGGGAAGGGGGACAAAGCTGGCGTAAGAAACTACCGTCCCATAACAGTGACATCTGTGGTTTACAGGGTGGTGATGCGGATAATAAAGGACAGACTGCAGGCTTGGGTAAAGAACGAGGGGATGCTAGGGGAGCTACAAAATGGGTTCCGGAAACAAAGGAAGTTGGAGGACAATCTGTTTTCATTCACACAGTGTATAGAGATTGCTGAAAAGGAACACAGGCCCCTATGGCTAGCATTTCGGGTTATTAGGGGAGCCTACGACAACGTTATACAAGAGTATTTGTGGGACACACTGGCCACATTGGATGTGGAAGATGGAGTAATTAATCTTTTAAAAGATATATATAAATGTAACAGAGTGCTTTTAAAATGGGAAAAAAATGTATCAGGGCCTGTAGAGATATAGCAGGGGCTTAGGCAAGGATGTCCTCTGTCTCCTTTGTTGTTCATGTTGTACCCGCAAGGGTTGGAGACCAAGCTAGAGAGGAGCTGACTAGGCTTCAACCTTTCTTTTTTCAAGCAAGGGGAATGGATTAAACAGTCATTACCGGGACTAATATACGTGGATGATATAGTGCTAATGGCTGACAACAAGGAAGATTTGCAGAAGTTTATTGGCATATGTGGTACAGAGGGAGATAGATTAGGTTTCAAGTTTAGTAAGGAAAAATATGCAGTCGATATTTAATGATGAGGGCGGCGAGCATAGAATACAGAAGTTCACGCTAGAAGTAGTGGATGAGTACAAGTATCTTGGAGTGTGGATAAATAACGGTGCTGAGTATCTGACAGAGCATGAAAAATATGTAATGAATAAAGCTAGTAGGAATGCAGCTCTCATTAAAAATAGGACACTGTGGAATTACAATAGGTATGAAGTGGTAAGAGGGATCTGCAAAGGGGTGATGGTTCCTAGCCTGACTTTCGGTAATGCGGTCTTGTGCATGAGACCAGATGTTCAAGCAAGGTTAGAAATTAAACAACACGGCGTAGGGAGGCTAGCTTTGGGAGCACATGGCAATACACCAAATCAGGGGGTACAGGGTGATATGGATGGGCGTCGTTCGAGAGCAGAGAAGCTAGCAGTAAGATAGCATTTGAGGAGCGATTGAGAAAAATGGGGGAAAAGTAGTGGGCTAGGAAAGTTTTCAGATACCTGTATATAAGGAATGTTTATACGAAATGGAGAAAGCGAACTAGAAAATTGACAAGCAAATATCTGGACAGCAGTAGGCGGGCAAATCAGCAATTATCGGTTAAGAAAAAGGTTAAAGAAACAGAGAGAGCTCTGTGGAAAACAGGGATGCTGACGAAATCGGCACTAGGAACATACAGGATCTTTAAGCAGGAAATTGCCAAAGAAAATATCTATGATAATTGCAGGGGAAGCTCTTTGTTATTTGAGGCCAGGACGGGAGTTTTGTGGACTAAGACATATAGAGTCAGGCACCACGAGATAGACACGTTGTGCATTGCGTGCAGAGAGGAGGAGGAAACGGCTGAACGCTTGATACTTTTCTGTAAAGGGCTTCACCCTACAGTGGAAAGCAGCGGGGCTGATTTATCTAAGGCATTGTGGTTTAAGGATTTTAAGCGGACAGAAGTAACCAAGCGAAGGTTATCTGTTTGGTGGCTATAATCAAAACAAGAGTAAAATTTCACAAGTCATGGCTAGGTGGCTTGAGCCACTGCCCGATTTAAAGGGTTCAGCCCCATCCGCCCGCCCGCTTGCCCGTCCGTCCATCCGTCCGTCTCCAGGCTTCGGGGATGTGTACGCGCTCTGCCGTCAGTGTTGGTTGGTGGATGTGTAGTCGGGCTAATAGGCGGCGTCCCTTCGGAGTCTTTGAAAGTCTAGTGTATTGATTGGTCAAGTGTGCCTACTGGAGCTCCGCGAAAGTGTTTACCATCCCCAGGCCCATGAGGCGCTGGTTGAACGTCTTCACCTGGAGATCGAGGGCAAGCTTGTACATCTCTCTGAGAACTACCTCGAGGGCGTTCTCATCAAACTTGTGCAGGTGAAGGTTAAGAAGTCGAGTAGAGGACTCCAGCCCATACCACCACCTACAGCGCATTTCCAACAAGTGGGCATGGACCTGTGGGGGCCATTCCCAGTGTCGTCCTCGGGAACAAATGGATTGTTGTAGCGACAGACTACCAAACGTGGTAATCCGAGATGCAGCCGCTTCCCCGCGCCACTGCTGCCGAAGTGGCTCAGTTTGTTGTAAGCTCCATAGTCTCGCGTCAGTGTGCACCATCGGTCGTCATCACGGACCGCGCCACCGCCTGTAGGCTGACTTATGCGGTCTCTCTTCGAGCTTACCCAGAGCAGACACAGGACGACCACGGCTGATCATCCGGCCGCAAACAAACGGACTGACCGAACACCTCAACCGGATGCTCGCAGACATGCTCTCTGTATGTATATGTTGAACATCGCACGTGGGACAAAGTTCTCCCGTATGCAACCTTTGCCTACAATATGGCTGAGCAGGAGATGACCTTTCTCCCCACTTTCCAAATGGTCTACGGACGTCATGTCACTACTATACTGGACGCTATGCTACCCGCTGGACGTGGTGAAGATGACACTGACACATATGACGACGTTGACACATTCGTCCAGCGGGCTGAAGAAGCCCGCCAGCTCGCAAGGTGTCGAATTCAGCACCAGCAACATCTCTATGCCGGTTGCTACAACCTCCGCCACCTAGCCGTTCGGTTCGAGCCCAGCGATTGTGTGGGTATGGACATCCGTGTGCAGTCGCGAGCTCTCCGAAAAGCTACTCTGCCGCTACTTCGGTCCATACGGGGTAGTGCGGCGTCTTGACGTTACATACGCAGTTGAACCGCGGGACCAAATATCCTGCCATGGCGGAGCCATCCAACCTAGAAATTGTCCATGTGGTGCGCATGAAACCTTACCATGACAGGCTGCAACCCACTGTTACCAGCTTAACTGCACATTATTTTACCCCCTTTTACCATCTTTAGTTGCCGGCGTTGGGCCACCCATTGACGCAGGGAGTATGCCGCGTGCTCATGGGCGAGCAGACGACGAAGACAAAGTGTGTGCGTGGCTGTGTGCCAGTCAGCCATCTTCTCTTAGCGCAGTCTTCTGTGTTTTCCCAGTGCAAGTGTTTGTTACAATATAAAGCAAGTAAAATTTTCTCTTTTGAATCATAGTTTGGCAACAATGTCTAAAATTTTTGAACAGTTAAATACTCCCTTGGACGGTACGCAAGCTAATATAGTTTACAAAAACATGAGTAAATATTTGATAATATCGAATATTCAGTCGATTCGATCCGAACAGAATGTTTGGAATTCGAAATCACGAAGTGTACAATTGAACCTCTTTATAACAAAATAATGGAAGAAATGACGATTTCCCTTGGAAGCTCGCTCAACGCGAGCTATAGCGAAGCTACAGCTATAACGAAAGAATTTCCGAGCCCCTTCAACTATTACGTTATAACGAGGTTAAACTCCAGGTTAAACTCCATTCGTTTCAAGTGAATAAAGTTTCTGGAATGCTCTTTTTGTGTGTTTTCGGATCTGCGCACCTCCTCAGGGATGGCACGACGGCGCGCCTGCAGCCAAAGTGCCGGCCCCAACTTCCTAGACGTGCGCGCCACGCCTATGCAGCAGCCGGTCTGGGCATGCACGCGGCAGCACATGCGAGAGATGATGCGAGCGGGTCGCTCAGATCTGCACCTGCCAAGCGTGTGCGCCGGAACCGGCACGGCAGCGTGCATTGTTTGGACGATACGCGGTTCCCTTGACTTCCACGGGACAAGTCTGAGTTGACTGCAGCTGCCGCAGCTGCTCACCTCCGCGTCAGATTCGCTGATCAAGCATGAGAAGGAGCTAGCACGAAGCACATGGAGATGGGTGCCCCTTTCCTACGCCTGACGCGGGGTGGCGCTGGGCACGCAGTACCTAGGTACGTACGCCTGGCAGGTGTCCAAGGAGTCACCGCTGAAAAGCAACAGCTACACAACGACGCAATCGTAATTAAGAACAGTCGGAGGTGCCACACTGTACAAATTGTCTCTGCATGTAGACTGACTCCCCAAATTTCCTACGTCCATTTTTGCAGAAAGTCGACATGGCTTCAATGAGTTTAACAAGGCTTCGATGTGCTCTTTTTTTGCATGCAATAACCTTCAGTTTATGCTTTATGGGAGTTTAGCGTCCCAAAGTGACTCGGGCTGAGGGACACCATTGTGAAGTACACGGGCCTCTAGAATTTCGCCTCCATCGAAATAATAACCTTGAGTGTCAGAAAAATAAATGATTTGGAAAATGCCAATTGAGCCGCTAACCTTTTTTTGCAATATTCGAAATGTTTACTTCGAAAATATGCGAAAGAAATTACTATTGGTTCGAATTCGCTTTTAACCAATAAATCACTATTTGCAGAGATCTAGTATATATGTATGCGATTTTTTTTAATGCGATAGCACTAGAAGCTGCACCAAGAAAAAAAATTGGCGGTGGGTGGTTTAGCTCTGGTTAAACCTGGAGTGACTCGACAGCTACAGATGGCCGAGTGGAACTTGGTCACGTGACCAACCACGGCGCCGTGCTGCCAGCAGCTGCTCCGCACCACGGTGAAGGTTCGAAATGCTGCCGTAATGTAGCTTTCCCTACAAAAATGCACTGTGACAACTATACATTTCAATAAATCCTCATCGAGTCTGTGTCGCTACCTCCAAACACATTCCGGGAAACATCTAACCACCAGCCAGATGACCCGAAGAGGTATCTGGTTTGTGCAGATAGACACATAGGGGTCCGCAAGCGCAACCATGAAACAATGACACAAAACTTGATGCAAAGGCATCAACAGCTCCTAATGCTATCGCATTACCAACACAATGCAATTCGGTGTCCCTGTGAACTTTTTATCCAACAGTGTGATAAATTATTTTTATGGAAACAAATGATTACACTACTAATTTCCCATTGACCAACATCATGAACTAAAAAAAATTCCCCTATACTTTCTTCAGTTTCAGTGACTGTTGTCTTTCTTCATGTATGCAGAATGACAGTGCTGCAGGCAGCGCAACATCATGACACCTGTGCTTCTTATCGGCTATCACAGGACACTGTGTATACAACACACCAATACCGTTTCCATTTCGCTCCAGCAAAATATATCAGATTTTTTAAAACTTTGGCTCATGTTACTTAGGTCAGATTCATGGCAGACAACAGCGTAGTAAACATGAACTGAAGGGGAGAAATGGGACGGGAAAAGTGCTTGTCCCATCCCGTTTCTTTCCTTCAGTATGCGTTCTACCATGCTGTTCGTTCACCATGAATCTGCATCAATTCTCCCAACTTTCTTCCGTTTACTGGCACACACTCATATGCCTCCCCCTATTAAACCCCCCGGGCAAAGAAGGGCAAGTGCAAAAATGAGCTGCGAGCTCCTTACAGATGAAGCAAGCCTGGCTCAATTGAAATGCCGCCAATGTTAACCAAGTCATCCATTGATTCTGTTTATTCAATGCTTCCTGCATTGTCAACCCATGTCAGACCATCTGCTTTCCAATAGCAGCAGCTCGAACACCTTGTTGACCGGCCATTCGCAATGCAGCATGCTCCGGTGAGCATCTTATTGCTTCACTTGGGCTGCGGCACCACACGGCACAGACCGAAGGTGCCTGCCGTATCATCCACTTTCTAATGGGACCAGCACGGTGACCTTGCTCACCAGTTATCCACGATGTGGTGTGCTTCAGCTGGAGCCCCGCATTAAGTTACATGTTTGACGGGACGCATGTTGCTTCCCATGGTCTCCGTGGCACAACCCTACAACACCCTGCGTAACAAGCCCAAGGTGGAACAAGTAGGAAAGCTAGTGAGCTGGACAGGGCTGGAGAGAGGGAAGGAAAGGGCTTGATTCGTCACTTTTAGCTGATATGATTGATAACACAGGAGGCGTTGGTTTGATGCTTCAGCCATGACAAAATGCTCTCTCACATCTACACTGTGCATTTCCAGGTTGCAGGCTACGTGGAAAGTTGCCTCCTAACCCAGAAAGATCTGGCAGGAGGCGAGGTCCCAGCAATTGACAAAGTCCTGTTAGTACCTAGTAGATCGCAGCAGCAGTTCATAAGGTTTGTACTATTTCAAAATACTCCAATGTGTTTCCCGATTATCCAGGTGCCAAAAACAAATTGAGATTCAACCACACCATAGAGGGTTATACACTGACCTCCCATCTTTATTACAAAATTACATCATGCCTTTGATAAAAGTTGAAGTAAACCGAAGAAAGTCACAAAAGAATGAGCTTAAAAATGACACTGGAGTTGCTGCCAGTAGCTGCAAGAGTAGACAGGCCTGCGCTAAAATATAGTGCCCCAGGCAATGAATAGCAACAAAAATTGAACAATCAAGTGACTTATTCATCTTCAAGCCGAAAGTAATACAAGTGATTTCACAAGCCGCAAGTTCAGCAAGACACTTGTAATCGCTATGGCGCGCCCAATTTGAGTGGGCAAGTGTCAGACATTCTGAGCCTAGTCGTCTACTATGGATGGCTATGCCTTTACTGTGAATATGCACGTAAACATGCAATGCCATTTTCTCTTGTCACTGTAATGTCAACTGTTCACACAGTGTCCGCAACAATATGGCGACCACAATTTACTATGCTGTCAGGAAAATGCAACACATGCATAAGTCATCTCAGCGGAAGAAATCCAGTATGGAATCTCAAGCATTCATGGATGTCTCCTAATATGTCCAACCTGGAAAAATTTTTTACTAGTGCTGTTTCTATGCATTAACAGGCACAGCAGTTTGCCATCTGCAACTATAAGCTTTCCCAATGCTAGCACTTCCAACGTAGGGTGAGCAGGAGAGCTGAGAACTCTGAAATAACTAAATAACTGGCTGTTGCATCATATCAATTCCAGTGCAACAATGCTTTACTACCTAAACTGTGTACAAGGCGTGGATGAATCAAGTCGAATTGACAGAGCAATTATAAATTTGCCACCCGACATCTTGTCAATGATTATATGGTTGCATTTGCTGCGGACATATTAAAAAGACTCGTTTAGACAACAGCACCCAGCAATGCACACAGAAGAAGCCAGCACACTATGCAAAAGCACATATCAATTCTGACAATTTCGTGCAGCTGGAGAGCATTTTCCACTGTATTCAGAGCGATATGCCTAGGGTAATAATAATACAATAATAATAATATGTGAGCTGCTCATCAAATTCAGATGCAACTATTCATCTTGTTTCTTCGAAAGGCAAGACACATGCATGGTATGTTGCCTGAAACGTTCCAATTACACAGAAAATAAAACAGTTACGTTAGCTACTGCAAGCCAGCCCATTACAGCTCCCTGCCTTGATTCTTTCTTGTTTCTTCTATGTACTTGTCAACTTGCTTTTCCAGGTGTGTCAGTGCACCAGGATTGTCGAGTACAACCTTGTGAAATGCTCGAACATCAAATTTTACACCTGAAACAAATAGAAAAATTGTACACGAGCAGTCAAGGTGTAAAATTATAAATTCACAGTTTGCCTACATAAAGTTACAAGCACGTAAGATACTGAATTATTTTTTAATATCAACATACCAGGAGAATAATACCAGCTTGTGAAAACGCAGTGCAGCAAATGTTCACAAACCACTAAAAATGGCAAGTTGTAATGTGGAAAGCAGGTTAGCAACTTGGGGCCCAGAGAAACTTGGCACATGTAGGAGTGGGTTTTACAGTGTAAAATGACCACCTGCACAAATATCTAAACCTTCAGAGAATCAGTAAAGTCTATGTTGATATTATTACCATATACAGCCACATAAAAGTCGATCCCACAACTTGCTGCCCTTGCTAGCCAAAAAAAAAAAACAGACAACACCAAATAAGTCAACCCCCATTTCACTACAGCCCCAGCTGGCCAAGAAAGGATGCACGACTTCAGCATGACCTCCAGTATGGAGGTCTTCACTATGTCTTGCCTGCTCTCCTTCCCTTCACTAACATCCCCGCAGTGCTTTGGCAACTTGCTTACTGCGGGATGCTCACATTGCAACATTTGCACAGGTTAGGACAGCTCAAAAGCAATGGAGGTGTAACAATGCAATTGCAAGACCAACAGTTTGAAGCTAATGAAGATATAAGATGATAAAACAGCGCATCTTCCAAACTTATCTCTTCTGCCATCCCCATTCATTAGCTTGACAAGTGGCAAACTGAAATGCCAATGGTCCGGTGGTTTCAGATTCCAGTGTGATGCATGTTCTGGAAGTTAGTATCCAGAAGTTTGCTCTCAAGCAAACACCAAAGTGAACACCAGTGCGAGCTGGGTAAGTGGCTATGATAATGTGCAGCACAAAATATCGTAGGCGATATGCATGCAAATTAATAAGTTTTTTCTACACATGGAGATCTGTGCTTTCTGGTGAAACTATGGCCCTTAGTTCGAATTAATGACACTTGAGTTTATGAGACTTCGCTATACCGAATCATGGCTGTACAAGACATGGCAGCACCTGTCACTTGGTTGAAACTGTCGAGAATGGATCAGCTTCGATTCTGCATGCATATTTTTTTTTTTAAAGGTTGCCTAATAAGTGGCAATGTACAGTATTAAATGACACTTTTCAATTAACATAAATGCTAAGCAAGTAGTAAAGCATGCCAACAGCCTGTGACCTAGGGTGAAATGTGTGTCCCGAGTTGTTTACTCTGTTGCCTGAAGCAGTGGATTAGCATAGGTACTGTACTGCATAGAGTTTGAATAGGATGGAAAAAGGCCACCAGCTCAGATGGTGTTCTAAACTTAGCTGTGTGAAAATGTATGAAAGGTGCAAGCTGCTTCCATGAATCCAAGTGTACCCCTGGTAACGGTTCCCTGAAAGCTTTAGTAAGGTACAGTATACACTTGTTACACAGGTGAGTTCATGACAGTGTCGCATTATCTGGCAAAGGCTAGCTTTGCTGCTTGGCCGTACATAATGATGAAGATATGTGGAACTTACGAACAACCTCTAACCTTAAAATCTCCAAAGCTGTGAAGAAGCTAGAGCTCTTGAAAAATACTTATTCATGAAGACATTCTAGAAAAAACAGCGCACACAGGACAGGGACCAAGAAAAGAACCGACGAGCTGCTCGTGTCGTCGGTTCTTTTCTTGGTCCCTGTCCTGTGTGCGCTGTTTTTTCTAGAATGACTACCTACCAACTCGCCCAGTCTTCCACATTGGCTTATTCATGAAAGTTATAAGCTACACCCAGGCTTTCATAGGTCTTGTATAGGAAAGCTCTGGATTATGACCACCTCAGTAGATGAAAATTTTTGCAATATGCTTCCACTGAAATGTGGCCCCTAAAGCCACATAACAAATCTGTGAACTTAAATGTGCTTAGATGCACAAATGCAGTCAGACACTGAACCACCATAGCAGGTATTCATAGGTGCCACTCTGCCTTGTAAAAATGTGAGAAACAGCAAGGAAAATAACCCTGTCTTATACAGTATTCTGATTATGACAAGAAATCAAAACACACTAGCCATGACATAACAAAGCCTCATAGCTGTTAACAATTAGCTATTATATTTGTTATTCTTTCTTGCACACTACATGCCAGAATGTCAGGCATTTCATTTCATGTGAAAAATAAATAAAAACCGACCAAAAAAGGTGTAGTCAAGATGACAAAGCCGTTTCGACTTCCACACGGAAGCCTTGTTCACTGAAGGAAAAAATTTCAAACACAAAGCTTAAGTAGGTATGTTGTACTCAGTGTTGGCAGTAACATGCATTACAAGTAATGGCGTTACCCGTGACGCATTCTTTTTTCCGGTAACTTAGTAATGGACTCGTTACCATTTGGGAAGTGTAACGGGTAACATACTTACGTTAACATTTTTCGATAACATGAGGTGTCACGTTACTAGTAACTTTTTGTTCCAGTTGTCCCCCACTCCGCCCCCTTTATTTAGAAAAAAAAAAGTGCAGAGCACCCAAATTGATGTTGCAAATAAACAAACAGGTGCTCTCGACGACCTCTGTTCAGCTCGCATGCATGCCAGAAAACACCTGCTCTTGACAATGCACCCAACTAAAAAAAGACAGAATAGCCATAAAGCCCGAAACACGCGCATGAACACGCATTCACACACTTGCTTTCACCTACCTCCCCTTCCCGAACCACTCACACACACAACTCTCTACAGAATGGAAGCATGTGAGCATTTTTGAACTTGACATTTTTCAGAATTACTGTAAATTTGTTGAGAGTTCAGCGATGTTTTATTTGTGAAGTTAGAATTGATGATGAAGTGTCATTTTGTGTTTAATGTCACATTCAGAAAATGGCTTCACCATGTGCCAGATTTAGAATCCATCACATGTAACTCTAAAGGCAACTTTAGGCCACTACAACATTGCTAAGCTCCTGCACATTTGTGCAAAGTATTCTCATTAAATCAAGATTTCACATAAAATCGTAGTTTGGGCTAGAAGTTTTATGTGAAATATGAGCTTTATGAAATTGTTATCGTGAGTTCTTAAGGCGAAGACGCACTAATTAAAATTTATGGCCATGAAGTAACGGCAAAGTAATGTGCGGTACTTTTTTTCGGTAACTGGTAACACGTTACCTTTTTTTTGTAGATAACGTAGGGCGGTAACGCGTTCCTTTTTATTTAGCGTAGCGAGTAACATATTTAGTTACTTTTTTTCGGTACAACACTGGTTGTACTAATCGCTGCAGGCATCTAGCGTATGTGGGCGGTAGATTGCCAATGTTACTGTTTAGCGTGTGATCTGTTGTCTGGATAATTAAGACTCTTCCTTGAGTATCCAGTCCTTGATAATCCAGTCCTTAATTATCCAGACAACAGATCACATGCTAAACCATAACATCGGCATCTACTGCCCACGCATGCTAGATACCTGTGGCAATTAGTACAGCGCAATTAAGCTTTGTGCCTCAAATTTTTTTCTTCATTGAACAAGGCTTCCGTGTGGAAGTCGAAACATCTCTGTCATCTTGACTACACCCTTTTTGGCCGGCACTTCTTTATTTATTTTTTACATGTATTCATCCGACAAGATGAGATTTCGTCAAACTTTAGATTTAAGCACTTCATTTCAGTCTCCAGTTTTCACAGCAGGGCAGTGCTTAAAATAAGGAAAGGGGGGGGGGGATCAGTACTGACAAGGGGTCTAGACCCCCTAACTAGAAGGTAGAGGTCCCTCTAGAAGGTCCCTCTCCCTCGGTTCTCGAATTACTAGAGACCCCCCTTCGATGAAGCCAGGCTTTAAGCACTGCAGCAAGGTCCATGTTCCAACTTCGTTCCCTCAAGAGACTTGAGAAAAGCTCCTCAATTAGCTGAACCAGGTGAAGCGGTTGTGGTACTCAGTTGCAATAAATATTGCCAGCTGCTTTCTCGCTCTCCCTCTTTATGTCCCTCTCCCTCGGTTCTCGAATTACTAGAGACCCCCCTTCGATGAAGCCAGGCTTTAAGCACTGCAGCAAGGTCCATGCTCCAACTTCGTTCCCTCAAGAGACTTGAGAAAAGCTCCCCAATTAGCTGAACCAGTTGAAGCGGTTATGGTACTCAGTTGCAATGAAAATTGCAGGGGTGCAGTCACATAGTCTGGCCCGAGTGTATGGAAAGCCTGAACATCACTGCAGTTGTGTAAACTGCTTTTTCAAACTAAAAGCACAACACACAACAACTAAAGACATGTCCTCATAACATCACTTCCACAGTAAAATATGCCTGGAGACATATTTCTATTCATCACCAAAAAAGTATGAATTTTGTGGCAGCTGCTTTTCAGCATAGCTGCTAGGCAATTGCTGCAATGTCAAAAGCTGGCTTGACGTCGCAAGGGATTGTTTCTGAACTGGCACACATCACAGATTGTCGATTACTGCAGTCCCATCTACAGTGTTGGAAGTCACACACCAAGAAATAGAGTCGCTGAATCAAGTGCATTTTCGCAGAAAGTCACATGTCGCTACCTTGACACCTAGCCCAACAACACTTTGCATTCCGAGTGTGTACTACAACCGCTTCTGTGCTGCTTCAGCCAATCAAATAGCACTTGGAGGAATTGAACTTAGAATATCAGCTCAGATCATGATGAACTAGTGTAACTGCCATGCAGAACTTTACTGGGCAAAGACAAAAACCTTGGCTCCTGAGAGTCCTAGTGCAACACAGGTGGCACAGTGCTCCTGGCAGTGCCAACGGCACCAAATATGACAGCCATTTATTACTGTATCTAAAGCTCTTCCACTATCAACTGAAGAACCACCCATAGGAAAGCTATGAAAACTTGCTCACCTAGAATGTCCTCAGCTTTCTTGCGCAACTGTTTTATTTTCAGTTCACCAACCTTGTAAGCACATGCCTGTAGGAAGAAACAGTTTAGACATAAGACATGCGAATGCTATTAAGAGCAGAAATATCAGTTTCTGGATGCCATTAACTCACAATTTTGTTAGTAAGTTACCAAGAAAGTGTGAAAAAACATAAACACTAAAATAAAACTTCTGCCGCTTTTCCTCTTTGCAGCACTAAGGCTTACTAAGTGCTCTGCACAGTCAAACAGAAAGTGCATAACCACTGAGAAGGCTTTTAATACTTCCCAAACCAGGTGGCTAGAAGTAAGCACAATCATGACAATAGATTAGCAGCAGTATATAAAAACCCAGATAAGTAAGCAGCTTTCATGTATGCCCACTGTTACTAATAACCCAAATTTAGCAAAGACATGAAAAGGCGGCATGCAAAATCTGCTAACGTGCTGTTAGCCTCCCTTTACACCCAAGGTACTGTGGCAAGGAATTAACTTAGGCATGAAAGATTCTAGAACTATCTGTACTTGCCTGTCCAGGCCAGGTTATGTAGCGGTCAATCTCACTTTCCACTTCACCTAGACTAGATGAAGTGTGCTCAAGTAAATACTGCACTGCCTTTTCCCTGGACCAACTGAAAATTAAACAAGAAAAAAAAAGCAAAATGGGAAACTAGAGCACTTAATAGTGAGAGGTGGTGCACTAGCCCATCATCTGCTACCCCATAGCAGCACGCTGGTCTCAAAGCAACACAAAATTAGCTTCATCAGCCGCAAGTCAAGCATCAGTAGGTTCATTATCTTCAGAACTAACTGTACAGACCACTCAAAATTTCTTCTGAAAGAAGCTACTTTGGAATAATAAACCAGACTGCGTACACTTTACTTGGTGTACGCAGGAGTGAAGTCCACATTACCATGACGCAAGTGTGCTCTGGTAGTGCAGAAGATGATGCACTGCAGCACTGCTTCTAACTATTTCTCCTACAACTGTTCTTTTTTTTTCCCCTCTGCTTGGACCGAAGTTGTAAGGTCTGCAGTATTGTATAAATAAAAGTAAAAATAGAAAGTAGGCCCCCATGAACAGGAATTTTAAGTTCAAGGGCTCATTTCTCTCTTTTTTTTTAAGCAAGCAATATTTTAGAGCCAGGTAAACATTAGGTGAAGTAAAGAGCACTAACCTCTGTACGAAAAACAGCGCAAAAAAACACAGGACTAAGAAAGAAAGACATACAGACTCGAGCGCTGACTAACAACAGATTGTATTTAGTGTGAGAGCGAAATAAATACACGAAAAAAATGACTGATGTGCAGGCACAGAAAAGGAAAAAAACAACAACGTCAAGGCAAGGGCACCAAGCTCGTCAGTTTGAGTTAAGATAGTTCAGCTCGTGGCGTGATAATGAAAAAGAAGGTTTGCTGCCACATGAAGATCTCTTGCGCGCGATGACAAGGGCTTCATAGATTTCCCCCGCGCGTTGCTCGGAGTAGCGCCCGAGAATTTTGCACTGTTCAAAAGGGGGGACACAGTTCTCACAGGATTTAAAGTGTACGACCAGGTTGCTTTTGGGAACAATGTCCTCTAAGGATGAGGCGTGCTCCCTGAGGCGATCATTTATACAGCGCCCCATCTGACCAACATACGAGGCTCTGCAAGAAAAGGGCACCTCATAAACTACCTGGGTACAGCAATCAACAAAATTCTTCTCATGCCTTTTGCCGCATACCCTTCCGGGTCCAGAAGAGTTTACCTTTTTGCATAGATGCTGCAGATTGCGTGGGTCACTAAACATCACATGTACTCCCACTCTGCATGCAACGTGTTTAAGTTTGTGTGAGAACTGGTGAACGTACGGGATGACTGCGACTTTCTGTCTATTGCTTTGCTCAAATTTTTTGTGGTTCGTAGGATTTCGGCAGCCTTTCAATAACCCTTCAGCAAAACTGTACAGTTTAGGAAATCTGTTAGTCAGCGCTCGAGTCTGTCTGTCTTTCTTAGTCCTGTGTTTTTTGCGCTGTTTTTCCTACAGAATGTCTCACCAACTTGCCAAACAATACACCTTGAAGCGTTAACTTTTAACCACAGACAATAGGGAATACGTTCGTGTAGCATATACCCAGTGTTACAAGAAAGAAGTAATTTTCAAAAATATGGCTTTAGCAGCATGGTATTGCCAGGGTTGGAGGATGCCAGAAAACCGGTGAATCATCTTAACTAATAAGATAGTTAACTGCCAATAATTACCTTTTGTAACTATTAAAGTTAGGCATCTAGTTGAAAATGAAAATTGGTTTTTGGGGAAAGGAAATGGCGCAGTATCTGTCTCACACCTCAGAGGACACCTGAACCCCACCATAAGGGAAGGGATAAAGGAGGGTCTGAGAGAAGAAAGGAAGAAAGAGGTGCCACGGTGGAGGGCTCCAGAATAATTTCGACCCCCTGAGGCCCTTTAACGTGCACTGACATCACACAGCACATGGCGCCTTTGCGTTTCGCCTCCATCGAAACTGGAACGCTGACGCAGCCGCTGCGGTCAGGTTCGAACCCAGGTACTCCGGCTCAGTAGCCGAGCGCCCTAACCACCGAGCCACCGCAGAGGGTAAAGTTGAAATTAGAGATTTGTAGCCGGCCATTAGTGACCGCCATATCAGTTTTTGGAATTCCGAAAACGCGATTACCCTTGCCGCTGTGGCTCGATAAAATTTGGCTGCATCGTGCTTGAATACATGCGCTTTCAACCCCCCCAGTGCACATAGACCCTTTAGTGCACGAAACTAGCCGAAAAAGCTAAATTTTGTCGAGCCACAACAGCGAGGGTAATTGCGTTTTCGAAATTCCAAAAACAGATATGGTGGTTACTAACAGCTGGCTATAAATCTCTAATTGAAACTATATGCCTAACTCTAATAGTTAAAAAGTTAATTATCTAAAACTAGTTAACCATCTTACTAGTTAAGATTCACCGGTTTTCAGGCGTCCTTCAACCCTGGCAATACCACGCTGCAAAAGCCAAATTTTTGCCTCAAAAATCATATTTTTGAAAAGAACTTAGCCTTTCATCTAACACCCGATATAAACGCATATAAGGGCTGTACACGTTTCCAGATTTCAGAGCCAATTTTTTGGATGCGGCCCATGTACGCAAGGTGCAAAGAGATTTTTTTTTTTCAAGTAAAAACAACACACCAATCAGGAAATGAGTGGCATTTATTCTACGCTCAACCGTCATCACTCGAGCTGGTGCTGTGCTCTGATCCATGCTGCTTTTGGTTGTACCATCGTCAAAAGCACCTCTCGTTCATGCTGAATGTCCTGCCCACAGCACACTTACCATGCTCGAGCGCAAACTCAATAACTTTCAATTTAAAGCCAGCTATGCAGCTATTAAGGTACTTGCCCATTATGCTAAAATCAAAATGCTCGACGGCAGTTCATAAAAAAAAAGAAATTCAGAGAGCACTTAAGAATCCTTACGTGCTGTGAAAGCGAGAGCATCAGTGTGTCATCATGAGCCTTCGACCTCGATGCACGTTGCATTGCATACCGAGCAACGAAACAAAGACGTGCCTCCGAACGCTGATTCCACAAATGCTGAATCCACAAAGGTCCGAGTGAAACACTCGTGCAATCAGTTCAAATACCTGTCATGAGCTAGCCTCCAACCTGACTAAGAAATGCATGCTATACGGGACAATAAACCATATGACACCACCCACTACAGTGTAGGACGAATGGTTGCTTCACAATTTTAATATGAAAAATAGTTTTTGAGGAAAGGAAATGGCACAGTAACTTTCTCACATCTCGATGGACACCTCAACCATGCCTGAACAGAAGAGGTAAAGTCTGAGAAGGCTTACAATTGGAGGTGCAGATGTCGTTGGTTAGAATCCCTGTCGCAAGCTAGCCTCCAACTTGACTAATGTAAGCCATATGCAAAGAGAAATTGTACGACACCACACAGAATGCTGTACAACAAAACGGCTGCTCACAATTTTGGTACGAATGTAGTCGGGAAAACTGGCGCCACATTGAGGTCAGCCAGTGGGGGTTATATAAGACGAATCAAGTATATGACTCTCTGAAATTGCGGCGCTTGGCTTGCTATGTGCATCCTACGGCCGCTTGATGATGTCACCCTATTTTACTTGCCAGCACTCGGATTTTCTGTACCATCTGCGAGTACACATACACACACACTAACACACTAACATACACATGCTGCCACCATCTCTCGTAATGAGGCTAAAAAGGCTTTCGTCTTAAAAAGCAAACAGCACATGAAAGCCCCAACGCACGTGCGGTTGACAGCCACAAAAAGCTGGGGCTAGTGGTACTGATGCCGATGTGGATAGCAGGAGTTCTCTATTGATGATAATGATGATGATGACCGCAGCCTCGTGCGCCATCCATGAGTGGCACTTGGAAGCTCGTGCACACGCATTCCGAAGGCTATTTCCACGTGGATCGTGGAACAGTTAGATGCGGCCCTTACAAGGATACTTTTTTCTTTTTTAGATATTTTTATGGAAAAACAGGGTGCAGCGCTTACATGCATTTATATGGCATATGTCTTAAGGTGCACATAAATGTTGGCCCCCAATTCACCTGATTGACTATGCAATCAAAAGGATAAAGCCTAATCCAAAGCCCCTCCTAGATTTGACAGCTGCAAGCATTTTCCCTGTGGTTTCCTTAATCGGACCAGCAGATAAATACTACCAGCTCCACCATCCTCCTATGGGACAGTGGGCGTCAATGTTAGCACTCTGGACTCTATGCCATGTGTAGCTAGCCTGCATATGTGACTGGGTGTACTGAGGCCACATCTAATAAACATTACATAGCAAGTGGCCATTAGAAATTCATAAGCTGGCTAGTCATGAAAAATTACTGTTTACAACTCAATAATTGACACATATGCCCCAATGTTGTTAATCAAGAATAAAATATATTTTTCATTCATTGTTTTCTACAGCAAAAGCACAAGGACAAGAAAAGGTGGGGACAAAACAGGTGCTGTCTTTCAACTGAAAGCATACTGAAAAAACAGGACAATTCTGCCTAGAAAACAACACAGAAACACCAAGCAAGCAGGAATAAATTGTAACAACCAACAGCAAGCACAGACTAGCATTTTGAGAAAGACAATGTTGACCAGTCAACCTTCTTGAGATGATGTGATACTAAGTGCAAGTATAGAATGATGACAACTTTTATGCACTTTTCAGGTGCAGACATGGGGTGTTCCGAACTTTCATGTATGCATATTTTATCTTCTGAACTAAGCCAGCAGTGGCGCTAACAATAAAATCTGACAAAGAATTCAGAACCACATCAATATTGCACTTTTCTTTTAAAAAATGCAGCATAGCTCATGCTTTGCCTGGGCAAAACTTCTGCAGGTATACATGCGCGAACTTATATTATGGATGCAACATGCACACATGGATGCACAAAGTCAGGCTAGAGTCGACACCTACTCAAAGGTCACCTTGCACATGCTTAACAAATAAATGTGTGACCTCTTTTCTTGAATATTGCCACATGCACACCAGGATGTGAAAAGTCAGGATGCAGCCAACACCCATTTTTAAAGGTCACTGTACCCTTGCTTATTGAGTGATCACATAACTTCTTGTCTTAGGCATGGACACATGGACATGAAAAGTAAGGATGGATTCAACACTAGCTCAAAGGCTTTGTACCCGCTTATTGAGCAATCACACGACTTTTCTTTGCAGACATGAACATGCATACACTGATGTGAAAAGTTGGGATAGAGGTGTACAATGTATACCTGCATTAACACCATGAATGTGATGAATTACCAAGCTTTTCCATGGTTTTTTAAAAAAATATTTATGCCCTATAAAGCGGCATGCTCCGAATTATATAGAAAGGCATTATCTGTGCAAATGTCACTGAAAAAAACTGGTGAAGTGTTTTCTAAAAACTTGAATTTTTTATTAATTATTGAGCAGTGCCTGGTTTCTCACCTTTTCTAAATGTCCAAACTGCCCTCACCTCAGGAAAAAATTTTTTTCGGAAAATATATTTCAGGCTTACATTACGCAGATTAGGATAAGTTACCATGAATTTTTTTGAACAAATTGGAGATGGTCGAGTGCAACGTCTGGGACGTTTGGCATGGAATGACCCCAAAGTCTGGAAGTACTCACCCAAGTGCATGCATTCCTGTGTCAACCACAAGACGACATGCACGAAGCATTTCCTGGGTCAGATGTCCAAACCTTTGAGAAAGTAAGCAAAGAATCGGCCATTAGCGACACACTGTAATAGTGAGAGCGCAGGTCATGAGATCTAAAGGTATAATACTACTCACTTTTCATGGAGAGTCTTGTAGACACCTAGCTCATAGCCAAGGTATTCACTGTAAAGGCCCCAGCCCTGCAAGCCACAATTTTTTATTCTTCAAACTGAAAGAAATTCTAGATATAAAAAGGTAGAATGCATAGTTGGAACCAAATTTTCAAACAGAATGGCCTTAATGTAGTAGTGCTATTCAAGGCAGTGCTTTGGTAAGTGAAGGAACTATTTACTTGTAGTTATTCAGTCAAATAACTTAGACCATTTAACTAAATTGAGACAAATGAGTACAAGCAGTGGTAGACAAGAACGTAAATTTTTTATGTAGCAGCACATACAACAGTAAAAATGTGCTCTGAAGCAAGCCTCTTCAGCCGTTCTTCTCAGTAAATATGACCCAATAACATTTATGGTTCCAGAGATCAGGGGTGAACCAAATGCCTGCCTTGGATCAACCCCAAGAGCAGGTAAAACATTATCTTAAAGCAGGCTAGGAGCAGCACAACCAATAGCTAGGAGAAATGCGGCCACTGCTCGAGACCGTTAACAACCATTGAGGTGTAATTGCAATGCACATGACAAACAATGGATCTAGCAAGCCAACTCTTGAATACTGGCAAAACATTTTAGTAGCTATGAACTTTTTACACTTATGTATATGCTCTCTGTGAAGACAACTGACCAGCTTCCACAACCTCACAGGTGGCTCTTCATTAGATATTGCTGACAGTACAACAGCAGGCTTTGAATTGGCTTAGATTCTGGCGTGCAACAGTGCAACAGCAAAGACTTTTGTCCACTATATTTTAAACGTATAATGTTTCTTGGGAAGCCTGCTTGCAGTTATGCCAAAGTATGAGATGCCACATTTTAGCTAGATGAGCAATGCCACTTTCCAGTGAGCAGTGCTGATAATCATCGGAAGTGTCCTTGTTGAGGCAAGTTTGCAAAACAATGGCAAGTGGCAGTGCAGCCACAGAATAAAAATTCTTTCAATAGTAATTTGGAAGGCCTTTTGTGAAAACTTTCCATGGTTGCAACCAACCAAACTGTAAGTGACTGATGTAAATGTTGAGCTACTTCATGCTCTAAGTGCTCTGCAATTCAGTTTGTATGCCAACAACTCCAGTGCCTTCTAGCGAGTCCACTGAAAATTGGCTGCGACCCATTGCTCCAGGAGCGAAGGCCAGTGAAATGAATGCTCACTGAAGCATAAAAAAAGTAACAGCTCACGTGACACTTTAAGCACTGCAGTAAGTGCGCATGCCCAAAATTGATTATGCCATGGAAATGCAAAATACTTACGGAACCGGGCGCCCTGCAAAGCAGGTGGAAAGTTCTAAATATACATATATAGATGTACAAATTCTCATCATCATCACACATTGGGTGAAACTTTTCAGTACTGCAGAACACTGAAGAATACTTCTGCATCATTGTCATTAGTGCAAATAGTGGACCCAGGCTTTTTTTCTGCTGCACTCCTAAATTGGCCACTGGACCATTATTATGTCAACTATTCCACTATAATGTCCATTCAGCATGGGAGAAGAGTGACCCACAGATGTTGCATGCTATTTAAAGGCTCCCAGTGCACTTTTGGACTTCTTATGCCATCAGATACACAGTCTAAGTAGTCAACTTTCAGTTCTGAACTATCCAGTTTATTTGCCACAAGACAGTGAATACTGTGGCAAGTCCAAATGGCATGGTGCGCAACTTTTCTTAGCACAGGAGACTCCTTCCAAGACAAATTATTCTGCCAAGTCCTTCCGTAAAATGGGCGGGTTTCACAATACTTTTTTTCTGTACCTTGAGCTGTCTTTTGTATGCTAGTAGTAATGCAGCAATGAGTCTGAAGATAATCAGATATTAATTTGAATCAGATAATATTTCTCATTTTTGGGTCCCATTTTTTGGGTCCCATCTTTTGGGCCCCATCTTTTGGGCCCCATCTTTTGGGCCCCATCTTTTGGGTCCCATCTTTTGGGCCCCATCTTTTGGGTCCCATCTTTTGGGTCCCATCTTTTGGGTCTCATCTTTTGGGTCTCATCTTTTGGGCCCCATCTTTTGGGTCCCATCTTTTAGGTCCCATCGTTAATGTGCTTTTCAGGATAATACAGTTTTATCACTGCAATTTTTCAAAAACAAACCAATGAGGTTCTACTTTGATATTACTATTATTAAGAGAGGTTCTAGTTTACAAAGGCAGAAAGGTCAGCCTGAGAAGCTATGTTAAATATTGCATGTGCATTTTGCTTACAATAAAGCATGCTCGAGTAAGCCAAGCACACTTTAAGCAAGAGAGTCTAATCAGGAAGGTGGGACTAGAATTTGCAACCTACCTCAACATATGCAGTGTGGAGGGGAAAGTGGACAGGTCCATCATTGTAGCGCCTATCTTCAATATTACTCCGAAAGGGTGGCATGCCAGGCAGCTCCATAGCATAAGAACCCTACAGATTTGTACAAACCACATAATTAAAGTCATCAGAACAGAGAAAGTAGTACAACCAGTAAAGCACACACAGGCAACACTGTGCTGTTGCAGCAAGATGCAACAGAAATGCTCATGCAGCCACTGCATTCCTCCCTTTTGCAGCGAATGATGAGTTCGACTGCGTATATATTCAGCCTTAGAAAGATAGTTGGACACTACTTACGTTACACGGGTATAAGTGGAATTCAGTTTGCACGTACTGATCTCTGTCACTCTTTTTACATCGGTTTTGTTAATGTGTGAGAATCCCTTGGAATATGATAATTAGCTATAAAATGTGGCGCAGGGCCCCTCCACATTTCACTGATTTACTAACCTTACTTCACACACTGGCATATAGCACAAGCTACGAAACAGCCATCACAATAGCAGATGGAAGAGACAGATGCAAGCTGCACACACAAAACAGGGAGTTGACTTAATGCAGAGCATCTTTGTGACAAGACAAAGTCGCTAAGAATGGTTACATACACTCTGTGCAGTCACCGCTGGCATAACTGCCACCTACATGCAGTGCCATCCCTCCTCCTCTGTTCAATAACAGCTGATGTCATTTTGAATGCAATACCCAGCAGGTAAAGTTGGTCCCTTCAAAGAGGTCAGTAAGAGCTTTTATATGTGCAGAAATGAGTGCCTGAAGCTGAAATCGGCTATAATCAAGATCATTGTTTTTCTTACGTGCACATTCCTCATCTGCACAGCCCACACATTAATACAGCACAGTTTAAAAAGAAGAAACGTAACACCTTTATTACAAATTTGTAGGCACGTGCAAACAGTGGTTTTTTTGGTTCAAAGCGAATTTGAATCAAATAGTAACTTTCTTCAAATAATTTTGAAGCGAATATTTCGAGTACTTCTAGCATGTAAAATAAGTTGATTGGCATAATAGGCATTTTAAAAATCATGTATTTTTCTAACACGCAAGGCCATTACCTGAAAAAAAAAAAAACATAAAATGCACTGAACTTCATTGCACTCATTGAAGCGTGTCGACGTCCTGCAAAAGGGGCCATCGAAAATTGGGGAGCTGGCCTACATGCGCAGCAGAGACATTTGGGGGGCGTGAGACCTATTATGAGACCCCTGAGGGCTGAGGCTCTTCCGGTCAAAATGCAGCGCAAAGATGGCATATGGTTTTAAAACATTTATTTCAATGTGATGCTATTGCAACATGTTCAAAATATTATTGAGCAGTAGCTTTCAGTAGTATCGTCAGGAAATCTGCATGGCCATAAACCTGCACTTTAAACGATGGGACAAACCAAAAAGAGTAACTGGATAGGGGAAACTTGGCACCTAAATAAATGACTGGGGGGAAGGAATCACCCCCACCCCCCAACCTGTGCGCATGCCTATGCCTGCTAAGAGTACGCACTGCGCGCCCAGCACTGCCCCACGTCAGGCGCTGGAATGGGGCACCCGTCACAATGCGCCTTGTGCTAGCTTCCTCTCGTGCTCACGTCTTCGCGCTTGATTCATGAATTTCACGTGGAGAAGAGCAGCTGCGGCACCTGCAGTCTAACCAGCTCCGCAAGGTCAAGAGAACCGTGCGCCCTCCGGTTAGAGCACGATCCGCGGCCGCTATGGCGATCTGATTCTGCGGTGAGCCACTGCTCATGCGCAGATCACCCTGAAGACATCACAAGGCACCAGGCACCGGCTAGCTGTTTACACGCCTGCTCCGTCGGGTCCAATCAGCACGTGTGCATTAGAGACGCACGGAAGCGGATCGCGGCCACCGAGCGCGGCTACGGCGCGTGCACACCGCGGGTAGCAGGGCCGCGGACACCTGGCAACTACAGATCTGGGCTCCACGCTTACACCTGCTCGCGTCTGTTGTTGCGAGCACGTGGAGAACGGTTCCGGCATCCGCGCAGGAGGGCAGGAACACGACGCGGAGTCGGGGCTTTGGTTACACGCGTGCCGAGTTGCGATCTCGGAGTATGAAGCAAGAGTTACAGAAACGTTATTCGCTCGGGACGAATACTTCGAGATTCTGAATATACCAAACATTCAGTTCGAATCGAATATCGAATACTTTACCATTCGACCGAATATTCGAAATTGTTGAATATTCGCACATTCCTACAAATTTGATATTGAGCAGGAGGCAATGTGAAGACTGCATTATAGTTAGCTGTACAAGGGAATGTTTTTTTTTTCCCCAGCCTACAACTTTGCATTGTACCACTGAGTAAAAAGTCAAAGTACTAGTTGCAGTTTTTACTGTACGTAGAATTGTGCTGGTCATGCAATGTTGTACACAATGCCACCTACCTGCAGATGGTGACCAGGGTTACCTTCATGCAGTGCCAAAGTAGGCATAAGGTACTTTGGACTGTGGCAAAAGAAAGGCAAAAATTACCACTAGCTGCAAGCGCTACATGAATATTTCCATTTCAAAGCACTATAATCATGGGAAGTAAAAAAAAAAGCACCATGTTTCACTATTTTACCTGAAGAATGTGCAGGTAAAAACAGACTTTTGACTGATATCCTCTATGCCCAATTCTGCCATCCCTATAATGTACAGCTGCACACTACATATTTGGCCCTGGTAATTTTACTCAGAGCGAAGATGCTTCCTTAAAGGGACACTGAGGAGAACCCTATCAAAATTTTTTTGTCAGCAATATCTGATAGTTCCGCATTTCATGGCTTTGTTGACGCTTGTCCGGGAGCGAAAGATGCATTTATTTCAAAGAAATTTGGATTCGAAGTTGAAAAAATTTTCCCCCCCACTCCGATTCAAACTCGAGAACTCTTATGATGACACGGAGAACTCTTATGACGACACAGAACAGAGTGACGTGAAACGTGACGTAAACGGAGACTCCGTGATTTCTGGCGGCTAGCGGTGCGGTCTAGCAGCTGCTGAAATGAAAGCTACCGCCGCCGCACGTTGAAGGCATCTATCGGGGGTCACTACCGGCGCTTCATTTACGTTTGCACCGGCGTCTTGCCAGCGTTACGATGGATCCTGTTCCCGAACCCGACGACGTAGTTCTTGCAAAAACTCTGGCCTGCATTTCAGCGACCTCAGCCCCACAGATCGTGCGATGCTTTTGAGAGAGCACGGTTAGGTTAGGCGCCGGCGGGTGGTTTCCCCCTTCCTCAGAGAGCAGCCGTTGCAAACTAAATATCATAACCGCAGTGCGGGGAGTCGCAAAGGGCCAGGACAAGGTTGGCGCCTTGCGCCCATCGGAGGCTGGCCGTGGCTTTGGGGGCCAACGGATTGTGATTCCTTAAACGGCGCGGTTGCACGGCGCAGCAGGCGGCGTCGAGGTCTCCCACGGTTGCAAGGGCCAAGTTATTTATTTATTTTTTGCCACAAAAAACAAATGGGTGCTCGAGGGTGGTCGCGTTTAAAGTCGGCGGCTTGAAACCAAAGCCAGCGCACGACGCTTCAACGGCTTCTGCTAGATCCAACGGGTCCACTGGATCTGGCTCTCTCGCCAACTTGCATGTACCTTCAGATATGTACTGCGAATGGATTAAAATAGCCGAGCTTGAAAAGAACAGTTCCGCCCAACTGCCGCAGCTATTGAATATAACGCGCACCTCGCCGCGGAGCCAAATCAGTCTGGCCGAGCCGGCGGCAGCTGGCGCACTCGGCGCGAAATAGATACATGCTCCAATCTCCCCGCCAGTGTGGTCAGAGTGCACAGAAGCCGCCGAACGCGTCGGCAGTGAAGCGTAGTTGGAGTATAGAGGGTCTCGCTTTGACCGACGTGACTTAACCGTGCAGCGCGCGCGCCCGCGCGCCTCGCCGCAGCATAAACACGCCTTAACAGAGCCTGCGCTTAACCGCTAACCAACGTATTCAGCGGCGGCATCCATGGGAGCCACTGAAACCGCCCGCCCACTCACTGAATAAAAGAAAAGAAATCCGGTGCCGAGGTTCGGAATCGAACCAGGGCCTTCGGCGTTTGAGGCGGAAATGCTGCCGCTCCGCCATGACGGCTCAAGTTGTAGCCGTCAATAAAGGCACATCTAGTGAATGCACTCTTCTGATGCAGAAATCTCCGCGTTTTCGCTAGGTATATCCTGGCCTAGCAGAGCTAGGCCATCAGCAATTTTTCTGAACTGCCTTGTACCTTGTCTCCCGTCCCTAATACACGATTTCCGTGAAGTAGTTTGAAGTTGACTGGCACAGCCGGGAATGTTTCGCCGGGCAAGCGTGGGAATACACAAGTGCTGCCTTGTACGATCACCGCCCATCGTGCCATCATAGCTTTACATCGACCGTGGCGATCATCTGACAAGCCTTAACAGGCTCCTTCAAAGTTTAACTAGCACTTGAAGCGGTACTTGGAGTTCCTCTGCTGTTCGGCGCTTGTAAATCGAAGCGCGTCAAAAACAAAACCACGGGGCATGCAAAGCTCATAGACGCGAAGCGTCATAAAAAATCGAAACTCTCCTGGCCACCTGTGGTGCCGCCAAGCATCCGTTTTCTTTGCTTCCAACATTCAGATTGTCTTTTGCCTGCCTTCCTTGTGTGATAAAAGTGCACTATTGGTTTTAAAACAAAACTTACTTCAATATTGATATGCACAACCTACCTTTGTCAGCCTCAGAGATTCGCGACACCAAGTAGGATAGAAAATTCCTCCAAGGTGGCGTCTCTTGTCCTATGGCGTCACCACGCTTGTACTTGCGAGATCGGCCTGTGGTGGCGATACCTGTATTTTGGTTCTTGCTATTTTCTACCTTACAAGAGCTTTGTTTTCAATAAGAGCGGCGTTTTTGTGATCAGGAGCTGGTATTCTATCGATACAAGCCAAATTCAATTTCTCCTCAATGTCCCTTTAACTAAGTCAGTGTAGAATAAGGAGGAAAATTTCTTATTACCAATGGCCAAGTTCAGTTGATCATTGACAAAACTGGGCATGACCCAGCTATTGAAAGGAAGCATATTTTGTGATGATAAACAAAACAGAGCCGCTTTTTGCTGTGTACAATCTTAAAAAAAAAAAAAAGAAGAGGCCCTACTGGGCACTACCAGTGCTACCAGATAGAAGCTAGCAGATAGCACTACCAGATAGAGTGCTTTCATGAAATGCCAAATGGCAGAAACTTTCACGAACCAGACTGCTCACATAACATCCATTTCCAAGGTTCCAACTAAAGAGATGTATCCCAGCGATTGTCATTTTGATTATGTAACATTGCAATTATGCAACAAAATTTTACAACATTTTTATGCAAGCTACATAGAGAAAAGCAAGCAAAATAATGAGCTCATTTGAGCATCTGTGCTTGATAAGTCTGAATATTAGAACTAAAAGAGCTTGATGAGTAGGTTGCTCTTAAACAAATTAAGTGCAGGAACTAAGTATGACAGTTCATATTATAATTTGATAACCAACCAACCATTCTCTGTGACTGCAGCTCCTTTCTTTCCCAACATTCTCGAATACTTTCTTAAAGAACTGATAAATCATATTTTTTGTGTGCTTATGAATAAACTCTCTCTAATAATTTATAGCTACTTTAAGAACAGGAGGGTGCAAGTATCAGAACTGGCTTGACAGCAGCTGTTACCCTCGTAGTTTCAGTAGCAAGACATCAACCGGCCAACAAGGAATGAAGTGTACCTTATGGGCATCCACTGCAATCAAACAAACAGGGACAAGAAACATACGATCTGGATAAGTCAGCAGCATTGACGTAGAATATTCCAGGACGAGAAAAATCTGGTGTGCCCTGGATGTACATAGCACATGGACCACTGGACTTGGAGGCATCCTGGAGCTGAACTCTAGAAAATAAACAAAGACAGGATAAATAAAAACATCATTACTGAAGCTCTGTTGATACAAGCCTACTGGAGTAGGCATGATAAAAGTACACACATTAAAGGAAGCGACACTTCCCTGAAGCATGAATGCCCTGAACCAGGGATGCCATCTGGAGTCTAAAAAATCACTACCACAACAGCAATCTATATGTTTCAGGAATGGCAGAAGTGACACTGCATGCCCACATCTGCATCTGCCCACTTCCAAGTTGTGTCACGAAGTGAAAAAGAAATCCTTCACTCAACGAACAGCGTGACTAAGAGCGGCAAAGAGCTATTCTGAACCCTTGCTGTGCAAGCTCACCAAAAAGCCAGTAAAAGAGTTGACAATACAAGGAGCAACTATAAACCGACTAGAAGATTTGTTGCACATGAGCACCCCCAGAATTGACGACTGTGGTGCCACAAAATGTAGAAGCTGTGGTATTTTGTGTTCCAGTGAAAGTTTCCTGCTCAGCTGTTCAGGCATGTTGGTTCAGGAACAAAGGTTTAGAGGGACTAACGCTCAGCAAGGCTATATCCTCTGCAAAACTCATTGTGTATTAGGACTCATTAATATGCAAGAAATTGCACACACAGGCAAAACTGGGTGCCCTGCAAACCCAACAATAAAAGAACCTCAATAGCTAGTTTCTGGGTCTAGAGTTATTTTCTGGGGAGTGTGCACATGTCTACTGCTTCAGATTACGAATATCTATAAATTATGTTTGCTAGTCGCCTGCCCTGTGGCACACCCATGTTCATTACTTATCATCCATTGCTAGCCGTGTACTTTACTTGATGGCAACAAAGTTTCTGGCAAGCATCTCCTGAACTCAAAAAAATGTTATACCTGACTAACATCTATCTAATATGGGCATACGGTTGTTTTACATGGGACCCTTTCATGAAGCAAGACATAAATGAGCTTGAGCATTTGAAGCGTGCAGCCTGGTTTGTTTCTGGTGACTACAGACTTCACAAATTACAATGATTAGAAATTAGCTTGGTCGGTCATTACTAGAAAACAGGAGGAAATATCTCAGATTGTGTCTTCTCTATAACAAATTTCAGGGCAGGACAGGCACTGATAAGGACATATACTTTAAGTAGGCATATGCGAATAGTCATTTTTTGGTTCAAAGCAAATTTGGTTTGGTTTATGCTTCGGTTTACAGGGTTTAACATCCCAAAACGGCTCAGACTATGACAGACACCATAGTGGAGGGCTCCGGATAATTTAGACCACCTGGGGTTATCTTTAATGTGCACTAACATCGAACAGTACATGGGCCTCTCAAAGCGAATTCGAAGCGAACAGTAATTTTCTTGAAATAATTTTGAAGCGAATATTTTGAAAACTTCTGAAACAAAAAAAGAAAGGTTGAATGGCACAATAGGCATTTTTAAAATCATGTATTTTTAAATACACAAAGCCAGTACATAAAAAAAAAACCGAGAGTGCATTGAAGCTTTGTAACGCTCATCGAGTTTCTGCAAAAGTGGCCATCAGAAATTGGGGGAGCTGACCTACACGTCGTGCCAACGTATCTATGGTGTGTGAGACCTATATGTAGAGATTGCGACATATTACTAGCGTTAAAATACACACAAAGGACAGAGAGCAGAAACACACAGGACAGACGCTAGGTCTAGCGTTTCTGCTCTCTGTCCTTTGTGTGTATTTTAACACTAGTAATATGTCGCAGGCTGTGGATCAAAAGCACCAACTAGCCCAACTTAATTCTTTAATCACGCTCCTATGTGTGGAGCCTCCAACTGCTGCTCTTAATTGCGACCGCGTTGCTGCGCAGCTGTTGCTTTGAAGTGGCGACTCCATGACACCTGCTAGGCGTAAGCACCACACGCCCAGTGCCACCCCATGTCAGGCATCGGAAAAGGCCACCTATTTCCATGTGTCCCGTGCTAGCTCTCCTTTGTGCTTGCACCGTTGCGCTTGTTTAGTGAATTTCACAAGGAGAAAAGCAGCTGCAATCAGCTCGGGCTCATTCCACAGAACTTAAAAAAGCCGTGCGCCCTGCGATTGGAGATATTTAGCATAGTGCAATCCGCTCCCGTGGGGTGTCACTGCACATGCGCAAATTGCCCTGAAAACACAACAAGGCACCAAGCACTGGTCAGCTGTCTGCATGCCTTCCTTGTCGGAACCAATCAGCGTGCGCACACTGGCAGCATGAGGAAGTGGATCATGCTATGCTAAACCTCTCTACTGATGCATGCCACCGTGCCGGCACATGCGCACCGCGGGTAGCGCGGTCATAAATGCCTAGCAGGTACAGATCTGGGTGCCGTGCTTCCGCCTGCTTGCGTCTGTTGCCGCGAGCTCCCCTCAACCGGATTTGGCATACGAGCTGGAACGCAGGCATGCGGCATGGAGTTGGGGCTTTGGTTGTGCACGCACCGCAGTGCCATCCTGGAGGTGATACATATGCTGAACCAAAACCACATGCAGCAAGAGTTCCAGAAATGTTATTCACTTGGGACCAATACCTTGAGATTTCGAATACCAAACATTCAGATTGAATTGAATATCGAATACTGTACTATTCGACAGTATTTGAAATTATCAAATACTCGCACATGCCTAACATTAAGCCACCAACTTATGTCTCCCCGAACCGTTTCATTCATTCAACGAAAATACATGCGTACAGGTGCAGGGTAAATATATTTAAATATACTTTCTTCAAAAAACAATCCATAACTAGAATAATTTACCAGAACATACTGTCACTGCTGCAACCTCTTCTTTTTCTACTAAGCTGCACTGTTTTAAGTCAAACCTCTGATTATTCATACCCTATTCAGTGCATAAATGCATTGTTTTATCACCATGACATTTGGCATATCTTGGTTTTTCCCTTCATTTTTGTTTTGATGGTAGTTCTTAAGTACTACTGCAGTTGTGTATTAAGTATGTACAACAATGTTTTTGAGTTGCTTAAAAAAGAGCACTGTTCAACTGCCGGAGTCTCTGGTGCTTGCAAAAAAATATTCATGTATGTATGTAAGATTACAATTGCTGATTCCTATTTTTCTCTATACCCCGCTGCCCTACAATTGTGCCCTTTGGCCTGCAGTCATTCAAACAACCTTTGTACAACCCTGCATTGTCAGACATGTTCGTATCATCCGTTATTAGCTGCTCCCTGGCCATGCCAGCAACACTGACGGGCCTCCCGCATGTCAAACATGCTCTGACCAAAGAACATCATGCTTGCTAGTCTAACAGCAGTGCGAACACAGATGCAGGAAGCGAGAAGCCACAGCTGTGGCCCCATTACATGAACCTTCAACAGTTGTGGCTCCCACATTAGCATAATTTGAAGTGACCACATGGTCTCGTATTGTCAGAGTATCGTGTACCCTGGCGGAGCAAAATAAAAGACAGTCTTCTTTCTATGCTCACTGGGAGCAGACATTTGCCCTTCTCTGTCCACTGAGCACAGGAGACACAGTGTCAGTTGTTGTTACGAGAACAGCGCCTAAGCGGTGCCGCGACTACGACTGATAGCGTTCAAAATGCCTGAAATTTCGTGCACTATACAGAGTGCATACTAGGCCAGGAATTTTGTATAAGCCGCGATTGAGTCATTACCATTTTCTACTATATTGACACCAGTGGGTTGTGCAATAGGATCCTTCTTAAAAATTCCATGCAGCAGGTGTCAAAGAAAAAGTCCACTTCTTCACTTTGACCTTACAGCTGAAAAACAAACCTGAGAGGAGACTTTGGCACCGATGGAAAAATAGTTAGCAGCTTTGGGTTGATTTCTTCATCAAGCAGTTGCTCATAGATTTGAACAACTTCTTTCTATGAGGAAAAAAAATAAGAAAATTAGGCCAACGCGGCAAATTGCTAGTGAGCCAAACATTGACAAATACCTCTCAGTTAATACAGTTGAATTGGGCATACATGTCTCATGTAGTGTTTTGTTTGAGAAGTCATATAAATTATATTAATCTCCCAAAACTAATTTCAGGCTGACAGTACTGCATAAATTCGTTTAAGGGCCATACTTTATTTTTTAATACAGGTGTGAATTTTGAAGGTGCGGCCGATACACGAATTAAAAAAGAAAGGTATAACCATATTTTTTTCTTAGTTATCCAGTCGAAAACAGGGAGTGTGGCCCAAACACGGGTGCAGCCCTTACACGAGATTATATGGTAGCTAATCACACAGTTTATAGAAAATTGAACCCCTAAAATTGAAATCCTAAAGCATCTCAAGCATAACTTGAGGTCATTTTGTGAACAATACTATCAATGTTTCACTGAAGTAATTTAATTCAGTACTGAGGTATTATTTTTCTCCATTTACTTTCTGCGTGCCTAAAAAGAGACTTGTTATTGCTTTATTTTGCACTGATGCAACATATATGATTGGTTCATGGCGTTTAACATCCCAAAGCATCTCAGGTTATGAAGGACGGCGTAGTGGAGGGTTCCGGAAATTTCGACCATCTGAGGTTCTTTAACGTGCACTGACATCGCACAGTACATGGGCTTCTAGCATTCACCTTCATCGAAATGCGACCACTGCAGCTGGGATCGAACCCGCGTCCTTTGGGTCAGCAGCCTCAACATATATGAGTCAACAAAGCAATAGCAAAAATAAACTCAACTTCAATACACTGTGCATTACAAAAACCAGCTTGCTCCAGATTATCACCATCAGCCTTCCTGCACAAGAGTGCACTGAGTACTGGCACCTACACTAGATATTTCTCTGCTTTGGGGAAAGCAGCTTATCTGCTACATCCAAGAACACTCCAGACATCAGCAATGTCTTTACATTTAAGTTCACTTTCCCCTTAAGGGGCACACAGCTCTTTTCTGAAGGAATGTTTCTAGTGGTGCAGTGGCAAGCTTACTGTTCAAGCTACCTAAACTTTGCAATGACTGTGTTGAGAAAACCGTAAAAGCATATTGAGAGGATTTTTGACCTGTCAACTTCCTAACATAAATACAGTCAGCACTGAGATCATTGGCTGACAACTGAGAGTGACTGGCAATATATGCCAGCACTATAGCCCAAAAATTATTTTTTTTTTACAACAGAGGCATTATCTTAGAAAATTTTGTCAAGATACGACAAATGGCTGCATTATGTTCTATGCCAGCATTACATTACACAGCTTAGCATGTCAAAAGCACTAGTGTATGCCACCACTTTGACGAGTTTCCACCGTTTTGTTTATCAATGCAAGGAAGGTTCTACTTATTAATATGTCTTTTTATATAAAAAAATTTTAATAGAGCACGAACACGAATAAAACATTGCAAAAAGCTTTTTCAGAAAAAAAGACATGATGCTATTGGCCCCAACTGACTCGTGCCCCAATGGAAAAAGCTCGCAATTGTCAATACACAGTAAAGCACATAGAACAAGACAAGACCAACACCAGCATGCCTGTCCTGCATTCTTCTCTGTCTTGGTGCTTTTTTTTTTTCGTGCCTTAGTAAAAATGTGCACCAATGTGTGATCATCTGATTAGGGCAAAGCTATAGCACAGTGGAAGGTCAATAACTAAAACTCATTGAATTCAAGATATTCAAACTGACGATCAAGTCCCATCAAAGTCCTTGGTACCTGAACAGGTGGACACACATGTTAAGGTCGAACTTTTCCAGAGATGAAGCAGTTCACTGCTGTTAGCACACACTGATTTTCATAAAAATGAAATTAAACAAAGCCATCTCAAGGCACTGCTAACCCCCACAGTGCTAGTACTCAAGTGTAATGATGAGTTAATCCACTGGTCCACTGGTCAATCCGCACCAGAGCAATGAAACCTGCCATACAGCGACCCAATCCTGATCGCCCAGCGAAACACAAACATGCTTTAGCAGGGAGCCCGACGCAAGCTGTCATGTGCAATAGATTCTGGTATCTGGGCCTGGCATTTTCCTACACATTTTCGTTTTCAGCAGTGTTTCATAAGGGCACAGTTTGGTTGTATCCTGCAGTTAGCTTGTGAGGTGCGCTGCATAATGCCATGCCCTACAGCCAATGACAACCAAGGCTAAACACCAAGAATGAGTGCATGCCCTGCATATATGTACGCATACCTCTTTGTCCGAGTCGTTATGCACTGCAGCGTCGATGTAGCTAGTGATTTTGTGAGGCAATCCAAGAAATGCTCTTTTAAAAAACATCTCTTTGGGGGCACGCATTTTGCTATCGTCACTGGTCTTGCTCTACAAACTCCTTCAACCACGATCCAACAAGATGAGAGGTGTAACCCCTCAACTTGACGATGCACGACGACGCAGTGAGGAATGTAAACAAATGCCCAGGGTTATGGGCGATGTCTCACACAGCCCTAAAAATGGTGAGCTTGGCATGGCCATTCCGGAAGTGACAGGACCACACTCTCAAAGTTAGAGTTAAATTCGCCTCTGGTCAGCGGATTAAGACAGAGCGCCCCCTAAAGAGCGAGCTGCTCTGAAACGACCAGTGGAACACTCATTCATCGCCGGAAAGCAAGAAAAGTTGCTCCGAACTGACGAGTGGAATTCACCCTTACTAGAATTTTTTCACTGACAGTGAGTTTCCAAATGACAGGATGAACAGATTTACAAAAAAGAGGATAAGTTAACTATATTTAAAAACTGGCCAATATCAATTATTTCTACATCCTGCAAATTTATATAGCATACTGCTGCTGGCTTTATTAATGACCTTTTAAATAAAAGGGGCCTTTTGTCGCCTTTTCAGCATGGTTTCAGGAAGTATATGTCAACCATAACTAAGACAATTAAAAATGTCTGACTTTTTCAAAATACTAGACAACTCAGGACAGGTCACCCAGAGCTTTAGACAACACAACACACCCCGAACTCCTTTATAAATTGAAGCTAATTGAAATTTCTTTGTATCTAGTCGAATGGATTACAACATATTTAAGTAATAGAACTCAAGTTTGTCAAAGTGAATGGTGCACTTTCTGAATCACTTGTTACTTCCAGTGTCTTTCAAAGTTGTGTGTAAGAGCCTTTACTTTTTCTTAAATTTATATAAATGATCTAACAGATGTGATTTCCCAGTCTGTGCCAATAAGATTTCCCAGTGATTGTATGATGGTTAAAGAAATAACATCAGTTGCAGACCATGGATTGCTTCAAGAATATTTGTTTAAAATTTGTTAACGATGTGAAGAATGGAATATGGCCCTCAACGTCAATAAAACTGTGCTTTGGCGAGTTACATGGAAAAACAAAGTTTGCTCTTGCCAATATCTATTTCAGAACAGTAACATTTGCGAGGACACCATTACAGTCAAACCCCGCTAAAACGAAATTCACGGGGTGCGCAAAAAATTTCGTTGAAGCAGAAATTTCGTTGTGGCGAAATCAGCCAAAAAAACTTATGATCGATCTGACTGCACTGTTCAAAAATATCATTTATTTCGAAAAAATTTGGTCATCTTGGCTTGCGCCCTTTTAGTGGACATGAGTGTCGTGGTGCGAGTTTCACACTCGGCCAACAACTGCATCGCGATGTCATGCGCACCAATGAAACCACGAATTGTGTCAAATGCGTCCATCATGTGCAATGCAGACGGCAGGGCTGGTGCATCTTCCGCTTCAACATCGCCACTGCAACATCCACTGCAACATCCACTGCAACATCCGTGCAAGTCCGCTGTAACATCTCCCTTTTTCCTACCGCTGGATGCCTCACTTCTAATTCGTGCCTTCTCTTCAAGAGAAAGGAACTTCCGCTTCCTAGACAAAGTCGCCATGCTCGTGTCGATTGCAGCGCACAAGCACGAGTGAAAAAAACTAGAGAAAACGCGCTGCTGCTGTTGCCAGGCTGCTGCGTCCTTTAGCAACGGATTGGTTGAGGCTCTGGCTTTGAAGAAAACGGGAGCTTGCACCCGCGCCTTGTTGCAAGGCAGCCAGCCCGATTGTCATTAGCACCAAGCAATGGCGGTCTTCATGTGCGTTTTAATGAGTGGATCAATTGGTTCCAGCGAAAGTTTAGTGAAACAAAGCAGCGTGGACCTACGGAAGTACACAGATGGGTGGCGATATGCTTTTTTTATTGTAAGATAGATTTTTAAACCCAGCTACGCATAGCAAAAATTCCGCTGAAGCGGAAACGCGCCCCAAAAATGGTTCGTTGTGATGAGAAAGTTCTATTACTTTGTATGGCGAGCTGACGGGAAATTGGAAATATTTCGTTGAAGCGAAAATTTCGTTGAAGCGACGTTCGTTGTAGCGGGGTTCGACTCTATAAGCGTTTAGGAATCATTCCTACCAACTGACTATCTTGGAGCGCTCATATCTCTGAAATCTGCTCTGCTACATTTACAAAGGTTTGTTTCTGAAACATAAATTAAAATGCAATCCTAGCAATATGAAGCGTGTGGTATATAACGCTTTCTTTAAGTCTAAACTCAAATGTGCTTCTGTTACTTGGGGGTGGCATATAATGCTTTCAAGTCCAAACTCAAACGTTCTTTAGTTATTTGGGGTCTGCACAGTAAAAAAACATTATTTACCAACTAGAGCTCATTCAGTGAAAGACAGTTTGTTTCTGTTTCATTCTTCAGGAGTTCTGACTCCCCAACAGAACACATGAAAGACAACATTCCATTGCTTCATGTGTGCAGTAAACTGAACTGCATTTCCTTCCATCACAAAATCTTGGCAGCTTAACATAGAATTATTCCTCCTTCATTCCTTAGGCACCACACCACAAGAATATCATAAAGAACATTCTTTAGAGACTCTTTTTACTAAAACACATGTTCAAGCACATTTGAGTATCTAAAATAATAATTTGATTAGAAAGCACTCATGTATTTTCTGATTACCTGATGTGGAACAGGTGCTTCAAAACTATTTTGTTCATTAGACTTATTTCAAGACTTTTTTTTTGTACTTCTGAGTTTTAGCATTTTCAGTTTTTCTTCTTTGTTATGCCATTTTTTATACTTCACTTTTATAGTGTGTCACTACAGTGCTGTTTTTTTCTCGTGTTGTATGATGTTTTTGTGTTTCATACCCCTTCTGCTACAGTCAATCTGGACTGCAGTACTGTCCAATAAATAAAAAATAAACTGGGTGGCATGCGAAACGAGCCACACTTTTCATTCTCGTAGCCCAACACTACTCATTGCACTGTATGTGAAAGCGATGAGCCAATCATGGCCAGTGAAAATTCACCTGACCAGGCACAGCTACTGGAATTCTGAAGGGGCATTGCTGCATGTATTTAACCTTTATGTGATTTTCTGGTTCATTCAAGCTCCAGCTTCCAATTCCCTTTAGTGTCCCTTTATGATAGTTCCAACTACTACAACAAGTATAATCCAGCTAAAGCTACCCTAGTTTGCAAGTCGATCCTGGATATATCAAACCCAGATATCTCAAATTATTACTTATATAGAACAGCTGTAAAATTCCCTCGGGAATCCCATGCAAAAGTATTGCAAATCTGTTTGCGTTTATCCACCTTCCGTGCACCCCATATTTGATATATCGAACTCCGTGCCACGCCGCACCCCCGCAAGTGCGCTTCTCCCAATACGACCCACCATGGAAGCAGGCTTCTCCCATCGCTACGCACCACTGCAAATGGGCTTCTCCTAATCGTTTTCACGACCTTCCCTAAATCCCATCTCGTGCGCGGCGCTGGCCTTGGTCACCTTTGTGCGGGGCTGCACAAGTAAAAGTCACGTGATGAGAACTTTGTGGGGTGTGAACGGAAATGGGAATGGCCATAGGGACATGTAAGGGGCTGGAAAGAGGGAAACCGTGCAGGCCGAAAGCCTGCAGGCAACCGATTTCTGCATGCTGGTTGGCTGACTCTGCTGGCATAGCGAAAACAAGCAATGTCAGCTAGCTGTCACCAACGTTTTGGCCATTTTGGCTGTCACTGCTGTCGGTGCTGCTTGGGCATGTGACTGGTGTGGTAGTGTGTGGTGGTCGTCCTTTCCGCTTTGTTCACGAGGCCAATGTGAATTTGCTTGTTACTTGTGTGGTGCCATGCACTTTTTTTCACTTTGGTCGCGTGTTAGGGAGACATGAATGCGAAAAAACGCAAAAATTTGCACTTGGCAGCAAAAACAGACATCATTTGCAGCGCAATCCAGTCGCCCTGGAGCGTGTTGTATGTGTGCTCAAGCCTACGACAAAGTCGACAAAGCTTTGTACGCCTGGTTTTTAGACACACATGCCAGAAACATCCCTGTCAACGGCTCGACGCTCATGGAAAAACTGAAATGGTTTGCTGTAGCCTTCAGAGGAGAGAGCTTCACAGGTGGCACTAGTTCGTAGCAGCGTTTTAAGAGTTGCTACAGCATCGTCGGAAAGACCCCCTCGGGTGAAAGCGAGACAGGTGTCTAGACACAGAAGACGATGGTACTGGATGCCTGCCTGGAAAGCGAGTTTCTTGAGCTCTCGGCGTTTTTGTCAGTGCTGATGACGACATGCAAGCCGTTGTGGATCGTGATGATGCTGAGATTGTGGCTGACATCATAGATACCGAGGAAGCAAACCCGAGCAGTGGCGAAGATTCAGACCGAAGAGACCAAGCTGCCATGCACTGCGGCTGAACTTGCATTCATATTCAGCACCATTCCTTGCTGTTGTGGTGCAGTGGAAGGCACTGGACTTTCTCATTTGGATACCATCAACAAGCTATGAGGACAGCTTAAAACTTTATGGTGCAGAAGAAAAGACAAGCTAAGCTCACGGACTTTTTTTTTTTTTTTTTCAAAATAAAGTGTGGTGGTCGTGGAGCTGTGCTTTCGTTTTTTGTGGGCTTTGGAGGAGCAAATCGGTAAGTTCCCAATTGTCATGATCCTGAGGAAATTGTTGAAAATGTGCGCAATTTTGAAATAAGCATCTAATAGGCGTATTTTATCGTTCGAATTATCGATATATCAAACTTTCTCACATCCCCTTCGAGTTCGATATATCCGGGATCGACTGTATGAAGGGCTTAAATCTAACAGCTTCCATGACACACCCTTCTTCACAACTTTCATGGAACCTGGCACGATATAAATTGGTGGCAAGCACTCATGGTACAGTGACCGCAAATAAGACTGAAAATTGTATGCTGAAAATTATATTTGCGATGTACTTTCATTAGTAGCTCAAATGAACAGTACCAGCTACCTCAATTTTCACAACTTTGAATCAGGTAGACTCACACTTGACTTGCATAGAAAAGATGAATCATTGCGTAGCGCTTCAGAAAATTCCTTTGGACTAGCTTCAGATCCCAGAGATTTGATAATCTGAAAGAAAAAAAAAATCAAGTACACTTTCACAGTCAACCAAGTGTCAGCAGCCATGGCACAGAGGTATGCAAGTGAAGCAGTCAACTACATACCCGAGGCTTTTTTTTCTTTCTGCAACCAAATTATCTTGGTAGACTGCTTTGCTGTGCAACAGCCAAGTTAACACATAGCAAGCTAGCAGTCAGCACTTACAGATGTATACCCATAATTTATTTATGCCACAGCAATTAAAATGTTAAGTACATGCGACTATTACAAAAAAGAAAAACACACAAAGAAAGGTCTTGAGAGTTTTAACTGTGCTGTGATGATACATAGCCTTCCAAAATAGAAAAAACAATAAACGTGTGACAAGCGGTTTGGCGGCCTCTGATGAAAAGTCAATTGGCGTCTTTATTATATACCGTAAAAACTAGCATATAATACGAGGTATTTTAGGATGTCGAATTTCCACCTCATATTATATGCGGATCTAAACAATTTTGAGCCAAAATCCGCAGTTCCGGTTTTGTTATTATCAAGCGCCGTTACCACCACGGTTTGAGTGAGAGGAGGCGCTATCTAGCAGTGGCGTAGGTCGGTAGTTTCGATTTCGACGCCAGTTCACCATGCTGACCTGACATCGCAACTCCCAGGACGATCGCACCTCCCATGGTATCGGGACCGCGAAAGCAGTACTCAGTTGCTTTTAAAAGGAAAGTAATCCCTGCTGCCAAAAGCATCGGTACTGCATCAAACGCTGCTACATGGTCTGGATGACGTCGGGAGAGCCTGCAGTTACTGCAGCCAGACATGGGTCTCTCCAGCCACGCTGTGCAGTTGGATGGCGGACGCTTGGGCTAGCATTCCCGAGGAGCTCACCGGTTGTAATTTCAAGAACTGTGGGACATCAAACGTGCTCGACAGTGCCGAAGACGTGTTTCTGTGAAAAGATATCCCTGACAAGGGCTTTTCGGAAGACAGTACACCCGACAATGACGACGATCACTAAAGCACCGACTACGGACATTTCCGAATAGCACGCCTGCGAGCCCGATCGTATGCCGGAACCAGTCTGCACACGCTCGTGGCACAGGACACGAGTAGGAGCGAGCATGGCGCCCGATCTGTATCTGCCAGATACTTGACGCCCACGCTACACGAGTCTTATCCGGTGCGCTGGTGTACACAAATAATCAGAGAACTTTCAGCTTTCGCGACTTCCTGAATGTCTTCGGGCTGACTGCCTTACTCGCATTATACGCGGATGCAAACTTTTTTTCTTGTAGCGATAGCTACATTACGGTAGCATATCAAGCCTTCAGCGTGGCGGTGCTGCCACCCTGTGGCTGCGCCGCCATTCTGTGGCTACGCTGCCACCCTGTGACTGCGCCGCCACGCTGTCACGGGTGCGGAGCAGCTGCTAGCGGCACGGCGCCATGGCTGATCACGTGGTTCGTCACATGGTTGGTCATGTGACCAAGTTCCACTCGGCCAGCTGTAGCTATCGCGTCACTCCAGGTTTAACCAAAGCTAAACAACCTCCAATTTTTTTTTCTGTTTTTGCTATCCCCAAATTACACCTCGTATCATAAGCGTGTCCAAAGTAAACACAGGTTTTTATGGTATTTCAACCAGAGCATTCTCCTGTGCAACAAATCAACGGCATCAAGAAAAATACATCTAATTGTCACTGTACTAATACATGATCTAATCCATAGCACCATGCAGCTAACAGCCAATTCTTCGCCAGCAAGCCGCACCACGACATTCGTACATGCACTGGCATGGTAACCATGGCGTCAACTGAAAGAGATCAATGTTTTTAGACCGGTTCGATCTCTTGTGCAGAAACAACTTTGAAGTGCAGAGGCCCACTGTTGTGTGGTCGCGTAACAAAAGGACACAAGCCGAAGGCATATGTATTAAACAGGGCACCCTGTAACATTCCGATGTTTTCAAATGTTATTTGGATGCGCTTAGATTCTAAGAAAAGCCCTTTTAGTTGGTTAGTTACACTGCCAGTTATCCTGGCATTGTCGGAACCTATCAAGTGGTCTTGTTTTTTGCAGTGTTCCGAAAGAGTGCTGCTTTCAGGTTTGCAACATTATTTTTGTGTTTTTCCAGGAAGCTTTTCATTTCACCAATGTCAGTTAATAAGCCAATCCTTGGCTCTTTCCTTTCAGTGCCTCGACCTTTTGGGGATGTGGGAGTGAGTGCCTGAGCATTGAAAATGGCTCTTGGTTTAATTGAATGCCCCACTTTTCGAGTATACTTGAAAGCTGCTTGCTAATCCCTTATTACATACTACTATATATTACGAATGGCAACGTGCAGTCTGGGGGTAGTTGGGTCTAGTGTCTGTGCAAGAGATGGGGAGGGAAGACTGGAGAGGAAGAATTTCAGGGGACCGCAATGAAAGAAAGTGGCCATGCCAGTGCACAGTGCAGTGAATAAAACTGGCAGTGCAGCTATTCTACTTCAGTCTACAACTGAGGCTTTTTCTTCATTTTTATATTGTCTTCTATAGTGCATATGGTACTACCAGACGGAAGCATTAAAACCACAGACGGTATGAAGTGACTGCCAGGCAGAAACACTTTCACCCATGGTGACCAGTCATGGACCACTAGCATCGGTTTTCTGGACTCACCTTTCTCTGCTCTAAGTTTGTTAGTGGCTATTTATTAATAAAATAATGATGAAGAAAAAGATGTTGCTAGCCACGGCATCTGCCATCGAAACCTGAGCTATGGCTAGCAGGAATAACAGGACAGGAAGAGGATAGAAAGAGGGGAAAGAAAGGGGGGAGCGATAGTAAGAAAGGATAGGAGTAGGGCGGCAATATACACTACGTACAAATACAGGATGTTTGTAATGCTTCCTGGTATGCTCCCTGGTATGCCCCCTGGTATGGTACGGTAGAGTACAGTACGGTATGTGGGGTTTAGCACTCAAAAGCTGCACATGAGCTGCAAGAGATGCCTGTTATGGTTTCTGCTTACTTAAAAAGTTTATCTCAAGCATGGTTTTCCTCTTCTGCCCAGCCAGATTGTCAGAATTATAAGCCTTGCCTTTCTTTTGCTACTTTGTTTCTTTCCCTTTTCTTTTCTATGCTAGCCAACCAATTAATATAACAAGCATTACTCTGAACAGCCATTAAGGAGTGCCATTTTGCATACTTTATTCTGGAAGGGGAAGGGGGGGTGGCTGGAGACCTCCCCACCATATAGCCAGCCCCACATGACTGGAGCAGTTTTCTCCCCCGCCTTGCCTTCCCATCTCACATTCAGATGCACCGAAGCACACTACCCCTTCCTTCCCTGTTGCCAACCTCATGAAAAAGTTTATTATACATCACTGAGCATGTCCTATGGGCTTCTCTTTAATAAGGGGGAGTCCACATCACCTCCGGCAATTCCAACCGAAAAAGTTTTCACGAAAACTGTAATAGCAGTTCCATCTCTTGTCACTAAAGGACGAAAGCAGACACTGTTTATACATACCACGACACTCTCGGTAGACATAGAAGAAGTTTTCTACTCAATTCTGCATGAAGCCTTGTTTACAGCTGTCAGGCAACAAGCTGAAGAACACGGCGAAGTCGCCTTTCGAAATGCAACTGGAATGTCTTTTAATCATTTCCTTGAACTATTGGACTTTTACTTTGCTTCGGCGGCAATTTGCTATCAAGGAGACTTTTACGTTCAGAAAAGTGGAATTTGTATTGGATCCTGCGTTGCACCTGTGCTATGTAACATTTTTCTTTCTTCCTTCGACTGGCGCTTGGAAAAATGCCTCTCTAATGAACCTGTTTTGCATGCTTCACGTTATGTAGATGACTACCTCATGATCCAAAACCTGCCTGCACTTCTTGTTTGCCCAAATCTGTTAGCAGAATCCTTAATGTTTTTAACTCTCAAGGAAATCAGCTACGCTTCATGCATGAATTGCCTGAAGAAAATTAAATTCAGTTTCTTGATCTCAGGTTGCATTTTTCGCCATCGCACAACTGCTGAACCTACAACCCGAGAATGAAAAAGCAGTTCCTACCATATGACAGTGCTCATTCAAGGCTAGTAAAGAGGGTGAGCGTTTATCTTGCGTGCCTTTCTGCACTGGAAAAATTTTGCCAGCACAATCTGGAACAGAGTCTTAGCCTCCAGATCGAGAGACTATGCAGCAGCGTATCCGCAGCAACATGTCACTAGTGTTTGCGAAGGCCTACTTCAAAGGATTAAGGGTATGAACCGCCACAAGATTGACAATGAACGTGAACCGGTTTGTGTCATGCCGTATGTTCACCGGGTGACACATAATCTGAAGAAAATCGCAGGCAAATTCGGCGCCCGCCTCATGTTTTCGGTGCCATGTAAGCTTGCCAGAGTGTGCCCAATGATGAGCAAAATTGTTAGACAGCAAGTATGTAGGCTCAATCACACCATAAAGTACATCAAATGCGCCATAGAAGTAATCTATAAAGTTCCTGTTTCTTGTGGAAAGTTGTACATCGGCCAAACTGGCCGATGCTTCAATGAAAGGGGAAGTGAACAAGAACGAAATATGGTAAATAAGACAGGAAGCAATCTAGCTATTCACTGCAAGAAGCGCGAGAAAAGTGACTGTCGGCCACTTCTTGATACACAACATTGCTCCCAGCAGCTAGAAACAAGACTGAAAGGGAGATAATTGAGGCTTTCCTAATTGTCAAGAATGTGGAACAATGTGTGAGCACTCTGTCCATTCAACTTTCAAATAATGAAACCTCATTTTTAGAAGGCACATATTCGCACCATCATATTAAGTCTTGCGCTCCCTATACCATATTCACACCTGTTCTCACTTTTTCACTCCTTTGGTTTTAGCCTTGGCTTTACAGTTTTTAAGGTACACACTCACCTCTGTTATTTCTTTTAACCGTGTTTCTTGTTGGTAGCATAAATGTTTTCTTTTTTTCACGTCATTGGTTTTAACCTTGGTTTTTTATTTCGCACCCTCGCTTTTTTACCGTGTTTCTTGTTGATACCATCTTCGTTTTCATTCTTTCACGTCTCTGGTTTTAGCGTGGGTTTTATGGTTGCACCCTCGCCTTTGTGCCGCGTTTTTTTTTTGTTCCATTTTCATTGTCATTTGTTTCAGCTTTGGACTTAGCTTTGTGGGTAGGTTGAAAGTCAAGTAGCGACCTGCTTTTTTACATCGGGTGGGATGTTTTTTTTTCTTTTCTTCGGTTCTTTGCCACTGCGCTTGCTCCAGCGCATGCAAGATATCGTGCAGTGAGTGGTGTGATTCGACGCAGATAATTGTCCTTGTTCTTGATTGTACGGTTTGCTTGGTGGTGGTTGCTGATGGTATAAAAGAACTGCTTGTAAGTTTTCGAATAAACAGTTGGAAGTCTGCACTTGTGTTGTGTGTGTGTGTGTCCTTTGCTCTGTGGTCGTTTTTGCGCAATTCGAAAATGAACTTAAATTGCTAACTAGCCCGCCAGAAAATGCTTCTACAGACACTGTGCAACAAAAAGTAGTTCCTGATTACAGTTGTTCATTTGAAGTGCTGTAAATTCATTTGATTAAGAGTTCGCATCATTCATTACATGCTTGTAATGAGTGCCCACTTGCTGCGGTTTCTACGAGTACCTGCGAACCACCAGAATGCCATAACTACAAGGTCGAGTTGCCCTTTAATGTGCCTGTCAAAACATGCACAGACAAGCCCAGCTCTGCCTTCCCAGACTTAGCTCATTGCCCGCTGCTTAATATAGCCAGTAAGCAAAACATACACAAGAAGCAAAGGGAAGCTTACCTGCTTCATGGCACTGGATATCCTCTCCACTTCATTCAGCCCCAATTGGTGCACTTCCAGAGGATTCAAGTCAAGCTCAAGGTGGTACTGCAGGCACTCCTTATAATAGGCTTCACCATTTGGCAAGGACGTGGCTGCAATCTCATGTCTCAGGTGAGGCATGTACTCCTAGAAGCAGTGCACATATAAGTACCATTCCTTTCTGCAGCACCACATACGCAAACCATGACTGTTGAAATGCTATGAGCACCAGTACATCACAGCCAAATCGAAGTACTTGACAGCTAAGTCTCTAAGCAGTTCACCAAAATTTTACTTGGTCTAAATTGGATGTAATTAAGCAGAACATGTAAAGGATGTAACCGCAGCCAAGTGGCATGGCTGTAAAACAGGATAGTTTTGCAGTAAGCCCAGCAAAGAGATGTGACACTGCACTGAGTCACCACCACTCGCTGCAAGCCTTCCCCAATAACTTTTACTGTATGTGCCTCTGTTTGGAAATCGTGTGAGAAAGTATCTGCCTTGCTTTTCGTCACTCTCACCATTGTTCCTGAATGGAGCATTATGTATGAATATAAATGAGCATGTGTACTCACAGTTGCTGTTCTGCTTGAAAGCTGAGACAGCGAGTGTAAACTCATCTTTGCATACTGATGAGGTGTTTACAGTTTGCATATGCTGTGTTTAGTATTCTACTGCAAGTTTCTCTACGGAGCCAGTTTATTAAACTACTTTTGGTGCAGTTTTAGTTCTGGAGTTCTATGCCTAATAAACATGAGCATTCAATTCAACTGCACTGACACAGAGGAATGACAAGCATACAGCAATGCAAACTTTCAACATGCTGCACGAGGTTCTAGAGCTTCTGTCATTCTAAGGCTGCGTCCAATGTTCTGAATGTCCGTTGGATTTGCAAGCGATGCAGAAGGGCTCCAGTAAAAATTGTCAAGAGCCTTGCAAGGTCGTCTGCTTTGAATATAAAATTAAGTGGCAACATCAATGCCAGAGTTATTCCACAGAACAGAAAAAATAAACAGCATGCTGTACAGGCAAGACGGTGGGCTTCTTCTATGGGATGTAGTGTGTTTGAATAGAAAAGCGGATGGAAACCTTTCTCTCCCTTTTTACTTTTTATTATCACTTCCTTTCAATTAGAGATTCCACCTGGGCTTTCTTTTCTGTCTTCTGTTCTAGTTGCTTTTCTCTAACAAACATTCCACCTGCCACTTTGTTTTTCTAGGTTTATTCATATCTACATTCCTCTCACTGAGAGCTGGTTTTCATTTTAAGTTCCTCGGCATCTAGCGTTTTGCTACCCAGATGCACACTAATCAATAACCAGGTGTACACTAAGGCAAGCTGACTCTGGCTTTTCCAACAGTTTTTTCTCTCAAACTGGCTGTTTATAATGTACACAGCTGGCACTGAGTGCTTCAGGGAACACAAACTGTCAATCGATTAGTGGGTGAGCTTTTCACACTACAATGTGGCTAATGAGTTACTGAAATGCTAGGGGTGTGTGAATATTAGAAATTTAGAGTAGTTTGAGAATAGAATTTAATATTAGACTGAGCTGGCACTGCACTTTTCCTATTCAAAAAATTTGAACAGTAACTCGAGACCGAACATTGCAGCATATCCAAACAGCGCTCTCTAGACACAGTAGCTCACTCTTGTCACATCAATGAACTTGTCATTTCCTAGTAAAATCAACGCGGCAATGTTAAGTCTGGCATAAAACCCATTGGCTGACAGCCATTGAGAGCCACCGTGGGCTGGAAAACGAAGTACAGCATCACATGACACGACCCCGAGGTGAGCGATGATGCAGCAAATGAGTGGCTGTGAACGTGCCAGAAACAAAATTGAACAGGCGCCAGCAATCCTCTCGTTTTCGATCACCACGATAAAAGATGCGGTGTGTGCTCCAACAGATAGCGAAATGGGCAAAGCTGTGCTCCGAGTTCGCTGCTGCAGTTGTTTTCCAACGAGCTCGACCATCCTTCACAATTTTCGTCTACTAAAATCTAGAAACTGAGCATCTTTGGCTCCAGAGGACAAGAAGAAAGCTTATGTGAGAAGCAAAATTCGAAGCCAGCCAGCGCAACCTCACAGCGTACAGCACGGCCCACGTGCAGGGAGAAAACGAAACCATTCCAACTAAGCGGAGTGGTTGGTGTGGTTTCGTTTTTGCGTCTTTGGTTTGTGACAGTACTTGGGTCCATCAAGGAGCTTGCAGTCCAGCAAAACCAACATGCAAAGGCTGTCCTTTGCGCTAAATAAGATGAATGTGATATCGAAATGCCAACTATCTCAACAGTCAACTCTTCTAGAGGGCGAAGTGGGCCACGTGTTGTCGTGAACACTGCGTTTGGCGCGGCATTACACAGCCGGCACTTTGCATTCAGGCACAAGAGGAAGCGTGAAAGGGAACGGATGATCCCAATCGCGTTGCAGATCAGGTTGCCACTCTTGTGCCCGTTTCAGAAGCAGTCTTGTCAGATTTCATCAGCATTGTCCTGCACTTTGCCTCTCCAATAATCGACCGCTGGCGTCGCTTTTCTAGTAAGGATCTGGCCACCTTACAGTGCTTTATGACAGCATTCAGTAAGCTCCTTTGTCATTGAAGCATCAAGTCAATCCGTTATATTAGACTGTTGCTCACTGAACAATATTATGTTGCTTGAAGAATTTTAAACATGGTATTCAGCTAGTCTACACGCTTACTGTAATGTTACTAGTGCAAGATTCTCTCTCCCTTAATTAATAGGCTTTATGTGCATGCATGCATTAATAGGTCTTATATGCATACCAAATTACGCTCAGTGGGTAAAAACAAAATTTGCAATACATGCATTTCCCTCCATAGCTGTGTTTCGTAGAAAAAACTGATTATAGTTTAAACTACTTGTATTAATATTTGAAACAATTTGAAAATAACCTGCACTGAATTCCAAGCTATTCAAAAACATCAATTCAATTCGCAATCAACTGTTATTATTCGTATTCACTTTGCAACCAAAAATTTTATATTCGCATTTCTATAAAATACACTGGTGACGGCTTCAATGTAGTGAAACTGTTAATTGACAAGCTTGCGACAATATTTTGAAGTGACTAAAGGAAAAGCCTCACCCTCAAAGATTCTGATTATTCAACAACATGCATCAATAACTGAACAAGACAGAGTTCTTGGGTTCAATACATGTGAGTAATCAGATAATCCCTAAATCAGGTCATCACACCAAGAACCCTCCCCCGGATGTCAGAAAATTCCTTGAATGGTTGAAACAGTGATGACGTCACAGGTGTCGTGTGACCACCCAGGACCGATCACAGCACGACACCAAATTTGAAAATCCATCACCACAGGAGGAGCTGGGAGGCTGTGACCGTATCAACATCGCTACCAGAGAGGGCATGCATAGCAGGGGATGTCAGGGTGTCATGTGGGAGGATGTAGTAATAAATAAATAAATAAAACACTTTAAGGCCACGCGCAGGATTTGAACCCGCAGCGACGCAAACAGATCAGCTTCACTAACCACTGCGTTAGACCACCACACCACTGCCACAGCCAAACAGCCCATGTGTTTGTCTGCCAGTATCTCCTGCTGTGCCTGGGATGTTGTCGTCTTCATGAAATTCCATCGGTGCGCAATGGATCCAGAACACACTGCTATCACACTGTCCTCTGCAGGTGACTTAAGCGGCGTCATGATTTTTTCAGGCCACACAAATATATACACTACTTTGCAGAATGGTGCACCTTATTTTCCAATGCTGGCACTGGGAGGAACATTGTGATATATGTGAATAATCAAGCGGCTTTATGTGTGAAAGTTGACCAAGTCAGACGGACATGAGGGAAAACAGATACACCACCTGTTGTCAGGCACGTTTAAATAGCTAATATAAATAAATCTCCCACTTCACATCATGGTCCCCTACTTATTGGTTCTAAAATGTGCAAAACATTATCATCGCTGAGGACCAGTTGCACATGTGCAATGAAAAGATATGCCTGACCAGGCCAGACCTCTCTCTTCAGTCCTTCATCACTTCCAGTGGCCAGTAATGGCTATTTTTTCCAGTTTCAGTACCAGAAACAAAAATTCTTACCGGTCATTTCTGATGCACTCACTGATATTTTGAGCGTAATATTTTACACTGTGCATTACCATTAGCCCTAGTACTAGCTTGGAATGGTCTTTGCACATCAGGTAAATTAAGGTCAAGTAGGCCTTGAGCAGCATGAACTGCAAGATGATAATACTTTAGCTCAGAAGAGATGTAATTAAAATGAAGAAATATACTCTCGCAGGGTATGCAACACAAAGAGCCAAAAAAAAAAACAGCAGTATATTAGAAAGAGAGATTGGATACAAAAGGAAGACGAATACAGTTGGAGGCAGTGAAGCAGGAGAAGCACTTGGAGCGATGATGTTAGAAACTGCCTCGGTAGGGTTGCAGCAGCTGATTCAGGACAGGGAAAACCTGTCCTGCTATCAAAATAGCAAGCACATTTGAAGTGTTATGGTTTCAGGATGAAGTCATTACTTTTCAGAAGAGCTTTCAAAGCAAATAAAATTATTAGTCATGATTACTTAGCAGCAAATACAATGCCAAGCACCACTGAAGTAATAGGTGTGTGCCAATTTATAGCCCGGCATATGAGAAAAAGACTTAAGACATGATGCTGCATGAATGCTTAGTCTAGCTCTAGTGATGCAAAAAGGAGAACATCTGTGGGTCACAGAGCGAGTTATGAAGCTGCTGAGCAGTACCTTTATGTCACACAAGGTTTTTGCGCTAGAGAAAAGGACAAAAATGCTATAGCAACAGAAAGTATGCATGGGGGGGGGGGGGGGGGGGGGGGGGGGGGGGGGGGAGGCTGGACATTCAGCCACAGGACAATAAAAAGGAATTATTCTCTTGCTTACATTTTGAATGAACTTCTTCAGCTGTTTGAAGGCAGGTAGCACAGATGCTTCTATCACTTTTCTTGCATCTTGCTTGAGGACTTCCCTACAATCATGAGAAAAGGATGCATCATAATGTGTTCCAAAAGACAATCTACTTTTCACACTTTAACAAGAAACCTTTACGAAAACTGTGAACAGCCTTGACTTCCACCTTCAAACCTGAGGCATGACACATAACCCCAGAAGAGAGCTCAGTAGCAGTGCAATGCAAAAAGCAGTTAATCAAAACATAGAACACATTTACTGAATTCAAGAGGATTTAAGGCGGGACATTGAAATCTCAAGAAGTTTTTTTGGAAAGTTGAATTCACTTGTATGCCTCGTTTTTTATGCTGTCCGAAAGTTTCATAGCTCAAATAAACCGGGAAGTACTCTAAAAAAATTGTTTTGTGACCCATGGCAGCGATGCATTGCGGGGAAATGTTTGAACAATGGGTATTTTTCTCAGTTACCTTTTTCTGCCTAGATAATAAACTTACGAAGATTTCTTCATGACTTTTATTTATTTTGACCCCGCTTGCTCTGATGCACTCCTAGTACCGTAGCGCAGGATATTCTTTGCTTTTCAAATTTGTGAATTTTAAATTTAAGAAACTTTCTTTTCACTCTAGATATGTCAACAGACACTGCATAGCAAACAATTCAAAACCAAAATTCATGCTTTGTGAAGAAAAATTAATTTTAAGAATGTCTTAAACTGTAGCATGCGAGTAGAAATGCAATGAATGTTAGACCAGCCTTCTGCCACATTTTCTTAACTCAGCACCCTTTTCACAAAATTCAAAGAAAAAATTTATATTGGAAAACAATTTTCTGGAGATATAACAATAAAATTTTGTGAGAGTAGTCACAAAATTATTTCTAATATGCTAAAAAAATTTCATGAAAATACATCAAGAAATAGTTTTTTTGCTGAAAGCTGCATTCCCCCTTAAAATACAGCTGTTGGCACTTAGCCAACAGTGTTTATTAAGACCGTTACAAGAGTACATATGATGTTGCTTAATGGTCAGTAAAAAAGTTCTGAAATGTGCAATAACAGTATTCCAAGAATGAATTAATGAAAAATTTCTGCTTTATATTACAAATTCACAGGTCCCACACATTTAGCTAATTTTGCTGCTCGTTCAGCATTATGTCCCCAGTTAAATGCAACCAGGTATATCTCAAACACTTCAGTAAAAAGTGGCTACAGCCAATGCACATGTGCTTAGCCTTTTGGCAACCTTCAATTACCGCAATGTACTGATCCCCCCAAATCATGCTGATACCATGCACAATTATACCTTGCTGACTGCGAAATTACAAGTGAACATAATCACACCAAGCATCCTGATAATGGCAGTGCTAAATTTGCAAGCACAATCTACATTCAAATATGAGGCTTGGTGTACCCTACCGGCAGAAAACCGGAGATACTCTTTCGGTTACCACCACTCAGAGGTGCACAATTATAACATACCTTTCTTGTTCAGATATGGCATCAGGGTACTTTTCAAAACGTTTAAAAAACTCTGACTTCTCAGCAGGACCCTCGAACGAGTTCAGCCTGTCCAAAACACCTTTCTGGAAAAAGAAGAAATGCGAAAAGTTACTTGGTCGCCTAGCACTATCATAGTATGCAGGCAAATTATACAACACTAAATATTAGGCTTCCTTTTCTAGTGAACTACATTTGGTATGGGACAAAGCAGTGTATGGCTTGGAAGAAACTTTCTAGGGCAGGTAGATACTTCCCTGGTAAAGACAGATGTTAGAGGGGAATGTTGTTAGCTTGTCTTGAGCTAGGTGTATTCTCATCTTTCACCTGCCTTACTACCTGTATTATTGCCCTCACATACATGATTCATTTGTTCTCTCTCTGTGGCACAATTCACAAAGGTCAGATCATATAAAGGTGGTATCATTTCTTTCTCAAACCCCTACTTGTCATGTATTCTAGATGAGTAAAATCCCTTTTCCCAATAAATAATAACCACTTAAGCCTTCAAGGACTTCACATTTGTAATAACACTTTGTAACCAGAGATAGTTTATTTGGTGCCTTTTCTCTATGTGATTTTAAATACGCACTTAAAAATTAAAATGCACAGTCAACAACCAACTGCTGAATTTAGACATGCCTCACACATCCAGCTGATTTTGACAGCATCATCAGCGACTCAAAATACAATACCAACTGGAATTCTAGATGCCCTCACATTCGCCACCTTCCAAGCCTAGTTTGTAATGAGCCTGCCTTGAACATCCCTTGCCAACCAAGTACTCGTGGAGCATCACCAGACTGAAAAAATGTTTTATTCCTAATGCCATATCACCTAGAATTTGAATGGAGGCACACACAAGACACGTACACCAAGTTTTACAGGTAGTAAAACTAACCACTCTGAAGCTATTGTCAGCTAGGTTCTTCAAGCATGGCTCTCAGGATACCTGTGGTAACTTTAGATTCTGGAAGGTTTTTCAGTTTCTGGGTCCTCCTACTTAATGCCTGGATTACTTAAAACTATTAAAACATGCTTCTAGCACACAAACTGTGAGCATGCAAACAAACCTCATAGAACGGCAAATCCAAATACGAAAGCACGACAATTCTCACTCATTACTAATGTACCGATACATTACTTACATACTCACTTTTCCTGCCTGAGCAAACTTGACGGTTTCCCTGAAACATCAATGAACTCTTTTAACAGCACACTGTCAGTAACGATCCCCGATTTCCAAGTTGACAGGTTGGAAAAAGTTTCAGGGATCCGGTTTTTGCAGACATTGCAACCTTGCATTGGAGCCTTGTATCATCTGTTTGGATCTTGCACAACCAAACTGACACATGTTTCATTCCATGCAGCTTGCTGGCCAGCATATGGCCAGCTCTGTCACAATAGAAGCACAAGTGCTCAGCAAAAACATGGCAAACTCACCATGGACACAGCATGCATCGTCTTCTTCAGCCTTATGCCTTCCTTCATCAGATCTACAATCTCTTCAAGCTAAAAAGGAAAAATGAGGTTTTCTTTAAATGATTTCCCTGGCAAGAGGTCTGGCACTGTGCAGCCATTTGGTAACACTGTACACCAAGCCAATAAATGTTGTCAGTCCACAATAAAGTGCGCCCGCTACAGCTCGGTTTGGTCTAGTTGGTGCGCAGGTATGACATGTCAAGGAGCCTGCTTGACACCATGGGCACCCTTTTTTGAAATGCAGAGTCAGAATTCTTGCTCAATGTCCCACTGCAGAGTGAAAAGTTTCTGCCACTATGCTGTTTCTTTAGTGCCACTGGCTCAGACTAAGAGGGAATGCCCACAAAAAAGGCCACCATTTTTCTGCACACTGCAGGCCTTGATGTCATTAAAGTGCTCAATACTTGTCCACTAACAGAGAAGCAGCACGAAGATTATAACATAATTACCAGCACCTTCAAAGGACACTGTGATAAGCAACGAAAACGATGGAAAGATTATCTTTCCATTCCTGAACAGTTCCTGAAAGATGTGCAGCTCAAATGCCAACTGTTCTGCACAGTATAGGGCAAAACTCATGCTCACCTAAAGTATCAGCAAGCACTGACTTTTGCACCAGCAGTTTTCTGAGCAGGCAGAACCAGCAACAGTGTGTGGGCTATACATATACCTTATATCCCTCAATCTCTAACCTTCTTAATTCCAACAATGAGTCTTAAAACCTGGCTTCGAACTTGATTTGTTGTTCAATCAAAATGCATGTTTATGTTTATGTAGTCTTATTTTGTGTATCATTCGTGTCATTTCAATGCTTGTGACTTTGTTCTTCAAAGCAAATTCTGCGCTAGTATGTGTCTAGTCTAAGTAAGCTTGGTTACCTTTTTGTTGTTGTTATCTGTACACTGTTGTTGCCGCTGTTTTCTGTAGGAAGGGAGTGCACTCCCTTCAGCAAGGCGGAAATTTGGGCTAGTTGGTAAGTGTTCATTTTTGCTCTCAGCGCAACACGAACGGGACAAAAAAAAAAAAAAGTGCACTCCCTTGTCAAGTCAATCTAAGGTTTTTTTGGGTGCACCTCCTAACAGCACATGACGTTGAAATAAAGGCATTTTGCATTTTTGTATTATATTTCTTCCCCCAGCCAGCAGCGAGTGCACTGATGTCAAGACCCGTGCCCGCTACTCAGGAGCAAGGGGAGAAGAGGCAGAACAGGGTGGAAAGGCATCTCTGCTTCTTCCCCGTTCTGTGGTCACCAACACGATATCACGGAGGTGCACTGGCCACTCAGTCGAGAAAAAGCGGACATATCCAATCCCGCAAGAGAGCAACTGATTGCTCCTCAAAGGGTGATACCCAAGGGGATAAAACAGGCAGTCGCAAGAAACGGCACACTTTCTCCCTCTCTCATCGTGGGCCCTCAGACTGTCTACTCACAGACCTCCTCCTTGCTCACCTCCCACCCTTCTCGCATGACGACTGACAGCACAGTAAGCCTCTCATCCATGTTCATCTATCAGAACATTCTTCTGCTCAGAGCCTATTTCCTTGTGTTAGGTTAATAAATGCATTCCTAAACTGCTCTCCCTTTGCTTTTTCTTCTGAACCTGCCATGGCTGTTGTGCCACAAGTTGGAAACATTTGTTGTGTAAAAGTAAAGCCTGCAAGTAGTTGGCATGGAAACTCGCCTTGCTGGCCTGCTGCACGCAGCCGCCCCCATAAGTGGAATATGAAAATTCAAAGCATGAAGATATTAACCAGGCCTGCAATAGTGTGAAACACACAACGAGCCATTGGAGATAGACAAAGGAACTGGTATGGGTGATGTGGAAAATGGTATGACCTGAGAAAGTGGCTGGTAAAAAAAAAAGATATTTGCCTCATGCTTTACAATCACTAACATTCATAAAGTAAAACCCCCGCTGGCAAAAGAGGCATTGCTATACAAATATGACTGTGATGATGACTAAAATATGCGCAGTAGAAATTGGTGCTGAGAAAGCATAACTGGACCACAACCAATGACTTCGTCAGTCATGCGACACATGTCAAAGTGAATACAAGGCCACAGGGAAACATTCTGCTGCAAAGTTACTTTTACAAACTTGTGTCATGAAGCCTTCAGTATGAATCCTAAACTGCATAGACAAGCAAAGTTAGCAATGCAATATATCACCTTAGTGAGGCTACTCCACTAAGTCCATGCTGAGAGACAAGAGCAAGAAAATGTATATTTCAAAGGATGAAAGACAGGCCCTATACAAGTAGAGGTCATACGAGCTGTTTATACCAATCATGCAGTTTCAGTGCTCTCACTGCACTGACATGGCCGAGCTGGAGCAGAGAAGAAATTCTCGCCACAGTTTCAAGGTACACAATGCAGCCACTGACAACACAACTTGGTTCTGAACAAAGACGCTTAACCTACTGCCATGCCATCCTGGAAAATATCCTATGCGCTTTACCTCTTTCCTCACCGCGCCCACTGAGCATCATTAGCCCGCAAACGATGACTTCGCGCATCGATTTCGGAACCTTCCACATTGCTTACAGGCACGCTGTTTGTCTGGCTTAGTCAAAGAACCGAAGATCTGACTGAATGCTGACCGATCTAAGGTTTTCTTTCAAAAAAACAAAAAAGTTACAGGTGGAATAGCTGACACTGCACCTGAATGTAAAGATGTTTTCAACAACACAGATGGAGACCAGAGCTTATAGCTGCTCAGTTCCATGCAAGGAAGCCTGAAGTGGCTTCCCAAAATAAGCCAAGCAACCAGCAGCGAGCACATTTGACCTGCTAAAATCTGCAGAAGCGCTTCCAAACACTGTGCGTTGAAATAAAAACACCAGACCAGCGTGCCACCTGCTTGGGGATGCACACACTGTGCCTTAGTGATTTTCATTTATAGAACTCTCCTATTCTTACACCATGGCACAGACTAACAATATGTCAGCCTTCATGTTAATAAATTCACTCTACTAACATACTACTTCTATTAACAATACAATATTAGCCATATTACCATTAACAATAATATGATTTAACAGAAACGCATTCTGATAAACAAGCAAAATTGCATGTCCAACCTGTTTTGGAAGTTTCTCGTATCTGGACAGTAACTTTCTGAAGTCATCCACAGTATTGAACACCATGTAGTCGATGGTTTGGAAAATGTCCACATGGACTCCTTCGATGAAACTGATTGGATACAGGTGGCTGTTTGAAAATAACCAACAACAGAAATTTCAAGGTTAACGACAGTAACGGATACTGTTGTCCAGAGCCCAATTCTGAGCTCTACATTAATGGAAAGGGCACATGGTAGATATCTAAATCCTGTTCAAAAACATCACATGTGCAAATTTTATATAAGGAGAGTCTGAGTAATAATACATTTGCACTTATCCCCCATTAGGTCTAAAGCGAAGTCCTCAGCAATATTAAATGGCACATGTTGTGGACCAGTGCAAAACTGACAACGAACCTAGGAAAGAGGACACGATGACCGTGTTGTCTTCTCTTTCCTAGGTCTGTTGTCCGTTTTGCGTTGATCCACAATATGAATAAATTCCAACTTGCCCAACACAACGTAATGGCACATGTGATATGAATCAACCATACTTCCAGACTGCTGTATTTTAACCTACTATGCATGCTTTTGCTGCTTTCTTGAGCAATCCCAGAGGCTAAAACACATACTGATGAGAAGCAAGCAGCTAAGCAAACAGTACACTGTGAAACTACAGCTGCTTTCAGAAATGTGCTTTGAGAACACATAACAGTATGTGTGTATAAAAGCAAATGCAAACGACAGAAAGGCAAGGGGTTTTAAAGTACCCATCTGTGTCAAGTCCACGAAGGTAGCCTTCCAATCCAGCAATCAGTATGTTTAGGCTTGACATCAACCACTGGTCTTCTGTCTTGGGCAGTTCTTTCGCTTTCTTGAGAAAGTACTGTACTTTATCCTGCACCACAAAAACAGCAATTAAAAGATTATGATACTGCAGTAGTGGCCTACTGGTTTCAGCATCCAAATCATATGTGGGCGGTACGGGGATTCGATCCCCAGTGCCATCAGATGGCCACCAGTTTTCCAATGGGTACAAGCTTACCTCTGGATGGGTGCTCAGCTTCACTGGGATGAAATGGTTGGAAAATTGGGCCTCCGACTGCCGCATTGCAGCGATACACTTTTACCACTGATACACCTATCACTGCATGTCAAGAGCATGCAGAGACCCATGAGTGCACTGCCACTGCTGGGAACTATACAGAAAGCGATGTGCTCCTGGGAGAGAGGAAATTGCAAAGTTTCATTTGAATTAAACGCCTTTTAATTCCACAGCAAAAGAAGGTTACAGCCCAGGAGGCAAAGCTTATTAAACGTCCTTTATAATAAAGTAGGAACCTTTGTGAAAACATTTATTTCTTAATGATAGCACAATGGTGTACAATGAGCAGCAAAGGAGAGAAACTTTACTGGACGCAGCTATGTGCAAGAAAAGTTATTTCGCTGCCATCACTGTCATAAAGAATTTCGGTGCCATCACTGCGAAAAAAAGGAAGCTGTAGATATATGCATGTACACATGTGCACGAGAAAAGATGAAACACTAGAACAGGCTGGTTTCACTGACGACTACTCTCTCTGTCTTATGTGTGCTACGCTGACTAGCACAGTCATGAGAGCCAGCTGCCTGAAATGTCCTCAGGTACGACAGGAAATGAATACCAGCTTCTGCTGGTATCATTACCAGACGCTGGCATCAATACCAGAGAACCAATACCAGCCCACATGTTGCTTTAGGGTGTTATACACTACATGCCATCAACACTAGACAACCGGGTTGTGAGCCAGTGCTTTAATAAATTTATTCCCAGGTATACACATCCAGTAAGCATTTGCTGCTGATTATAAAATGAGAAACATCTTCCTTTTAACTGTTAGGCAAGTACTGTGATAGCCATAAATAAAACAAGTGGAATGCAGAGCAGTGCTAGCACTGTGCACAAGTGTACATAACCTGCGAGACAATAAGCGTGGGATCATGCTCGCATCACACCTTCTATCATGGCTGCGCACATACATGTAAGAATTTCACCAATGCATCATCATGTAGGGAGCACCTGCCATAGGCATAACTGAACATATTTTTCAAGCAACAAAATGCCTGGTGTGCACAGCTGTATGCATTAAAACAATAGGTAATCTCAGTGCTGCAAGTTAAATGCCTTCAATACAGGGTCTCAGCTTTATGGCACAGCTTTCAGTTCACACTGATCTCACATTTTGTAGTTTTATACCAAAAAGGCAACAGTGTTTCAAACAGAACCAAAGAAAACTAAAGCAGGGCTCTCAAACACGCAGCGCATGGAACACATGCGGCCCCAAAAGCCTTGTCGTACGTCCTGCTAGGCCTAATGATTTCAGCCTCTGTCCTCGAAAAATGTTGCTACCTTTTGTTTTTTCACTCTCTGACAGCCTATAATAGCAACTAATTCCACAACGCCCAGCCACCTCTACTTACATCAGCAGTTAGCTTTTTGTGAGAAGTGCCTAGAAATTTGGAATAGAACAGAAAAATAAACAACCAAAAAAGTTTTTTTTTTTTTTCACCAGCGGCAGTTTGTCACGCTCTTGACTTGTTCAATTTGATTTTTGTGCTTCATTTCACTTTTGCGTACTTTTGCTTACTTCCTCACATTTTAATTTTTTTCTTTTGTCTTGGATCCCTCCTTGTCTCTCCTCTTCCCTTTTCAGTTACTGGCCCATGGGAGACAAAAGTCTGCCAATATAGCCCATGTAGGAAGATGAGTTTGAGGCTCCTGGTGTTGAGGAATTCTATTCTCCTGTTGTTGCTATTGTTGTAGTGGAAAGTAATTACTGTTACTTGCCGTTATTTACTCAGATTTAAAATTGAAAGAAGCAAAGTAGAAAGCCACTAGCCGGGACCAAACCGATAACCTCTGCATTTTGAGTGCAATGCTCTTGCAACTGCATTCCACGTGCATGTTGCATGCTCCATGTGACATGCAATTGGCATAACACCACATACAAAACGTGAAGGTCACACATTTAGTCCAACAGCAGAATGCTATTTCTTCTCCTGTCTTAATTTATAGGCAGAAAACAAATGCAACACAAACAAAACAAGAAGGGGCAAGTCAGCGCCAGCTAATAAGCAACACTATGACTTTAGGCAGAGCACTCAAGACCTTCACTTGCGCATGCTCGCGTTTTTGAGCTTCCAGACAAGAGTATTTCCTCACTACATGCTAGCAATATTTAGGACTTGACACAAGCTGCCACTTTCGCAGCCACCATGTTGTGCACGTGGCTGGCAGTGTACAGTGGGTGATGAAGTTTGCAGATTCACTCTATGGTCAATAGGTGCCTATCACTAATATCCTCCCGTATGAAAAAGTCACATTATTTGGAGATGCAAATGAGATGATGCTTTACAAGGAGCACGTACAAAACATTCAAACTGAGAAACTAAATATGCTGCATCCAATTTATCTGCACTACATTAAAATTGTTTCTTTAAAGTGCTGTGCACTGCGCAAGAAGCCTGTGACCCTGAAATGCGTGCCTACTGTGTTCTCTCATCCTTATCCGAACTCTGATTATTGCAGTATGCTTATGCAGTACTGTCCTTAAGTCTCCTGCAGTTTGGGGCAAAAAAGAATATCAGCTCCAACCCGGAGACCCAATTCCAGGCAGTGGAGCGAGCCAATGAGGTCGCCGTAAGCCATGGGCTGACGGCCATCTAGAGCGACCAAGACCTCACCTTAAACCACTCTCTGCCGGCGATTAAATGTTTTCCAATCCAAAATTACAACCATACTGTGCAGTAGGATGGCTAAAGTTCAATACTGTAATTGCATGTAAATGCATGACTCGCAACTTCATTTTTAAGCCCTCTTATTTCAAAATGGATAACTTTAAGTGGCTAATTAAACAAACAGTGGTGGCAAGTCAGCCCTTTATATAACATCACCTCAGTTTTGTTCCCACTGATCACTTAGTCACAGCCTATTACAGAAGTTAGATACACAATGCTCTGCTATGCTGTTTTTGACAGACCCTTCCCCAGAAGGGTGCTGCCTAATTCAGAACGACAGAATCCTCAACAATGGTATGTCGAGAAGCCACCCTGCCCAATGATCTGGGTGCATGTAGCTCCAGCAGCCACTAAACAGTTCAGGCGTAAGCATAACTGAAAATACTGGGGATCTTATGAAGTTGTGCATCTGAGAACAAACCTGTCCAGAGCAATAGCCAACATGAATGGCCACAAGCTGAAAACTGAGGAGTGGGAAAGGTACCTCATAGCCAGCTTCACACCAAAGCCACACAGAAAAATTGCATGCTAGGGAGGACTGTTGAAAGCAGGAATTCTCATGCCTGCCAACCAATGCAGTAGATGTGCCTTGATTAGCAATTAGTAGCTACTCCTCACTGTGTATACTTTTTTTTTCTCATTCTTATGAGCACACCGAAGGATTTGTAAATGGTGCCCGTGTTCACTTCATTTTCTTAAACTAAATTATATGTCAACAAAAGACAAATTTTTTGAGTGAAAATTTTATTATTCCAGGCCTTTTTCTTGAGAATCTTCTTTCCAACACTCACAGACACGTTACCGACCATACATTGCAATGCAAATAATGCAGGCTTATCCTTACCCACTGCATGCTACCACAAAAACCTATATAACTTGTGTTTAGACCTAGACATCATCTGTATGAAAGAAGGAAAGGAAAAAAGCAGAAAAAAAAGAGCCTAAGTACATTCCATGGCCTGGACAGTAGATGCTCACTGCCAGATGGCACGAAGATCAATTTCAACCAGCACTCACACAATCTACATTATCTTGAGGCTGGTTTCCCATGACACAGATTTAGTCCCCAATGGTGTGTCATTTCATCCACTTTGTTAAAATTTATGGAACACCTGAATCATTTCCAACAGAAGTTTTCAACAACAATTCAAGGAAACTGAAATCTTTAATTTACTTTCTTTGGCCTAAAAGATCACTGCTCTTCTATGTAGTATATTCACTGAAGTAAACATATTAAATAGAAGACTAGTAGCACCTAACTTCCCCCGAAATATCTAAGTTTATGTGCAATGTTATGATAATGGCTCATGTTTACTGTCACTGCTCAGTAACACAGGATTAATGACACCACAATCAATGGCAAGGAACTCAAAATTCCATAGCTGGGGCCACCCTAGCTTCACTGTAAAAATTTTTTCTGCATTAAACTTAATTACAACAGATTGCAAAAGATGTGGACTATAAAGAAAAACAAATGAACAAAACACTGACTCTCAACTGGCATTTGATGAAAAGTGGTAGAATACATAGCTAAATCAGGCCTTTCATATCCAAATGCTTATCAAAAAGCCAAGTAAAAAAGAAACAGCCCTCCTAATCAGAGGTACTACTGCCATTCAAAAAGCAGATTTCTTTTTTGAGATTATGACAAGAAGGTAACACTGACACAAGCCCCATTTTTGCTGTGTATTTCACATGCGTAAGCTCGTTACATTGCTTGCGTAAAATTCAGCATTCATTGTACAAGAGGCGACACCTGCAATCTCGACAGTGCATGCTAAGACGCCCTGTAACACTTTAGGCAGGTTGCTGTGATGCTCCCTTAAGCATTCATCCCAGGTAATGATTTGATTTGGTTCTATGGCGTTTAACGTCCCAAAGTTACTCAGGCTATGAGGGACGGCATAGTGGGAGGGCTCTGGATAATTTCTGCAGTCTGGGGTTTTTAAGCGTGCTGCACTGACATCACACAGTGCACAGGCCTCTAGCATTTCCTTTCATCAAAATGCGATTGTCGCAGTCGGGATCAAATTCGCACCTTTCGAGTCAGCAGCGGGGCACTATAACCACTGAGCCAACACAACAGCTCCATTCAAGTAACGAGATGTTTGTCCCATACAGCCGGCAACGCAAAATAGTGGAACTGAGAGTAAGCAGCCCCTTCCACAAAATAATAATAATAATAATATTTATTTGCACATACAAAGAGGAATAAAGGAGATCACGATGCTTCTTATAGAACAGCCGCTTTTTTCACTGCTTTCGGTGCATGGCCTAGGCAACTGGTTAAGCGCTTAAAGAATGGGTTCAACGCCAATGTGCACATAAGGAGCGACAGCAACCCTTTTTACCCTGCCAGACAACTCGTCCTTTACCATGCACTCTGCCACAGATGGCATGAGATGCTGCAGGTAGCCAGAACCCCTCCTGACGCATGGTTTACGTGGTTTCTTGGTTTGGCTTTTCCGATATGCACATGCATATAAAATACCTGATCCACCTATTTATCCACTCCCTTTCAAAAAAAACTTCAGTCGAGAGTCTGCTCTGTGTTCGTTCATTTTTTTTTCTAGTCCGCATCTTCTGCGCTAGTGATCAGCGGCTCAGAGATCTGCACTTGCCGATTATATTAATAAATTTTCCCATACGAAACCTGCATTCAAGCCACGAGGCAAGCTGTATGGGATGCACGCGTCTGGACCCATTTCGACCAACTGAGGTTCTTTGACATGCACTGAAGAATAATAATTACTCAGATGTTTTCTGCATTTCGGCTCCATCGGAGTGCGGCAGCCGAGACGGATTTTTTTCACTTCTTGTAAGGGCTGTATGAAGTCGCAGAAAAACGCCATAAGGTGTGCTCCAGCCTTTTTTTGTTAGGAGCACGTTCAATGCGAAATGCGACACTTAGCGGGCCTAGGCTGCAGCGAACGGACAACGAGACACTCACCCTCCTGTCTCGAAACGACTGTAACGAGTACGACTCCAACAGGTGGTCGTAGCCGTGGAAGCCGACCATGGTGGCGAATTCAGGGCTGTCCTCCAGTCTCCACTGCCAAAACTCTTCAAAAAGCTGCGCTGCCATTGCCTCCGGACGATCCGAGTAGTACCCAACGATTGCCTGGACCATCAACGGGGCGTGAAACGCCAATGAACCGTCCCGTAAAGGAATTCCGACAGCTGTGAAACTGTGTCACTTCCCGCCAAGAGTAGACTGCGATATCAGTAAGCTGAACTGGCACACGATTACCATGCGCACGAAAGTAGCATGCCACCGACCGGGAAATCACCGCGGAATGCTTATGCAGAGCGCAGCTCGTCCTACGATCGACTTCTCGTTACAGTAATTCACAAGTCGCGACGTATACAACGTATATACCTAAAGATTGATCGCAATAAACTTCACCACAAGTTATGCCATGTAATGCAGGAGCGAGAACCCTTCGTGCGATATGATGGCCTTCGAGCGGCAACCGGAAACCATACACAGCCGCGACAAACAGCTGACAGTCACGAGGTTTGGCCTCACGTCCCGCAACACACCTTGTAAACATATGGCGAAATTGTGGCCAACATAAGACCACAAGCCGCCGCAAATACCGCTCGCATAAACGCCGGCATACTGTTCTAATAATGAAAAGTGCGTGTCGGAGTCACTCTACAACCGTTTTCGTGTTCACCGACTTCCTGGCTTGAACCACTTCAGCCCCGTAAATGGCCAGTTCGACTCATTATGAAAAAAAAAAAAAAAATGCGGCGTTACATTTTTTTTTTATTGGCGTCGCGGTAGGCTGCATGGCTTTTCGGCACTTTGCCTTTTTTGCAGCGATCAAAGTCGGTAAATGTAGAAAATCAATCGAGCGTGAGAATGTACGCACAGTTTCGACAGGCAGCGCGTTTGGATACAACTACGGTTAATCCGTGGCTAATTCACTTTTACCAGCTAACCCACAGGGAAGTTACGCTTGCAAGTGCAAGGGGCCACGACGTCAATCGGTCGACGCCGTTGGCCGGTGGGTCTCCTTTGAGGGGCATTTGCCACTTCGCTCTTTGCATATTTTGTGGCCGAACCTTAAAATTTCCTCTGCGAAAACTACAGGCCTATTGGACGCAAACATCGCACACAAAGTAGCATATATCTTAGCCTACGTTCTTTAAGACGTTATTTTATATCGGCACTTGCTTGTATTCTCCGATTCAACAGGCCGCACTACCTGCCAGACAAAGCAGCAACTGACGGGCGGATCGGTGGGTGAGTGAGTTGCGCGTTGCTTTGAAAAGTTGTTGAAACTACCCTCCGGCCGCGGTGGCTCAGTGGTTAGGGCGCTTGGCTACTGAGCTGCAGTACCCGGGTTCGTAACCCGGCCGCGGTGCCCGCGATTCGTTGGAGGCGAAACGCAAAAGGCGCCCGCGTGCTGTGTGATGTCAGTGCATGTTAAAGGTCTTCAGGTGGTCGAAATTATTACGGAGCCCACCACTACGGTACCTCTTCCCTTCTTGCACCGAGCCGGGCCGTCGGTTGCCTTTTGTAGCGATAGCTGCACTACGCCAGCTACATGGAGGAAGGAAAACTCTCCTTACTCCATGGGCAGCTACTTCGCGAGGTCTGCGTGGCTGCGCGCTGAGCCGTGGCACCACCGCTCCGCCAGATGTGCGCACATAGAGAAACATACGGTGCGCATGCGCGGAGTGACGTCATAGCGCGCACTGATCTCCACTAGGGGGCTGGATAGCGCATCGAGCGCCCCAAAGTGAAGCCACCGCGTGCTTGTCCCGGAAGTCAGCCTTTGGCAGTGCACGAAATCGGACCTCAGTACGGTTTTTCAGTTTCAATTTTCGTTTTACACTTCGCATTTCGTCCTTTTGCCGTTCTCGTCTTTTTCCAAAACAATGCCTACCTGTTGCGCCGTCAACCTGCATGAGGAGACCAGCAAAGTCTTCGGTAAAGACGCTTAAAAAATTTGGGTTCAATGCATCGCAATGGGACGACACTAGCAGACGACATGACGTCGCTCGTGCCTCGTCTGCTCAGCTCTGCGTCGTCCCGTTGCGCTAGCGTCGCCAACTCTACTATTTGTTGTGATGTACGTTGTCGCGCTATAAGCCCAAGTTATACCATCAATGGCGGATAAATTTAAGACAGAATAGGTGGAAACCTTCACCAGGCAGCAGACTTTGCAGTGAACATTTTACCGAATTATGTTTAGAACGAACCGGAGCGAGGGCGAGGCTACTATCCGGTGAGGTGCTGACGGTGTTCTGCTGGTTCACAATAGCGCTTCCAAAAGGTATGGTACTGCGCTTTTTCTACGGAGTGTATCATGTACTGAGCCGCCGCGGTGGCTCAGTGGTTATGGCGCTCGGCTGCTGACCCGAAAGGCGCGGGTTCGATCCCGGCCGCAGCGGTCGAATTTCGATGGAGGCTAAATTCTAGAGGCCCGTGTACTGTGCAATGTCAGTGCACGTTAAAGAACCCCAGGTGGTCGAAATTTCCGGAGCCCTTCACTACGGCGTCTCTCATAGCCTGAGTCGCTTTGGGACGTTAAGCCCTCACAAATCATGTATCATGTACTGTTTCGTATTGTATCAAATTATGTCCCAATGGGCTTTTATTCGTGATGCTTGGTGCAGTTGACTTCAAACAGCGCTTGCCCCGCCCGCTGCAGCATTCGTATTTCTCGTCGGTCGTTTTTCTCGCACTGTGCAGCTGAGACGTGGCTGTGCTATAAAGTTACGTTAAAAGCACGTCTGGACGGTAATGGACATCCTAAAACGATAAAAATCAGCCGCCGTCGATGAGACGAGACATCGGCTGCCTGCAACTCGAAACTGAAACTGTAGCAGCTGGAAAACGAGTGGCTCTTCGAGTGTCACGATTTTCGCGCCATCGTTCGCCTTTTATTTGCTAATAAAATTCTGTGTGAAGCTTGGCAAGACAGCACACAGACGTATGAGCTCCTTCGTGACGCTTACGGCAACGAGACATTATCGCGGGCGCGAGTTTTCGAGTGGCACAAGAGGTTCGTTTCGGGGAGAACGTCGGTGGAATACGAGACAAGGCAAGCTCGCCCTTCAACCTCACGGAATGAAAACGACGTGGCTCGGATGAAGAAAATCGTACAGCAAGACAGCACCATTACAGTCCGCATGCTATCAGATGCTCTCGACATTAGTAAGACATGCCACCAAATTTTGCGTGAGAACTTGGGGAAACGAAAGCTGAATGTCAGACTTGTGCCGCACTCCCTGACACAGGACCAGAAGGACACGCGGGCATCAGTGAGCGCTGATTTGCTCTCCGAGGCAGAGAAGGATGCTGCATTCGTCGACAGCATCATTGCTGAAGACGACACATGGTGTTTTCAGTACGATCCTCAAACAAAGAGGCGGAGCGCCGAATGGCGGTCCAGAAGCTCTCCAGCGTCGAGAAAGGTGCGCCGACAGAAGACCAAAACAAAGACGGTGCTGATAGCTTTTTTTCGATGCCAGAGGTGTCATACACCACGAGTTCGTCCCACAAGGGCAGACGGTGATTCAGGAGTGTTATATCCGCGTGCTCCAACATATGCGCGATCCACTGCGATGCCGTCGCCCTGGCTTATGGGCATCTGGACAATGGAGCCTTCTCCACGATAACGCAGGGTCGCACACTGCTCTCTGCGTGGCAAAATTTCTTTCAAAGCGCAGCATTACTGTACTTCCCCATCCGCCATACTCGCCTGACCTCTCCCCATGCGATTTTTTCCTGTTTCCGTGTGTGAAGAGAGCTCTTAAAGGTCGCTCGATGGGGAGCATGGAGGCCATTCAAGACGCCACGACAAAAGAGCTGACAGACAGCCCTGCCAAAAGAAGCGTTTTCCGACTGTTTCCAACACCTCAAGAAGCGTTGGCAGCTGTGTAGACTGCAAGGGAGACTATTTCTAAAGGGTGCTGGAGAAATTATTTCAATGTTAACCTCATTTTTTTAATGGACTGAGTCTCGGAACTTTACGAACAAAGGTTGTATTTTGCTATCCCCTTGAAGTTCGATTTGTCAGAGTTCTACTGTATTGATATGAGGGCATCTTTGAGCTTTTCACTGCTCCAATGTTGCGAGGTGAAGACTGATAATCGTTGCGGTTTAAATCGGCGATTACGTCCATTTTAAATGCTAACGCGAGAAAAAATTGGCATGTTTTGCAATCTGCTTATAATCGAATCCTTGGATCTTCTCGAATAGACAGAAAACCGATTCAGCTTCCTTTTAATGCTCCTACTTATTTCTACAACTCCCTGAAAACTTCAGAAAATTTTTTCATGGAGCAAAGCTTCGAAAAGCGAACTATGCGGAGGATTTTTCAGCGACGGGGTCCTCCGTTCGTCGTCGCGCTTGTTGCGCACGCGTCAAAGATGCACCGACAAGACTACGCCCAGCAGTCAGGCTTGAGGAGGGATATTATAAGGATCGCTTGCTTTGCAGGTCACACCTCAACATGACCTCAGAGTCGATAGCTCGTTCGAAATAGCCCGTGTGCGCTCAGATGCTTCCTGATTAACGAAAATCCGACATTACAGACTTACATGGGCGCTTACCTGCAGCACGCCGGCAGGCCCAATTATCCGGATTTCCGTATTATGGGGGGGGGGGGGGTTTGAATTAACGAGGCTTTAATGTATATCAAATGGATACTGGTGCGGGAGAGGCTATTTTTCTTAATCAGTTATAATGCCTCAAACTATATATCCTGTCCTCTATATCAAAATAAAAAGTACGTTAAGTGAAGAATACATACGCACTGTATGTTAATTACCCCCCCCCCCCTCCCGAGGAGTGGATTGAAGCGGTTAATGGATGAGCCTCTTTTTATAGGCTTTGTGGCGGACGCCGGAGACCCTCGTGGAAACTATCTTTTGTTCCCCAATCACCCCCATCCCTCAAACCTTGCGCATGTTCACACACTGCCACTGCTTGGCCTTGCTGTTGCAGCGGGGTGAAGGTCACTTTGGTAGGGGACCGTGGTTTGGGGTCAACCTCGCCACCAAGAAAAATGTGACGACCCCCCATAATGCGCAGGTCCACACGGGACGGGGAGGCAAAGAGACACCGTATGGCTCAGTTTAAACAAACAGATATATTCAATAATTATACATGATTATGATTATACATCCGAGGCTGGGGTGTCCGAGCTTACGTGCCGACGACTTCATGGGGACGATGGAGGGGCTCCGGAGTTGAGCTCGAACGGTTGCTGGCAGAAGCTGCACGCCGTCGGGCTTCGGCGCTGAAGGCCCCCTTGGCGAACGATGTCGTCCTGAGCGTTCTTTCTTCCGTACTCCTTGTCGATTTTTATATCCTTCTTATTCCCCACATTCCCTAGGTTGAGGACGCCCACGCCGGAGTGGGAGGGGCCTAGGGCTTTCACTTGGGCGCACAAACACACCACCGCACTTATGGTCTCGCCCCCGTCACGTGTTGAGTCCGAGGGAAAGAAGGTTGTCGTCGAGGTAGCGTCGGCTGTGGTAGACGGTCTCTGGCCCGCTGACGGTTCCCGCGGGTCACCGACCTCCGTTCTCCATCAAATGACACTCGCCACTCAAGGCCGGAACGCGAAGTCATTAAAAGGCCGGGAAAGTGGTCCCTTGTCCTAGGATGTGCTCGGGAGTGTTGGTGATGATGCCCGCCGTCTTGTCACGGGGCCAGGCCCGCCGAAACGAGGCCCTTTGTCCCCGGCAGGGTCACGGCAATTGGGGAAGATAACGCCCGTCTCCCCGCGGCGGCGGCGGCGTTCGACACGTGCCGACACTACGGAAAGGGGGTCCGGTTGTGCTTAAACCCCTTCGTTTTGGTCGTTCACTCTCAACGAGTATGGCTCGATAATTGGACGCAGCTGTCACCTGGGTCTTCTCCGTGCGGTCCATGGCGGCAGGCCCGAAAGCAATCCCACTCAAGTTGCTTGCAGCCATATACAGTAGAAACATGTGTGCTGGCTGCTTCCAAAATGAGACCGGCTGTCGCCGATCTTCTCTCTTCCAGCTGAATTGCTTTCCCTTGAGTGCTTTTGCCGCCACTGGGGGCTCCGTCTACGCCGCGCCGTCGAACGCGGACCCTCGTAGCACACACAAGGAACGTCACACTCGCTCAACCTCCAGAAGAATGTTCTCCGAACATTTGAGTCCATGCAGCTCCCCTTCTCTTTCTGAAAGGCCTCGCACAGTGCGTCCGACAAAACACTTTTCGCTGCTCTCAACACCACTGCACAACACCATATGCCTCAGCTGTCATAACTGGCGTCTCCAGGGGCAGCACTGATCTTCTTTTACAGATAAACATGAAACTCAGCACCCAAGCCTCTCCTTTCTAGTCCAAACTGGACGAAATAAATTTACCATAGTTACAAAGGAGCTCCCACTTCTAGCACGATCACGGCACAGACAAAAATGTAGATAACGAAAGGAAGTAGGGCAGGTTCTGCATGCGCTCCGCATGCCCTCCTGTGAAGGTGTTACTTAATGGCAGAAAGGTTTAACTACCAACTCCGATATCTTAACACATAAGCACATAGCAATGTTATGAGCTGCGGCATTGCACAATTCTAACCAGTTCACAACTCCGCTCTGTTTACGCCATTAGTCCGACTTAGCTTTCCGATTTCGCAGCGGATATCGGCCTTCATGAGTCATACCAAGTAAGTCTGTGACCCTTTGTCTGCTTTGAGACTCGCGAGGGCTCGTGGCAGGAGCCTCTCCTGGCGTTATCTGCGCGGCAACCTCGCGCGCTTCTTCTTCTAGCAATGCATGAAGTAAATCCGGTGGCATTCCGGCCGTCACCTCTGGCGCCTGCCGAACAAATGCAGGAGAGGGCGTTTCTTGCGAACTATCTGCGCGCTCCGCTTCACTTCTGTCCCCATCAAAATCCGCGCTTTCCCTTTCCTCATTTCGTGAATACTGAACCGGTGCCGACTTGAGGCGATTTGCGTGTATCCTTATCAAGCGCCGGTTCACGTCTCGGACTCTGAAGTTTACCGGAGAATGCTTCTCGACAACCTCGCACGGTCCTCTCCACTTCGTCTGGAACTTACGAGCTAGCCCAATCTGCCTTTGGCTGTTTTCAATGTACACGCTGTCCCCCACATCAAACGGCGCGTCTCTAGCACTGCGATCGTGCACCTCTTTCATGCGCTTCGCCGCTTTCTTTAAGGCCTCCTTTGTGATGTCCCTCGCCACTTGCAAGCGCGATTCTAGCTCAACCTTATAGTCGTCCAGTGAAGCGTATGGGACACGACGGGGGCCCTCTGGCATTTTACTAGGCTGGTCCGGGTCTCGGCCGTAGAGAAGAAAGAATGGCGATTCGCCCGTGCTCTCGTGTGCTGCGGAATTGTAGGCAAACATTGCATACGGGAGCCACAAGTCCCAGTCCCGCTGGTCGCGCGAAACAAAATGCGACAGGAAGCCGGCCACGGTTTGGTTCAGTCGCTCCACCGCGCCGTTGCAAGCCGGATGGTACGGTGTTGTCTGCTTAGCGATCTTAAGCAGCTCGCAAACTCTCCTCATTTTGCGACACGAAGTTCGTTCCCCGATCTGTCAAGAGTTGCCTCGGGGGTCCATGTCGGAGCACGATCTGTTCGACAAATGCTCTTGCAACCATGTCTGCCTTCTGATCTGGGAGTGCTACCGCTTCCGCGTATTTTGAAAGGTGATCGACAAATACTAAAATTTACCTGTTTCCGGAAGTGGTCGTGGGCAATGGGACCATTATGTCCATACCTGTCCGCTCGAAGGGAGCCGAAACCTCAGGGAACGGCTGAATTGGAGCTGGTCTTCGTCCCTTGGGTGTTTTTCTTTCGAGACAGGAATGACACTTCGCACAGTAGTCTCTAACATCCTGTCGCATGCCACTCCAAAAGTACAAACGCTCCACACGCCTGCGTGTCTTCGCTACGCCAAAATGACCGGCGCATGACGCATCGTGAAACGCGCGAAGAACCCTTTCTGTCCACGACCGAGGTATGACGACTCTCTCCCAAGCGGTTTTCTCTGGTCTCCCTTTCCTGGTTGGCCTCGTGCGCCGACACAGGGTGCCGTCTTTGCCAATGAAATAACCTAGCTGTTCGGGGTGAGACGGTGCGCCCTCTAAGCTTTCGATTATTCGCTTCAGGTCAGGATCTTTGCACTGCTCTGTGCGTAGTTCGGCGGGGTCGACTACGGGCACAAACTCATCTATAACTGCCACGGCAGCTGTGCGGCTGAGTGCATCAGCATTCAGATGTGTCTTTCCTGACTTGTGCTCCACTTCAAAGCAGTATTCCTGCAGGTGTAGATTCCATCTAGCGAGTCGCGAGCTAGGGTCCCTGACACTCATCACCCATTTCAGAGGATGGCAGTCTGTGACTAGCTTGAATTTGCGGCCGTAAAGGTAGCATCTGAAGTGCTTTACTGCCCAGACAACGGTGAGGCACTCCCTTTCGTAGCTCCGTACTTTTGCTCTGTGGGGCTCAGCTGTCGGCTAGCAAAAGCAACGGGATGTTCTTTGCCCTCGGTAACCTGAGATAGCACGGCACCAATTGCGAACTTTGACGCATCTGTGGCCATAACGAAGGGCAAATTAAAATCCGGGTGGCGCAACAGCGGTGCACTCATTAGCTTCCTTTTCAGGGCCCCAAAAGCATCCTCCGCGTTTTCGTACGAGCGAAAGGCGACATTTTTGGCTGTTAAGGCGGTGAGCGGCTTAGCGAGCTTGGCGAACTCCTCTATGTGCCTTCGGTAGTAACCGATCAGGCCGAGAAACTGCCGGACCTGGCGGACGCTAGTCGGGGATGGAAAATCCGAGACACACCTTAGTTTCTCAGGGTTCGGTCGCACGCCGTCAGCTGAAACAACGTGCCCGAGGTATTTCACCTCGTTTTTGAGGAATTGGCACTTATAGGGCTTCAGCTTGAGACCCGCTCCTCTTAGTCGCACCAAAACCTGCTCAATATCGCGCAAATGGTTCTCAAAACTGTGGCTGTATATGATTATGTCATCCATATACACGAAGCACAGCCTCCCCAGAAGACCTGCCAGGATAACATCAGCGGTTCTCTGCCAGACAGCAGGGCTGTTGGCCAGACCTATCGGCATTCTTTTCCATTCATAGTGCCCTGAGGGCGTGTTGAATGCCGTTTTCTCGGCATCTGCCGGATCTATTGCTATCTGCCAGAATCCCGCCGCCATGTCCACTACCGTGAAGTACCTGGCAGAGCCCAGCTGAGAAAGCGTCTCCTGTATATTGGGGATGGGGTATGGATCGATGCGAGTTACGGTATTTAGTTTGCGGTAGTCCACTACCAATCGATACGAGCCATCTGGCTTTTCCACCAATAGTGCTGGTGCTCTCCAGGGTGACTTTGAGTGTTCGACAATGCCGCGATCAATCAGGTCCTGCACCTGCCGCTCCATCTCCTCACGTTGGGAGTAAGGAATCCTGTACGCACGCTGGTAAACGGGCGATGAAGTGCCGGTTTCTATCCTGTGCTTTATAACGCCACAGCAGCCCAAATCCAGGTTGGACGCGGCGAATACTTCCGAGTAGTCGTTCTGCAAACCAGCCAGAGCCTCCCTCTCCCTGGATTTTACGTGAGAAAGATCGAACGCCGCCTTTGGAGCAGCCGAAGGACTAGCATGCTTTACAGTTGCGAGTATCGTATCGGTGGGCTCACGTTTCTCTATCGCAGAGGTGAAGAAAGCCAATGTTTTGTTCTTGGGAAGGCTCAGTGGCTGCTGGCTACAGTTAACCACCCGTAGGGGCACTCTGTGGGCGTCATTAACTGTCACGAGGCACGCGGCTGCCTTCAGGCCATTGCTGAGAGAGTCGACCTGCTCAAGCACTCCCACGGCGCCGCTCTCTACATCTGAAGGCACACACGCGTACAAAATGTGCTCCGACCAAGGAAGGACGACCGCCTCATCGACCAGCCTGACGGCAACCCGCGAATATACCTTCTCCAATGATCCCACTGTTTGACGGGTGTCAATATCGGTAATGCGAATCTCAGCCCCTCTCCTGTTCAAAAACGGAACTTTTGAGCCGCCCGCATTAACCTCTTCCTCAGAGAATGAGACTACTACCTTCCCTTTTCTCAAAAAATCCTGCCCTAATATACCTGACACTCCGTTTGGCAGAGACACCGTGTCCGGGCATACGTAGCAGGGGTGCTCCAATGCAATTCCGCCGAGAGAGAAGTGTAACCGGTAGAGTCCACTTATGCCAAGAGGATCCCCCGTTATGCCTACAAATTTGGTTGCCATACCACCAGACGCTTTCAACACCTCGCGGCCCCCCTTCCTTCGAAGCGTGTTAAAACTGCTCTCCTTAAGCAATGTCACCTTTGACCCCGTATCTATCAACAATTCCATGCAACAACCATTTAACTTGCAACGCACAACAGGGCATGCCTCGTCGGCCACACAAACCACCACCACGTCATCATCCACTGCTCCCTCCCCACGCTCCTCAGGATGGGGAGGACTATCTAGTTTTTTGTCTCGGTATCTGGAGCCCCGCTGTAGGCTTGCTTAGGGCGTGTCTCGCCTGCTTCTCTTTGTGGCTCCCCACGGCGCACGTTTTGGCCGAACCTGGCGATGTGTCCGCGACCCTGGCAAGCGAAGCATACGATTTCTTCAAAATCTCGCATACCGCGCCTGTAGCTTTGTGACGGTCTCCGGTTTCCAGCGAATGGGCGCTGTTGAGCGCGCGCTTCAACCTGGCGTTCCACCTGCTGAGATAGCAGCTGTTCTAAGCGATCTAACCGCTCTGTCAAGCAACCTCAGGGTTGAGCACCGCTCTCTCTATGACGCGTACTCTCGCTGCGGCTGTCGTTAACGCCTCATTTCGTTCCTCATCCAATGCGGCCGCCACGGCTTGGTCGAAATTGCTCGGCTTGCGCGAGAGCACGAACCGGCGCACGGGGTCTTGCAGACCAGCCACCAACAAAGCGGTCATTTCCTCTTTAAGTAGATCCTCCGCGTATTTCTTCTTTAGCTGGTCTCCTGCCTCCTCCCTGCTTAATGTATCGAGTGCTAGGCGCTGAAGCCGCGACGCAAACGTTCGCACGTCCTCCCCTACCATCTGTCCGGCGTCACGGAACCTCTGTACCCGCACGTGACGTGGTTCAGTGTCGAAATGCTCAAACGCGAGCTTCTTAAATTCCGCAAATGATTTTGTGGATTTTACTTTTTCGTCTCGCCATGCAAAATCATGAGCAGCTCCTGCCATCTTACACCTCGCCATTCCCAGCATTTGAGCATCGGACCATCCCCCCATTTTCCCAATCTCTTCTAGCATGGAAAAGAAATCGCAGATTGGAACCCCTGTCTTATCTCCCGTAAACGTCGGAATGACGCTTCCTAATGCCAGCATGCTTGCTCCGAGCGACGGCTGTGGAGTGGGAGCTCCATCAGATACACATTTTTTTTTCGCTCAAGCCCTCCGGTGCCTCAAGCCTCTCAAATGGGGGAAAAGTCCCACAATTAGTCCCGTGATTCCCTTTTGATTACAATTTTGAAGTCATGAATGTCGCAGCATTCAGAGGACATTTGCTTTTGACACCCCACTTCTGACACCAGTGTGACGACCCCCCATAATGCGCAGGTCCACACGGGACGGAGAGGAAAAGAGACACCGTATGGCTCAGTTTAAACAAACAGATATATTCAATAATTATACATGATTATGATTATACATCAGAGGCTGGGGTGTCCGAGCTTACGTGCCGACGACTTCATGGGGACGATGGAGGGGCTCCGGAGTTGAGCTCGAACAGTTGCTGGCAGAAGCTGCACGCCGTCGGGTTTCGGCGCTGAAGGCCCCCTTGGCGAACGATGTCGTCCTGAGCGTTCTTTCTTCCGTACTCCTTGTCGATTTTTATATCCTTCTTATTCCCCACATTCCCCAGGTTGAGGACGCCCACGCCGGAGTGGGAGGGGCCTAGGGCTTTCACTTGGGTGCACAAACACACCACCGCACTTATGGTCTCGCCCCCGTCACGTGTTGAGTCCGAGGGAAAGAAGGTTGTCGTCGAGGTAGCGTCGGCTGTGGTAGACGGTCTCTGGCCCGCTGACGGTTCCCGCGGGTCACCGACCTCCGTTCTCCATCAAATGACACTCACCACTCAAGGCCGGAACGCGAGGTCATTAAAAGGCCGGGAAAGTGGTCCCTTGTCCTAGGATGTGCTCGGCAGTGTTGGTGATGATACCCGCCGTCTTGTCACGGGGCCAGGCCCGCCGAAATGAGGCCCTTTATCCCCGGCAGGGTCACGGCAATTGGGGAAGATAACGCCCGTCTCCCCGCGGCGGCGGCGGCGGCGTTCGACACGTGCCGACACTACGGAAAGGGGGCCCGGTTGTGCTTAAACCCCTTCGTTTTGGTTGTTCACTCTCAACGAGTATGGCTCGGTAATTGGACGCAGCTGTCACCTGGGTCTTCTCCGTGCGGTCCATGGCGGCAGGCCAGAAAGCAATCCTACTCACGTTGCTTGCAGCCATATACAGTAGAAACATGTGTGCTGGCTGCTTCCAAAACGAGACCGGCTGTCGCCGATCTCCTCTCTTCCAGGTGAATTGCTTTCCCTTGAGTGCTTTTGCCGCCACTGGGGGCTCCGTCTACGCCGCGCCGTCGAACGCGGACCCTCGTAGCACACACAAGGAACGTCACAAAAAGTACATCCCAAACAAACAAAGAGACGCGTACGCTTTTACTTTCATACAGCTATTGGTCACCTTGAGGGCCAAATAAGAAAAATAGAAACAGGAAAAAACTTCCCGTACAGTCTCTTCCGTCTCCGGTGGATGACAAGAGTAACCATGTACGGCTAATAGGGACATTTAGAAAAGGATGACCCTGTTGGCTAGGGGTTTATGGGGAATAGCGGAGCGCCAGTGCGCAGGCGGAGGACAATAACGCCCATCCGGTTATTGTCTTGCGCAAGGGCACTGGCGCCTCGCTCTTCCATGCCCCTAGCCTATATGGTCACCCTATTCTAAATGTCTCTAATACCGCGTGTTCGTACACTCACACGGGCGCCTTTGCGTTTCGCCTCCATCGACCGAAGCGTTTCGATGTAGGCGAAACGCAAAAGCGCCCGTGTGCTGTGCGATGCCAGTGCACGTTAAAGATCCCCAGATGGTCGAAATTATTCCGGAGCCCTCCACTACGGCATTTCTTTCTTCCTTTCTTCTTTCGTCCTGCCTTCTCTTACGGTGCGGTTCAGGTGTCCGCCGATATATGAGACAGATACTGCGCTATTTCCTTTCCCCAAAAAAACAATGTTCAATTTACACATACACGACGAACAGAACTATGTCCCAAAGCTTAGGGCACATAATATTAAAAACAACACGGGATAAAAATGCATAAATGGTGCCACGTTTGTGACAGCCTGACTGTAAATCGTACTCAAGAGCGCGCTCAAGAGTCAGCAAGCTGTAGATTCCGATAGAGTATACCTTAAGGATACAAACCTTTTTCGGCTAAAACTGAATTAAAAAAAATGAATTCAGCATGTGCTTACCGTTCTTTTTTTTTTGTTTAAACCCAAAACTTCAGACCCGACTTTTTCGAGTGGTACGCCTCTAGCCCCGTCCAAACACCTCCGATGTATCACTTTATTTCGGTACAGGCGCCACGAGCAGGTCTACAGCTAGCGTACAGGCTTACCGCCCGTTGTGCTGCTGTTGACCTTCATGTTTCTTTTGCTTTTGTGAATGTTGCATCTTTATGTATCTTTTTTAGTCTTTATATCTTCAGTGTTCCTTCTCACAACCGTCTTCCCCCCTAATATTTCGCGCGTGCAGAATTAATTTTCAATTCCTCGTCAGCGCCCACGTTTGCCATTTGCTCGTCCGCGTCCTTGCGCTGTTTTACCATGTGTAACTATGAACCAACTAGCACGCTTCTGGTGCGGAGAGCCCCGGAAGCTAGCGGAAAGAAGCGGGCAACGCACGCCACGCGCGCAGTGTCCAGGGATTCTAAGCGTACATCAGCGCGCGACACCCGCGCTCAAATGGGCGCGCGCGCGTGCAACGCAGTGCCACGTGCCCAGAACCAAACTCCGAACGTTCAGAAAACGAGTCCCCCCACTAAGGTCGTTTCGTTGGGGTGGGGTAAAGCCCCTCTATTGGTCGGCAGAAAACGTCATGGAGGGGCTTTAGGGTGGGGATATGGCTCTATCTTCTGCTTCCCTCTGCGGGTATCACTGCTCAGAGTCCAGGGTGGGGGAGGGTGGTGGGGGAAGGGATAGGAAACGGGGAAGTCCGCGAAGGAAGCCATGGCACAGGCCAAACATTCCGCACACGAAGTTCAGCTTATAGATGAACCATAGAGCACTACACCATCGAGTGACACTTATCTCCACTAGGTGGACTAAGACATATAGTCAGGTACCACGAGATAGACACGTTATGTGTTGCGTGCGGAGAGGAGGAGGAAACGGCTGAACACTTGATACTTTTCTGTAATGGGCTTCACCTTACAGTGGAAAGCAGCGGGGCTGATTTATCCAAGGCATTGGGGTTTAAGGACAGTGAAGGGAACGTAGATTTTAAACGGCTAGAAGTAACCAAGTGAAGGTTATCTGATTGGTGGCTAAAATCAAGAGAAGAGTAAAATTTCAGTAACACGGACAGTTGAGCGAGTTGGTACATCATTTTAAAACTTTCGAAAGCGCTGCTACGGGGACACATCCATCCATCCATCCATCCATCCATCCATCCATCCATCCATCCATCCATCCATCCATCCATCCATCCATCCATCCACCCGCCCGCCCGCCCGCCCACCCACCCATCCATCCATCCATCCATCCATCCGTCCGTCCGTCCGTCCGTCCGTCCGTCCGTCCGTCCGTCCATCCATCCATCCATCCATCCATCCATCCATCCATCCATCCATGGCTGGATGCCGCATTCCCCCTTTCCAAAGCTGACGCTAGTGAAGCTACCGGAAGTTGGACGGCATGTCCCAGAAGTCCGGCGTCTGCTGTGCATTTCAATCCAAAAAGTCGCATCCTTCGCCCTTTCGTTCTCAGTTTTTTCTTTTTGCATTGTTCTCGCGTAACGTCTACTGTAATATCAAAGGAACAAGCAAGCTGAACGCGGCAAATGTGAGCATGGTTTGGAGAACCCTGTAATTTCAGAGAAAACGAAGAAAACAGGCATGCTGGTATCACCCTGTCGCGGCAAAGGAGTACGTGCATAAAGCACTACGTTCTTATCTGGCTCTTGTCTCCAGAGCGTAAAGCACCACTAGTGGAATTACGATGAGGCTAAGGTTATCTTAAAATCGAATTTTCTCGTAAAAACGGACCCCGCCGCGGTGGCTCAGTGGTTAGGGCGCTCGACTACTGATCCGGAGTTCCCGGCTTCGAACCCGACCGCGGCGGCTGCGTTTTTATGGAGGAAAAACGGTAAGGCGCCCGTGTGCTGTGCGATGTCAGTGCACGTTAAAGATCCCCAGGTGGTCGAAATTACTCCGGAGCCCTCCACTACGGTACCTAATTCTTGCTTTCTTCTTTCGCTCCCTCTCGTATCCCTTCCCTTACGGCGCGGTTCAGGTGTCCAACGATATATGAGACAGATACTGCGCCATTTCCTTTCCCCAAAAAACCAATTAGAATTAGAATTAGAATTAGAAAAACGGAAATGCTAACGATGGCGGAAATTCTGACACTCCTTGAAAAGCCGCTCGCTATACAGCTGCTGCAGTTTCAGTTTCGAGTTGCAGGCGGCCCATGTCTCGTCTCATCGATGTCCGGGGTGATGTTTATCGCTTTAGGACGTCATTTACCTTCCAGCCATGCTGTTAACCTAACTCCATAGCAAATCCACGTTTGACAGCTGCACCGCGAACACAGTAAAAAAAATATCAAAATTTCAATTGCAACCAACTGGACATTTCAGTTGGTTCAAATTGAATTTTCCTATTGGTTCCAATTGGGCTTTTAGCCACCCGACCAATTGGGCCCAACTGCATCCAAAGGACCAACCGATTGGACCTATTAGACCATAGTTATTGCGCCCAGAAAATGTTCACAAAATATACCTGACAATTAAGTTTCGCAAAATACAGAATGTGAGAAATGTTTGTACAACTTAACATTTTATTATTAATGCGCAAAAGGAAAACTGATTTGTGAGGTCCGCAGGGAGGCACTCTGCCTGGTGCCAATAAACATTTTTCTACGGAATATAAAATCGCAAGCTTTTATGGAAATCAATGGCAACAGACACGCATACATCATGCACACGGGAAACACTACGCTTTCAGACACCAATAGCATATATTAGCTCAATATGTAAATGCAGAGCACATATCTTCCGCTTCAATTTATATACCCCATCTATGAGGCCCTCATGCCAAGGCCAGTGTCGTTTGCTCACTGAACGCAGCTATTTAAGTTCGACCACAGTGGTACGGTGCAGATGATGAATACAGTTCCGTAGGTAAAGCAGCTGACAGCTCTTATTATAAGAGCCATGTTAATTCTGCCTTTTCTTCCTGGTCCTCCTTGTAAGTTCTTGTGTTTAAGTACAGCGCGCCAGCACCTTGAAGTTTTGTCAAATATGCAAATGTTCACATGGATACATTGGGTGCAGTAGGACAGACGAACTGTGTGTAATTGGTAATACCAGTTGGGCTCAGCAGTTGGAAATTTAATTGGTCCAATTGGAACCAGCTGGAAATCCAATTAGCTCCAACTTTTTTTTACTGGGAAACGAATGACGAGAAAGGCGAATGCTGCAGTACGTGCTTTTTTCGATGCGCACAGCGCGAGAAAAATTGTGGATGAGAAAGAGTAACGAAGGGCAAGCGGTATTAGAAGTCACCTGCACCAAACATCACAAATAAGGGCCCATTCAGTCATAATTCGGTACAGTACGAAACAGTACTTGATACTCTCCGTTGGAAAAGCAGTACCTATACCTTTGGAGGCGCTGATGGGAACTAGAACACAGTCAGCATAGCACCAGATAGTAGCCTCGCCCTCGCTGCAGTTCAGTCTAAACATAATTCGGTAAAATTTTCACTGCAAAGTCTGCTGCCTGGTGACGGTTTCCACTTCTTCATTAAATTTATTCCCCATTGATGGCATACCTTGGGCTTAGAGCGCGGGAACATGCATCACAATAAAGAGTAGAGTTTGCGACGCTAGCGCAACGGGAAGACACAGAGCTAAGAAGACGTTCCGTACGTGCTGTGTGTAGCGACGTCCTGTTGTCTGCTAGTGAATAATAATAATAATAATAATAATAATAATAATAATAATAATAATAATAATAATAATAATAATAATAATAATAATAATAATAATAATAATAATAATAATAATAATAATAATAATAATAATGGGTTTTGGGGAAAAGGAAATGGCGTAGTACCTGTCTCATATATCGTTGGACACCTGAACCGCGCCGTAAGGGAAGCGATAAAGGAGGGAGTGAAAGAAGAAAGGAAGAAAGAGGTGCCGGAGTGGAGGGCTCCGGATTAATTTCGACCACCTGGGGGGAACGTGCACTGACATCGCACAGCACACGAGTGCCTTAGCGTTTTCCCTCCATAAAAACGCAGCCGCCGCGGTCGGGTTCTTGTGAAACTGAAAACTGGTTTTTGAGGAAAGGAAATGACGCACTCTGACATATCTCGGTGGACACCCGAACCGCGCCGTAAGGAAAGGGTTCAAGGAGGGAGTGAAAGAAGGAAGGAAGAAAGAGGTGCCGTAGTGGAGGTCTCCGGAATAATTTCGACCACCTGGGGATCTTTAACGTGCACTGGCATCGCACAGCCCACGGTTGCCTTTTGCGTTCCGCCTCCATCGAAACGCGGCCGTCGCGGTCGGGTTCGAACCCGGGTACTCCGGCTCAGTAGACGAGCGCCCTAACCACTGAGCCACCGCGGCGGGTGCTAGTGCCGCCCCATGCATTGCAGTGCAATTGACCGTTATTTTTGAAACGTCTTTCCAGAAGACTTTGCAGGTCTCCTCATGCAGATTACGGCGCAACAGGTAGGCATTGTCGTGGAAAAAGTCGAGAACGGCGAAAAGACGAAATGCTCCTTCTTTCAGTCCCTCCTTTTCCCCTTCTCTTACGGCTTGGCTTCGGTGTCCACCGAGATGACCGAGATATGTGACATAGTTAATTACCGCGTCATTTCCTTTCCTCAGAACAAATTTTCCAAGGGGAAAACAAAAGCTGAGACTGAAGAATCATGCTGACGTTTGATCAGGGTTTGATTTCGTGCACTTCTGGTGGCTTCACTTTCGGACCCCCTAGTGGAGATCAGTGCCCAGCACCGGCCACTGATCTCCACTGTGGGGCTGGATGGCGCATCGCGCGCCCAAAATCTTCCATGCCCAAAAGCATCGAGTAGGAGAACTTCCTTCCTTCCACCATGCCCAAAAGCGAAGCCACCGGAATTAAGCGGACTTGTCCCGGAAGTCAGCCTTTGGCAGTGCACGCAATCGGACCTCAGCATGGTTTTTCAGTGAATAATAATGAATAATAATTGGTTTTGGGGGGAAAAGGAAATGGCGCAGTATCTGTCTCATATATCGTTGGACACCTGAACCGCACCGTAACGGAAGGGTAGAGGGAGTGAAAGGAGAAAGGAAGAGAGAGGTGCCGTAGTGGAGGGCTCCGGAATAATTTCGACCACCTGGGGATCTTTAACGTGCACTGACATCGCACAGCACACGGGCGCCTTAGCGTTTTTCCTCCATAAAAACGCAGCCGCCGCGGTCGGGTTCGAACCCGGGAACTCCGGATCAGTAGTCGAGCGCCCTAACCACTGAGCCACCGCGGCGGGGTGCTTTTCAGTGTCAGTTTTCGTTTTCCACTTAGCATTTCGTCCTTTTGCCGTTCTCGTCTTTTTCCACGACAGTGCCTACCTGTTGCTCCGTCAGCTGCATGAAGAGACCAGCAAAGTCTTCCGCAAAGACCTTTCAAAAATAAGGGTGCATTGCATCACAATTGTACGACACTAGCAGACGGACAGCACATCGCTACACACAGCACGTACAGAGCTTCGTCTACTCAGCTCTGAGTCGTCCTGTTGTGCTAGCGTGGCTAACTCTGCTCTTTATCCTGATGCACGTTGTCGCGCTCTAATCCCCATTATACCATCAATGGGGAATAAATTTAAGAAATGATGGGTGGAAATCTTCACCAGGCAGCCGACTTTGCAATGAACATTTTACCGTATATGTTTAGACCGAACCGGAGCGAGGGCGAGACTACTATCTGGTAAGGTGCCGATCGACGGTGTTCTGCTGGTTCACAGCGCAGCCAAAAGGTATGGTACTGCTTTTTCGACGGAGCGTATCATGTACTGTTTCGTACTGCAGCAAATTATCCCTGAATGGGCTTTTATTCGTGATGCTTGGTGCCGTTGACTTCTAACAGCGATTGTCACGCGCGCAGTAGCATTCGTCTTTCTCGTCAGTCGTTTCTCTCGTGCTGTGCAGCTGAAACGCGGATGTGCTATGGAGTTAGGTTAAAAGCACGTCTGGAAGGTAAACTGACACCCTAACGCAATAAACATCACCTGTCATCGATGAGAACAGACGTCGTCCGCCAAAAGCTCGCAACTGAAACTACGGCAGCTGTATAACGAGGCTCTTCGAATGTCAGAATTTCCACGCCATCGTTCGCCTTTTCTTTGCTACTCGAGAATTCAGTTTTAAGATGACCTAGCCTCTCCGTCATTCCACTAATTCTCCTAATTACAATCGGAAGACAAGAACCAGATAAGAACATAGTGTTTCATGTACGACCCCTTTGCCGCGGCAGGGTGAAACCTGCATGCCTGTTTTCTTCGGTTTCTCTCAAATTACGGGGTTCCTGAAACAATGCTCACATTTCTCGCGTTGAGCTTGCTTATTCCTTTGATATTACAGTAGACGTTACACGAAAACAACTCGAAAAAAATTGCTGGTGGTTTAACTCTGGTTAACCCTGGTCGAAAGCGAAAAGCTGCATCTCCCTGACTACGTTTGTGGTCGAGAGACTGGCGGTCTCGACGGCAGGCGTCGCATCGAACACACCTAGCGTTAGGTTGAACTGCTGTTGCTGAGAGGAAGAAGGAAAAGGAAAGTGCACGGGCTTGCCTACCCCACTGAACACTGTGTCATCTTTCAGACGACTAGAGGTAATCTTGGCAAGATGTCCAACCCGTCTTGAAGACGTCCTAAGTGAATCTGCGAACATTTTATAAACGTTTGGAAAATATCTTGGCAAGACATATAACAAATGCCTTGCAAAATATTTACAGATACCTTTCAGACGTTCTGTAAATGTCCTCTAGCTCAGCTAATGCTCCTATTTGAGCTACAAGATGTCTTTAGAGGATGTTTCGTAGCTGGCCCAAGATAACTTCTAGACACCCACAAAAGTTCGTCAGACATATTATAATCATCTAGATAAGCCGTCTTATAGACATGTCAGCTGGCCTCTCAGGCAGTTACTAAACGTTTGTAAAATGTCTCATTGTCGTCTGCTTGAAAAATATTTTTAGACATCTTGATATATCTTGTACCTATCTTCTAGCACAGCTAGGGCTCCCACAAGATATGTAGTCTCAACTGGCTGAATAAGATTTTTTATGTACTGCTTAATAAAGGCCACCACAGTCATCCGTACAAGCACACGAAACATCAAAGAATACAAACCCTGCAGCACTCACCTTATACTACCAGGAAACCTTAGCTGGTCATCCTTATATACCCCACTCCAATGACCTCTGCAATGTGCATGGGGAGAACTTCCGATCTACAAAGTTACTGAAGATATTTTCGTGTTTGTTAATTTATTCTTGGTGCATTAGAATTAGTCTGGTTTAAATGCGACATTCTGTTCGTTGCAAGTCTTGATTCATACCACAGAAGAAAAATAAACTCAGAAATGTAAGGTAATTTATGGGCACGCACACGCATTCTACATAAAAAAGGTCAAGTAGAAACGTCTTGTAGACGTCTGTGAAAGATATCTCAACTTTTACTGAAACATCACTATTAGATTTTGGAGTCTTTAAGACGTACCGTGCTAGTGAGCGGCCAGGCAGTATACTTCCAGGGACAGCTCAAAATGAGTTCTTGAGACTTCTGATTGTCATACATGTTTCCTGCTGTAGGCTGTCACTCAAACCAGTGTACACCTCTAGAATTTGTCTTTGAGAGATCTACAAGAAGTCTTGCAAAATGTCTTGTAGCTCAAAAAAAGGGGGAGCATTAGCTGAGCTAGAAGGTGTCTACAGAGTGTTTCAAAATGCCTAGAATCGCCTTGTAATCATCTGCAAGATATCTTCGTCAAGACGTCTAAGAAATATCCAATACCTGTCTCAGAGGTCAGTTAAGATGCCTTATTAAGATTGTTTGTTCATCTTGGAGAAACGCATTATATCTATTTAGTAGATTGATTGGGGCTCAGTGGGCAGGGAGTTGTCACGCATGTGCCACAGGAATCGGAATAGCATGTCCGAGGCAATAAAATATTCCTGCCATATGCAGTCATGCATGCGTGTACGTGTTGGCAAAATGTGAATTTAACTCTTTTCTATTGTCACGTTTCTGATGGCCACATGTCTCTCTAGGTGTTTCCTATTTAAACGTAAATATTGCACTCAAGCTATATATAAGTCAGGCCGTAAAACGTCTTGTGAGGAAGCCTCCAGGCTTCTGAAGCAGAATGCCTTGAAGACAACTTGCTTAAGCGGATTAGTAAGCGTCTTGCGTAGCTGCTGTAAGCGTAGAAATACTTCCTAAGACAGCTTCTGGACATCTTGGCTAAATATCTTCTAGACAAGTATCAAACAGCGTCTTGTAGATATCTTTTGTAGTCTAAGATGTCTATGACAGCCCTCCCTATGGTGGAATAATGACTGTGAGAGAGCATATCGCCTTAGAAAAGCTGCTTGGAAAACCCTCTCTCATAACCACTGCCCGCGGAATTGGATAAATTACAAATTTCTAGCGGCTTCATTTAAGAGGACTATTGGTCAAGCGAAGGAGGAGTACAATGAGAATTTGAACAGTTATCTATCCAGCCATAATAACCGCAAAGCTTTGTGCCGATTCATGGAACGCACCCATACAACTCCGACCTCTCAGGTCACACAGTCCGTGGTCTTATCACCAGAGGATGCAAAAGATCAACTTGACCAGATAACACAAGGTCTTGCTCTGCGCTTTCAGGCGCGGTTGGCGGTTCCATTCGTACTACCCCCTCCGCGCGCAGACTTCACTGCGGCTACACCCTCTAAATTATTTTCCATTGTTTCTGGCCTCAAACCTGCAGCTCCCGAATGCGATGGGATTTCTGTTGGTATGTTGAAATCTCTTGTGCAAGAATTTACCTCGGATGTTTTGCATATGCTTAATGTCTCTCTGGAGAAATATTGGCTCCCTCCTGAATGGAAAATTGCGAAAATAATCTTACTTCTTAAGGATCCCAAAAAGGGGTTAGAAATTGACAACATTCGACCCATTTCCCTCTTGTCTAATTTAGTTAAAGTTATTGAACGAACTGTGCAAACCCGTCTAACATATCATGTTCTAGCGGTGCAAGCCTTCAGTCCTTCTCAGATAGGGTTTCGTCGGGGGTGCTCGATTTGGACCGCACACTTGGATTTGGAAAGTAGAATTGGGATGGCAATGGGGAAGAAAGAGGTCGCGGCTTTAGTCACCTTGGATATTGCTAAAGCGTATGACAGTGTAGAACATTCGATTTTATTGAAAAAGCTGGACGAAATTCGGCCGCCTTTTTATATTCTTGCATGGGTTCAGGAATTCCTAAAAGAAAGACGGTTCTTCTGTTCGGACGGTTCTTTTACGACCGAGACTTTTTCACAGACTAGAGGCGTGCCTCAGGGCTCCGTACTGTCTCCGTTACTTTTTAACATACTGGTGCGAGATATACCTATTCAGGGTTACGTCAAGGTGTATGTATATGCGGACGACATCGCCTTTTTTGCTTCTTCTAGAGATATACACTCACTTTAGCAGCTTTTGCAGACCAACCTCAATGCACTGGGAGTATGGCTGTGCAAGTTACAGTTAACTATAAACGTGAATAAGTCTTCAGTTCTCATTTTTCCTCCAGCGTCCCCTCTTTATATCAGTCTACAGTATCGTGGCGCCCAAATCCCGCAAGTGCAGTCCTTAAAGTATCTAGGGGTCATTTACGACCCTCACTCGACTGGCGACCTCATATCAAAAGTATAGCCTTAAATGGTGAGCGAGCTCTCGGTCGCCTTATGCGAATCAGCAATGGGAAATTTGGTATGCGGAGAGACACTCTCTTATTTCTCTACAAAACTTACGTTAGACCAATTTTGGAGTTCGGTAGCGTTCTCTTCTCCGGTTGCCCTAGATATAAAATTCAACCGCTGATTCTTTTGGAGAGATGTGCTCTACGGCTATGCCTGGGTCTACCAAAATCAGTGGCCAATTGTGTCCTGTTTCTGGAAGCTCGCATACGGGACTTGAACTCCCGCTTCCAACTTCTCACAGTGCGCACCTTCCTACGGGGACTTGAGCCAATGCCTGGAGTGGCCCCTCAAATTTTTTTGACAACCCCAGCATTCTTTCTAGATAAACATTGGCCGATCTACAAACTGCCTCAATTTGTGTTCACAGAGCACCTTTGTCCAAAATTGCAGTCACGCTTAGGTCCGTGCAATGCGTCACCGATTTGCAGGCTGCACCAACTGTTTGCTTTGACCATGTGATGCCGCTTTACGCAAAGCAATTACCTGCCAACATGCTAAATGGTCTCCTGGAGGATTATCTATTGCAGTATCCGAGCCACGCTGCAATTGATACGGATGCCTCTCAACAAGCCGAAAAGGCAGCAGTAGGTGTTTATTCACAAACACGAGATTGGCGTTACTCTCTCCGGATCCCTGATTATACTCCAATTTACACTGCTGAATTCCTCGCTATCGGTTTGGCCCTTCAAAACATTCCCAGCAATATTGATCAAGTCATCATTCTCTCGGACTGCCGCTCAGTCTTGGCTGCACTGGAAAGCTCGCAAAATACTCTCCTTTACCAATCCCTATTGTACTTCGTGCCACGTCATGTCATAGAGGTGCGTTTTCAGTGGATACTAGGACATTGTGGCATTTCTTCAAATTCTATGGCCGATTTCCCAGCGAAATCTGCCATCAATGGCCCTGTTGCCCAGGGCGTTCCAAACCTCATACTTCTGGCCACGTCCCGGTATGAACGCTTCCAAATTCACCATTACCTGAGCCATGCGCCCATCCTTGGTACAGCGGATTTCGAACATTTGAAATTCCCATGGAATATACGTTACTGTACATCAAGACAATGTGAGGTTTCTATGACACTGCTGTGATACCTCGCCTTAATCTATACTTATGCCGTTCGGGGTTCACGCTGTCGAATCTATGTGCGTCATGCGGGGACGTTGAATCCATAGATTATTTCATCCTCTACTGCCGGCGGTTTGCACGGCAGATAATTCAGTTTTTGGTAAATCCGCTCGCTCAATTCGGACTGCCGTTTACTCTTCCCGTCCTCCTCTCATTCGGTGCAACCGTCAAAGGGCATGCCATTTGACAAGTGTGCCAACGACTCCACAAGTATATCAGTGCAACCAGGATATTTTTGTGTTAATTTCTAGATTTTTTTTAAATTTCGTTCTCTCAAAATTATTTGCTTTCTTATCAATCCTCACATTAGTATTTCAACTCGCACAGCTTTGTTTCCTTTATTTACAACTCGATTTCCTCATGCTCAATCAAATTAAGGATTTCCTTTTCACTCCCAATCATCTTAATTGATTAGCCGGTTTAGATTCACTTGTATTAGACATTCCCTGTTTGGACCTGCACCAAACCCTGGCCAATCCCCCACCGTTTGTATGTGCCATCATCTTTTCAGGCAACAACAACAACGCTCCCTGCGCCACACGGGCCGGTTGGTTGCAGCGGCGTGGTCGCGTTTGTCGTCTCTCATCGTTGTTTTGCGGCAATTTTGTTTCCGTGTGCGATGTGCAGTGGATACTAAAATGCCGAACAAGTGTTGTGTGCCGGGGTGCACCGGCAATTACGATACGGGCAGGAAGATACAAGTGTTTTTTTTTCCCAACAGACGACGACACTTTCAAGGAGTAGTTACGCGCCATTCCAAGGAAGGACTTCGTGCCCACTTCGTACACTAATTAATGTTTATGATACTGTTATGTGCTCCTGGTTGCTTTTACTTAATCAGCACGTTTATTGTGATACTTCCGAAGCCCAGATAGATTGTGACCACATTTCTTTGCTGCAAACACGCTTATAGACAAAGGGGCTAGTATTAGGCTATTTTAATAAGTGGATTCTGATATGTTTACGAAACGTTTGTAAGTTTGTGCAGGTTTGTGCCGATCATTTCGACGCTTCATGCATCGAGACGACGACATCGTAGACGGAACCAAGAACAGGAAATGCTCTTACAGTTCGATTGCCAGTACCGCGGTTGCGCCGTGGATCGGTGCCTACCGTATTTCCCAACTCCCCTTCGTACCTTTCAGCACCAGACAACAGCAAGAGAGAAGCACCTGGTGCTAAGAGGAGCCGACTAGAAGCTTCCCAACTCGCCCGTGCGGTCAAAAGATCACAGGCGTCTTATGAACCGGAGCAGGAGAGAGACCAATTTTCGTCACTCGAAGAACTAAAGGCGCGCCTGCAAGTGGCCTCAGTGTCAGTGCAGTGGACTATGATTCATAAAGAAAAGTGTACGATGTTTTTGAACATCACCAACGATCACGAACCTTGGTTGAAGGCGTCATTGACAGTGTTCGAAAACCTCCAAGTCTCAGCCGCTACCAAGGATCCGCGATCAAGAATCTTGGTAGCGCTGTTGTACCAGACTCGGTTTGCAAAGTAAGCTCCTTGTTGGAAATTTTGAACAGCCTGTTGTGACGTTCCTTGTGTGTGCTACGAGGGTCCGCGTTCGACGGCGCGGCGTAGACGGAGCCCCCAGCGGCGGCGAAAGCACTCAAAGGAAAACAATTCAGCTGGAAGAGAGGAGAACGGCGACAACCGGACCCCCTTACATGTTTCTACTGTATATGGCTGCAAGCAACTTGAGTGGGATTGCTTTCGGGCCTGCCGCCGTGGACCGCACGGAGACGACCAGAACGAAGGGGTTTAAGCACAACCGGACCCCCTATCCATAGTGTCGGCACGAGACGAACGCCGCCGCCGCCGCGGGGAGACGGGCGTTATCTTCCCCAATTGCCGGGGCCGTTCCAAGGGGGCCTCGTTTCGGCGGGCCTGGCCCCGTGGCAAGACGGCGGGCATCATCAATCAACCTTCCCGAGCACATCCCAGGACAAGGGACCACTTTCCCGGCCTTTTAGTGACCTCGCGTTCCGGCCTTGAGGGGCGAGTGTCATTTGATGGAGAACGGAGGCCGGTGACCCGCGGGAACCGTCAGCGGGCCAGAGCGCGCCTTACCACAGCCGACGCTATGCGCTACCTCGACGACAACCTTCTTTCCCTCGGACTCAACACGTGAGGGGGGCGAGACCATAAGTGCGGTGGTGTGTTTGTGCGCCCAAGTGAAAGCCCTAGGCCCCCCACCCCCCTCCGGCATGGGCGTCCTCACCCTAGGGAGTGTGGGGATAAGAGGATATAAAAATCGACAAGGAGTACGGAAGAAAACCGCTCAGGACGACATCGTTCGCCAAGGGGGCCTTCAGCGCCGAAGCCCGACGGCGTGCAGCTTCTGCTAGCAACCGTTCGAGCTCAACTCCGGAGCCCCTCCATCGTCCCCATGAAGTCGTCGGCACGTAAGCTCGGACGCCCCAGCCTCTGATGTATAATCATAATCATGTGTAATTATTGAATATATCTGTTTGTTTAAACTGAGCCATACGGCGTCTCATTGCCTCTCCGTCCCGTGTGGACCTGCGCATTATGGCGGGTTATCACACTGGTGTCAGAAGTGCGGTCTCAAAAGCAAATGTCCTCTGAATGCTGCGACATTCATGACTTCAAAATTGTAATCAAAAGGGAATCACGGGACTGATTGTGGGACTTTTACTCCCATTTGAGAGGCTTGAGGCACCGGAGGGCTTGAGTGAAAAAAAAAATGTTTGTATCTGAGGGAGCTCCCACTCCACAGCCGTCGCTCGGAGCAAGCATGCTGGCATTAGGAAGCGTCATTCCGACGTTTACAGGAGATAAGACAGGGGTTCCAATCTGCGATTTCTTTTCCATGCTAGAAGAGATTGGGAAAATGGGGGGATGGTCCGATGCTCAAATGCTGGGAATGGCGAGATGTAAGATGGCAGGAGCTGCTCATGATTTTGCATGGCGAGACGAAAAAGTAAAATCCACAAAATCATTTGCGGAATTTAAGAAGCTCGCGTTTGAGCATTTCGACACTGAACCACGTCACGTGCGGGTACAGAGGTTCCGTGACGCCGGACAGATGGTAGGGGAGGACGTGCGAACGTTTGCGTCGCGGCTTCAGCGCCTAGCACGCGATACGTTAAGCAGGGAGGAGGAAGGGGACCAGCTAAGGAAGAAATACGCAGAGGATCTACTTAAAGAGGAAATGACCGCTTTGTTCGTGGCTGGTCTGCAAGACCCCGTGCGCCGGTTCGTGCTCTCGCGCAAGCCGAGGAATTTCGACCAAGCCGTGGCGGCCGCATTGGATGAGGAACGAAATGAGGCGCTAACGACAGCCGCAGCGAGAGTACGCGTCATAGAGAGAGCGGTGCTCAACCCTGAGGTTGCTCTCTTGACAGAGCGGTTAGATCGCTTAGAACAGCTGCTATCTCAGCAGGTGGAACGCCAGGTTGAAGCGCGCGCTCAACAGCGCCCATTCGCTGGAAACCGGAGACCGCCACAAAGCTACAGGCGCGGTATGCGAGATTTTGAAGAAATCGTATGCTTCGCTTGCCAGGGTCGCGGACACATCGCCAGGTTCTGCCAAAACGTGCGCTGTGGGGAGCCACAAAGAGAAGCAGGCGAGACACGCCCTAAGCAAGCCTACAGCGGTGCTCCAGATACCGAGACAAAAAACTAGATAGTCCTCCCCATCCTGAGGGGCGTGGGGAGGGAGCAGTGGATGATGAGGTGGTGGTGGTTTGTGTGGCCGACGAGGCATGCCCTGTTGTGCGTTGCAAGTTAAATGGTTGTTGCATGTAATTGTTGATAGATACGGGGTCAAAGGTGACATTGCTTAAGGAGAGCAGTTTTAACACGCTTCGAAGGAAGGGGGACCGCGAGGTGTTGGAAGCGTCTGGTGGTATGGCAACCAAATTTGTAGGCATAACGGGGGATCCTCTTGGCATAAGTGGACTCTACCGGTTACACTTCTCTCTCGGCGGAATTGCATTGGAGCACCCCTGCTACGTATGCCCGGACACGGTGTCTCTGCCAAACGGAGTATCAGGTATATTAGGGCAGGATTTTTTGAGAAAAGGGAAGGTAGTAGTCTCATTCTCTGAGGAAGAGGTTAATGCGGGCAGCTCAAAAGTTCCGTTTTTGAACAGGAGAGGGGCTGAGATTCGCATTACCGATATTGACACCCGTCAAACAGTGGGATCATTGGAGAAGGTATATTCGCGGGTTGCCGTCAGGCTGGTCGATGAGGCAGTCGTCCTTCCTTGGTCGGAGCACATTTTGTACGCGTGTGTGCCTTCAGATGTAGAGAGCGGCGCCGTGGGAGTGCTTAAGCCGGTCGACTCTCTCAGCAATGGCCTGAAGGCAGCCGCGTGCCTCGTGACAGTTAATGACGCCCACAGAGTGCCCCTACGGGTGGGTAACTGTAGCCAGCAGCCACTGAGCCTTCCCAAGAACAAAACATTGGCTTTCTTCACCTCTGCGATAGAGAAACGTGAGCCCACCGATACGGTACTCGCAACTGTAGAGCATGCTAGTCCTTCGGCTGCTCCAAAGGTGTCGTTCGATCTTTCTCACGTAAAATCCAGGGAGAGGGAGGCTCTGGCTGGTTTGCTGAACGACTACTCGGAGGTATTCGCCGCGTCCAACCTGGATTTGGGCTGCTGTGGCGTTATAAAGCGCAGGATAGAAACCGGCACTTCATCGCCCGTTTACCAGCGTGCGTACAGGATTCCTTACTCCCAACGTGAGGAGATGGAGCGGCAGGTGCAGGACCTGATTGATCGCGGCATTGTCGAACACTCAAAGTCACCCTGGGGAGCACCAGCACTATTGGTGGAAAAGCCAGATGGCTCGTATCGATTGGTAGTGGACTACCGCAAACTAAATGCCGTAACTCGCATCGATCCATACCCCATCCCCAATATACAGGAGACGCTTTCTCAGCTGGGCTCTGCCAGGTACTTCACGGTAGTGGACATGGCGGCGGGAATCTGGCAGATAGCAATGGATCCGGCAGATGCCGAGAAAACGGCATTCAATACGCCCTCAGGGCACTATGAATGGAAAAGAATGCCGATGGGTCTGGCCAACAGCCCTGCTGTCTGGCAGAGAACCGCTGATGTTATCCTGGCAGGTCTTCTGGGGAGGCTGTGCTTCGTGTATATGGATGACATAATCATATACAGTGACAGTTTTGAGAACCATTTGCGCGATATTGAGCAGGTTTTGGTGCGACTAAGAGAAGCGGGTCTCAAGCTGAAGCCCTCTAAGTGCCAATTCCTCAAAAACGAGGTGAAATACCTCGGGCACGTGGTTTCAGCTGACGGCGTGCGACCGGACCCTGAGAAACTAAGGTGTGTCTCGGATTTTCCATCCCCGACTAGTGTCCGCCAGGTCCGGCAGTTTCTCGGCCTGATCGGTTACTACCGAAGGCACATAGAGGAATTCGCCAAGCTCGCTAAGCCGCTCACCGCCTTAACAGCCAAAAATGTCGCCTTTCGCTGGGACGAAAACGCGGAGGATGCTTTTGGGGCCCTGAAAAGGAAGCTAATGAGTGCACCGCTGTTGCGCCACCCGGATTTTAATTTGCCCTTCGTTATGGCCACAGATGCGTCAAAGTTCGCAGTTGGTGCCGTGCTATCTCAGGTTATCGAGGGCAAGGAACATCCCGTTGGTTTTGCTAGCCGACAGCTGAGCCCCACAGAGCAAAAGCACGGAGCTACGGAAAGGGAGTGCCTCGCCGTTGTCTGGGCAGTAAAGCACTTCAGATGCTACCTTTACGGCCGCAAATTCAAGCTAGTCACAGACTGCCATCCTCTGAAATGGGTGATGAGTGTCAGAGACCCTAGCTCGCGACTCGCTAGATGGAATCTACACCTGCAGGAATACTGCTTTGAAGTTGAGCACAAGTCAGGAAAGACACACCTGAATGCTGATGCACTCAGCCGCACAGCTGCCGTGGCAGCTATAGATGAGTTTGTCCCCGTAGTCGACCCCGCCGAATTACGCACAGAGCAGTGCAAAGATCCTGACCTGAGGCGAATAATCGAAAGCTTAGAGGGCGCACCGTCTCACCCCGAACAGCTATGTTATTTCATTGGCAAAGACGGCACCCTGTGTCGGCGCACGAGGCCAACCAGGAAAGGGAGACCAGAGAAAACCGCTTGGGAGAGAGTCGTCATACCTCGGTCGTGGACAGAAAGGGTTCTTCGCGCGTTTCACGATGCGCCATGCGCCGGTCATTTTGGCGTAGCGAAGACACGCAGGCGTGTGGAGCGTTTGTACTTTTGGAGTGGCATGCCACAGGATGTTAGAGACTACTGTGCGAAGTGTCATTCCTGTCTCGAAAGAAAAACACCCAAGGGACGAAGACCAGCTCCAATTCAGCCGTTCCCCGAGGTTTCGGCTCCCTTCGAGCGGACAGGTATGGACATAATGGGCCCATTGCCCACGACCACTTCCGGAAACAAGTACATTTTAGTATTTATCGATCACCTTTAAAAATACGCGGAAGCGGTAGCACTCCCAGATCAGAAGAGAGACACGGTTGCAAGAGCATTTGTCGAACAGATCGTGCTCCGACATGGACCCCCAAGGCAACTCTTGACAGATCGGGGAACGAACTTCGTGTCGCAGCTAATGAGGAGAGTTTGCGAGCTGCTTAAGATCGCTAAGAAGCAGACAACACCGTACCATCCGGCTTCCAACGGCGCGGTGGAGCGACTGAACCAAACCGTGGCCGGGTTCCTGTCGCATTTTGTTTCGCGCGACCAGCGGGACTGGGACTTGTGGCTCCCGTATGCAATGTTTGCCTACAATTCCGCAGCACACGAGAGCACGGGCGAATCGCCATTCTTTCTTCTCTACGGCCGAGACCCGGACCAGCCTAGTGAAGTGCCAGAGGGCCCCCGTCGTGTCCCATACGCTTCACTGGACGACTATAAGGTTGAGCTAGAATCGCGCTTGCAAGTGGCGAGGGACATCGCAAAGGAGGCCTTAAAGAAAACAGCGATGCGCAGGAAGGAGGTGCACGATCGCAGTGCTAGAGACGCGCCGTTTGATGTGGGGGACAGCGTGTACATTGAAAACAGCCAAAGGCAGATTGGGCTAGCTCGTAAGTTCCAGACGAAGTGGAGAGGACCGTGCGAGGTTGTCGAGAAGCTTTCTCCGGTAAACTTCAGAGTCCGAGACGTGAACCGGCCCTTGATAAGGATACACGCAAATCGCCTCAAGTCGGCACCGGTTCAGTATTCACGAAATGAGGAAAGCGAAAGCGCGGATTTTGATGGGGACAGAAGGGAAGCGGAGCGCGCAGATAGTTCGCAAGAAACGCCCTCTCCTGCATTTGTTCTGCAGGCGCCAGAGGTGACGGCCGGAATGCCACCGGATTTACTTCATGCATTGCTAGAAGAAGAAGTGCGCGAGGTTGCCGCGCAGATAACGCCAGGAGAGGCTCCTGCCACGAGCCCTCGCGAGTCCCAAAGCAGACAAAGGGTCACAGACTTACTTAGTATGACTCATGAAGGCCGATATCCGCTGCGAAATCGGAAAGCTAAGTCGGACTAATGGCGTAAACAGAGCGGAGTTGCGAACTGGTTAGAATTGTGTAATGCCGCAGCTCATAACATTGCTATGTGCTTATGTGTTAAGTTATCGTAGTTGGTAGTTAAATCTTTCTGTCATTAAGTAACACCTTCACAGGAGAGCATGCGGAGCGCATGCAGAACCTGCCCTACTTCCTTTCGTTATCTATATTTTTGTCTGTGCCGTGATCGTGCTAGAAGTGGGAGCTCCTTTGTAACTGTGGTAAATTTATTTCGTCCAGTTTGGACTAGAAAGGAGAGGCTTGGGTGCTGAGTTTCATGTTTATCTGTAAAAGAAGATCAGTGCTGCCCCTGGAAACGCCAGTTATGTCAGCTGAGGCATATGGTGTTGTGCAGTGGTGTTGAGTGCAGCGAAAAGTGTTTTGTCGGACGCACTGTGCGAGGTGATTCAGAAAGACAAGGGGAGCTGCATGGACTCAAATGTTCGGAGAACATTCTTCTGGAGGGTGAGCGAGTGTGACGTTCCTTGTGTGTGCTACGAGGGTCCGCGTTCGACGGCGCGGCGTAGACGGAGCCCCCAGCGGCGGCGAAAGCACTCAAAGGAAAACAATTCAGCTGGAAGAGAGGAGAACGGCGACAACCGGACCCCCTTACATGTTTCTACTGTATATGGCTGCAAGCAACTTGAGTGGGATTGCTTTCGGGCCTGCCGCCGTGGACCGCACGGAGACGACCAGAACAAAGGGGTTTAAGCACAACCGGACCCCCTTTCCATAGTGTCGGCACGAGACGAACGCCGCCGCCGCCGCCGCCGCCGCCGCCGCCGCGGGGAGACGGGCGTTATCTTCCCCAATTGCCGTGGCCGTTCCAAGGGGGCCTCGTTTCGGCGGGCCTGGCCCCGTGGCAAGACGGCGGGCTTCATCAATCAACCCTCCCGAGCACATCCCAGGACAAGGGACCACTTTCCCGGCCTTTTAGTGACCTCGCGTTCCGGCCTTGAGGGGCGAGTGTCATTTGATGGAGAACGGAGGCCGGTGACCCGCGGGAACCGTCAGCGGGCCAGAGCGCGCCTTACCACAGCCGACGCTATGCGCTACCTCGACGACAACCTTCTTTCCCTCGGACTCAACACGTGAGGGGGGCGAGACCATAAGTGCGGTGGTGTGTTTGTGCGCCCAAGTGAAAGCCCTAGGCCCCCCCCCTCCGGCGTGGGCGTCCTCACCCTAGGGAGTGTGGGGATAAGAGGATATAAAAATCGACAATGAGTACGGAAGAAAAACGCTCAGGACGACATCGTTCGCCAAGGGGGCCTTCAGCGCCGAAGCCCGACGGCGTGCAGCTTCTGCCAGCAACCGTTCCAGCTCAACTCCGGAGCCCCTCCATCGTCCCCATGAAGTCGTCGGCACGTAAGCTCGGACGCCCCAGCCTCTGATGTATAATCATAATCATGTGTAATTATTGAATATATCTGTTTGTTTAAACTGAGCCATACGGTGTCTCATTGCCTCTCCGTCCCGTGTGGACCTGCGCATTATGTTGGGTCATCACACTGTGCATGCTGTCTGACGAGTCTGGCGAGCGTTGTAGTTCTCGCCACCTGTCACTTGCAGTAAATTCCCTTCTAGACAAATTGGAAGCAAACTTTAATGAAAACAAGGAAGGGGCTGTGAAATTTTTAAAGGAACAGCTAACACTGCTCTCTGCAGAGCGTATTCAGTACAGCGCACAGGTAATGGTGTTTGCATGCATTCTCCACACAATATCGCCGCGTGCCTACAAGTATTTGAGAAAAACAAGTACACTAGTCTTGTCCCATCCGATCACTATTAGGAAAGTGTGCTCATCTGTACAAATGTGCCCAGAAATTTATTCTTGTGATGCAACTTTTCTTCAGTATGTTTCCCAGAGATTTACACATCTGCAGCCACATGAAAAGACAGTGACGTTGATGCTTGACGAAATTCATATCAAGCCTTGTTTTGATTATAAGGGGGGGGGGTGCAGCATATGTGGTGCTGCAGTGAATTCCAGCGAGGCAGCCACATCTGTACACTTGTTTATGATACAAAGTCTGCTCAGCTCATTCAAGGAGGTAGCACACATTCTTCCGGTAAAAACCATACAGGGCGACCAACTTCATGCCATACTGAAGAAGGTGATCATACGCTTAGAAGAGATTGGGTACAGGGTCATAGCCGTTGTTTGTGACAATAACTCTCTAAACAGAAAGGTAATGAAGATGTTTCTGCCAAAGCCAATGCTTCGTCATGTTTATCCAAATCCGGCAGACCCAGATCGGCCATTATTTTATGTCGTAGATGCTGTACATCTTTTGAACTGTATCAGAAACAATTGGCTGAATCAGAAAAATGCGGGGACTTGCTTTTCCTACCCACGCTTTGAGCTTTCAAACAATGATGTTCGTACCAACTAGACCCTCACGGCACACGTTTAGAATTATGTTCGTCCTGAATGCAAAATGACTGCCTTATTTAAGAATTTGAGAGATTTACATAAATAGGAGTCATCTCTACTGATAAAGTCTGGGTATGGCTTGACATCCAAGGCACTTAATCCGAGCAACTTGGAACGGCAAAATGTGAAGCTGGTAGTGCAGGTTTTTAATCTGCACGTAGCCACAGCCCCGGCAGCTCGCAGTGGTGAAGCTGATTTTCAACATGCGGCAGAAACAGAAGATTTCATCAAAATCATTATTTGCTGGTGGAGTATTGTCAACGTAAAAACGCCAAATAAAGGCTTCCATCATCGTACTGTTTACGAAGAACCCGTCTTGCAGTACAGATGACCCAAAAGTAGCTTTTCTGAATGGTTTCATTACCTGGCTTGATGTCTGGAAATTTTATGGGCATGACACTGGGGTCCTTACCCAGGACACATTGAGTGCCCTAAAGCTCTCTGCTCAATCCTTACTGGCATTGGCAAAGTACTGCATAAGTGAATTTCATTTTAAGTACGTCCTACTATGGAAAGTTCGAACGGATCCTCTCGAGAGTCGTTTTGGACAGTACCGGCAAATGGCTGGTGGGCAGTACCACATATCTGTTCGACAGCTTTGTGAGACAGAGGGCAGGATTCGCCTTCAAAATGCCCTGCCAAAGATGAGCACTAATGACTCCAGAAACATCGAAGAGACAAACAGTGTCAGAGATGTAGGAACCTCCTTTAGTATTCAAGTTGTAGACGCTGACATTGATGCACTCAGAGAACGAATGCCAGTTATTGGTTATGTTGGCGGGTATTGTGCGCATGCTACAATGAAAGTTTTAAAGTGTGAAAGTTGCCGAGGACACTTGGTTGTTACCGGAAGTGAGACGAAAATGGAAGAAGACACCCATTCCTTAATCGCACAACTGGACCGAGGTGGATTAAAGTTTCTTTCTGCCCTTGTGATTACAATAGTCATGTACACGGAGGTTGTAGTTACAAAACTTGGGACACAAAGTGCCTGCACACAATTTCTCCATGGGCCCAACCAAAGGAATGTCGTTCGGCAACTGACGCTCAACTCTCTACCGAGGCTTGAGGACATAGATGCATGTGAAAATAGGCATGCCTACGAGCTCCTTGTTACAACTGTTGCAAACTGTGCAGCAAACATAATGCTTAACAACTTATGCAAACAAAGGAATGATCAACTTCATATTATAAAAGAACAGAAGGCAAAAAACAGAAAAGCCCAAATCTTTCTTGAAAAGTAATTTTCCATAACTTGTACACCGCACATTTAATTACTCTAAATTGCACTGCAGGTATTTTATTGCAGTTTCCTCATGTGATTTCTTTGGCGAAAATTCTGCCTGTTGTAGTGCAATGAGCCTTCTTTTGTTTGCGTCATGCATGCTTTCTAGCCCAGAGTTTAATTCACAGTTCTTTGTTTTTAATTTGAAATTTTAAAGTATTTTGGCAATTAAGTGCAATGTCTTTTACTGAGCTGAACCTCAGACAGTGTCTGCTGTGGTAGGTGAATGACTTATTTGTCACAATTTTTGTCTCTATGTGCTCTTGTTCAGCGTCTATTATTGTACTATTGTTGCAGTGTCTATTATGTATTATTGTATTAGTGTCTATATTATTGTGAAATGGAGTTTGTGTGGTGGATTCCTTGTGCATTCCTGTGCCTGCAGCAGTGAAATAAGTGGTTCTTTGTGTCACTTATTTATTATAACCTAGTCCACAGTTTAGTCACAGGTGTGTTTAATGTACTGTGGTTTCTTTGCATGTCTTCGACTCTACAAAGTAATATGTTGTGTTTTATGCCACTGAAGGGCGGCCACCTACTCTGAAAAATGGATGAAATAATATTTTCTTCTAACCTACAGTTAAGCTGCGAGTATGGTTTTCGTTTTCTACCTCTTGGCATTGCAATGTGCTATGTTCTGCTTCCTCTCATTCATCTGAAACTCGTACCGTGCCACAGGGCCTACTTTAATGAGTACCCGCTTTTCTATGAGAAACTAATGAGAATACAGTTTCTATGAGAAACTGTAGTCTATGACTGCTTCGCCGAAGTCAACATCGATGCAGGCTAACTTCCTGTTTAAAGATGGCGGAGCTGATGTACTACGCGGATAAGCGCCACTAGTAACGTTGGATAAGCGCGCCGTGCTCTTCGCAGGCGGCGGACTGTAGCCAGAGTATGGATAGGCACCGTCCTTCAAATGTGAGTCATTCCGTCAAGTTAATTGGTACGCAAACTAGTGGCTAATTAAGCAGTCTATGTGGACGTGCGATTCTTAATTAGGAGAGAATCGTATACGGTTGAGAGCTTTGCTACAACAGCAGAGGCTGTAGGTCTGTTTACACGGTCTATTTATAATCTGACGATGCCAATTCTTTGCGCCTTGATTTTATGGATCGCTGCCGTTGGGTACCTCGCCGGGCATCAAGACGGCTGGCGTAACGGCATACAAATGCGTTTTTCTGTTGCTGCATCATCTCTTTTGTGCACATTCTTTGTTTATCTCTACAGCCTCAGAAAAAGCACACCTAACAGTACCGGCATGTTGCGAATTTATTTTAGTCTTTGCGGGATTAAAGCTCGCTGCTGTCTTGAGGTTTCTCGCCGTCGCCGAGTGCCACGTACGGCAGACAGCCCGCATGCGTTTCCTGTTGAGTGTATAGTAGCCATATCACATTTCGCGCATATTAATCTTGTGTTTACGGCCTTTCGTATTCTGTTTTGTGTTTACAGGGCCGTCTGGACGAGCACGTTCGAGGAGCATGTACAGTTTAGCATCAATAATAAAAGAATAATTGCATATCTCTTTAGCGTCGTCTTCTTCCTTGTCGCTTCATTATACGTGGGGAGTGGCTATATTTTCTGCTTCCCTCTGGGGGGATCACTGCTCAGAGCCCGGGGGGGGGGGTAACGTAGAAGGAAAGGGGCTCTGCGAAAGGTGACATGGCACACACTAAACGGGCGTCTAAGCCACATGGTGGGTTAGACTTGTCTGATGTGGACTGGTGGTGGTGATGTCCAAAGGAGTTTGTCTCGACACCACACAACACCGCACCATAGGAACACTGCGCTGCCGAGGAAGGACAGATGGTAGGTCCTGCCACACAGCGACTGTCCTGTTATGGAATGGGAGAGGTCCGTTGACAGCACTCGAAGCACTGAGAGGTCACTCTTAGGAAGACACAGGACAGAGCACTGGAAAGCCCGGTTATATTAGGGGAGTGGCCACTTGACACAAGACGCAGCACAGGACACAGCACCGAAAAGTCGGGAGCGGTCCTTCGACCGCCCTAGGAGCACTGAGAGGTCGCACTTGGGAGAATGACACAGCACTGTGGGAAGTGATGGTAGGTAACACCAACAGTAAAGTGTTGGTGTGGTCTGACAGAAGATGAAGTCAGTGTGGATTAACAGGGAGTGGCACCCCCAAAAATAAGGATAATGGGCATTGATGTTGAGAACAATTTGCAATGACACGTAACACAGAAAAATGGGTTGTGCACTGGCTTGGGAGGAAGTCCATTTGCACAGTAAGGTGACATAGAACAATGTTATGTGCACGGCTTGGGAGGAAATCCATTTGCACAGAAAGATGGATTGTGTACTGACTTGGAACGAAGTCTATTTGCATTTGAAGGTAACACAGAAGTATAAGTGTGAGGTGTAGAAGTGGTATAGATAGTTGTAGATATAAGGCCCACTAAGACTGAAGAGAGAAAAAAGGGGGGTGTAGGATAAGAAAAAGTGTAAAATGTGATGTAATGGAGGTACACGTGGAGTGAAATTGTAGATAGGGACAAGGGTATATGGCGAGACGCAGTGTTAAGGTCATATGACTGAGGAAAGGGCTGTGTTGTCAAGGAAAGTCAGGAGATGCTGACAGGCTCGAAGATATGCCGATTGGGGAAGAGGAGGAGGTGTTCAGTTTCTGCAGGCAATCCGAGCTTTCTGTAATTGGAAAATAATGTGTCTCTCGGCGCGTCATATGCCGGGAAGACAAAAAGATGACCAATGGTCTCAGTATCACCGCAATGAGGGCAGTTCGGGTCTGGGGCTAAACCGTGGCTGAACTTGCGGGACCTGGTCCAGGTGCAGCCGATTCTCATACGGAGTAGAAGAGATCGTTCTCTTCTTGGAAGGTTTGCTGGAAGGCGCTTGAGGAGGAAACCTGAGGAGACTCTTGAGTCACGATGGTAAGAAAGTACATTGTTACGAAGATGTCTTTTTGGGGTAATCTAGGAGTTTGACTGCTGATGATACGTCAGTGGAAGTAGAGCGAGCCTGTTTGGCTAAGGCGTCGACAGTTTCGTTACCTGAGATTCCAGAGTGTGAAGGGATCCATCGGAGAGAAATGTCGATGCCCGCATCTTCTAGAGCCATGAAGCGGCCCTTGAGGAAAGCTGCGGCTGAAGAGGTATGTTTTGGGTGCTGTAGGCTCATGAGAGCAGTCTTAGAGTCTGTCAGGATGGAGACGCTGTCTTGATGGTGAAGTTGTTCAATAAGGTCTATCTAGATGGAGAGCTGCTATTTCTGAGGCAGTTGAACTGGCGGGAAAGCCAAGCCTACAAGTTTCGGACATATTGAGAGAGAGAATGAAGCAGGCGGCAGCGGCCTGACAAGTTTGGGGTAGGACAAACCCATCTGTGAATATGAGGAGTCTGTTCTGAAGCTCTTCATGTATAAGTGTGGCTGCAGCCTGTTGGAGATGAGCCGCTGGGGTGCGATGTTTATGAAGGCCCTCCAAAGTGGTGCGCACGTCAATGGGACGGCGGGTGGGAGGAGGAGGGACTGCAGTGAATGGAGGAGGAAGGTCTTTATGGAAAATATCTTCAAATGCAGCGTAGAGGCTACCTGCCCTGGATGAGGCGCGTGAAGAAACTTTTGTAAGGAGCTGCGATCCTTCAGAAAGATTATAAATGCGACTGATGTGTGTGAGTCCACTTTGGAGGAGGAGGGAGAGGGGGAAGACTCCAGCTTCAGTCACGGTAGGGGCTACTTGGGAGCTGTTGGGTACATCCAAAAACTCTGATGTAGTTGCTGCGAAGGACTTCGAGTTTGCGAAGACGCGGGGGGGGGGGGGGAGGGTCGAAGGGAGACGAATGGAAGGGCATAGAGGATACAGGAAGTCGCTGCGGCTTCGAAGAGAGTTATGGCCCATTTGGTGCTACCGCCAAACCCACGGGCTAGTAGTGTAACAAAAGAACTGTAGCGCGACCAAGACGAACACAAGACAGAGGCACACAGGACTAGCGCTAGTAGTCTTGTATGGCCTTTCCAACCCTGTGGATATGAGGTGTAAGCTAGTTGTTAGGCCCAGGTATCGGACTTGATTCTGCCATGCTGCCATGCCAGGGAACGGCAAATTATTCAGTTTAAGTTTAGGTACTCTGGCAAGAGAAATTTTTGGGCGAATGAGAAGGGCTTCAGACTTCTCTGGAGAGAGAGAGAGCAAGGCCGATGCAGCAGATGTATTTCTCGAGAGCAGACAGAGCCTGCTGAAAGTGTTTTCGGGAAGTTGCGAGATGTCTTGTGGGACAGAGCATCCAAAGTGCAATATCGTCAGCATATATTGAGACATGAATTTTATATGGAGAGTTTGTGGGAAGGACACTGGTTAGACCTGCAAGGGTTAGATTAAAAAGGAAGGGGCTAAGTACGGACCCATGAGGAACACAAAAAGATATGGGGTGGGCGGAGCTCATGCATGATGCTACCTAGACGAACTCTGATAAGTCGTTGACTGAGAAAAGAGTGGATGAATTTTTTTTAATGTCCATCAATCTCTAAGGCATCGAGAGCCATCAGGATGGCTGAGTGGGGGAGTCAAAGACTGATGTAACATCCAGAAGGACGAGGATACTGACATCCTCTTGAGCTCGAGCATCTTCTAGAGACGACGTCGATGATGGAGTCGATGGTGCTGTGGTGCCGACGGAATCCTGTTTGCTCATTAAGAAGAAAGTTCCTGGCATTTGAAATCCATGCAAGTCTCTCGAGGGCAATAGCTTCAGCAGTCTTGCATACGACAGAGGTCAAGGAGACTGGCCTGTATGAGATGTTGGACAGGGGCTTATTATTTTTGTGAATAGGTACAACAATGGTTAATCGCCAATGGCCAGGAATGTCCCCAGAGTCCATATGCGGTTGAGGGAGTCAAGGAGAGTGTCTTTTTCAGGGCTGTCGATGTTCCTGAGCATTTGCTCTGTTGTTCCGTCGGCGCCTGGAGCTGATTTACGCTTTGAGCGATTTAGAGCAGCAAGCAGCTCATGAGATGTGATTTCTGAATGACAAAGGTTATGTATATGTGAGACGACTTCTGTGGTGAGAGGTGTACTAAATGAGAGAAAGTCTGCCGCAGAAGGAGAATAATGTTGAAAGAGAATGTGAGAAGGACAAGTGGTTGCAGAGCTGCAAGATGGTGAGCAAGTTCCATGTCTGTTATGCCCAATGAAACGGCTACACCAAGAATGGGGTTACGAGGGATTTTTCGTTCCAGCATGGGCTTAAAGAGTCGCCAGGCAGTGCGAGTATCGCGAGCTCCCTGGAGCTTATGACAGATGGAGATCCAGCATTCCCTCCTGTGTCTATTGGCCTGTCTTCGGCAAGCACCGTCGATGCTACGGTATGTAACCGAATCGGTTTGTATTTGGGTGCGAATAGCTTCACGTTCTGCTCTGCGTCGAGCTGCCCTGAGTGAAAGAATTCGGAGATCAGGAGCAGATGTGTTGGCTGGGATGGTCCCCGATGCAGTTGCCAAAGAGGCGCAATTAGTGATATGGGATAAGAAATCACCGTCCGTGGGAGATTCTTTGGTTAGCTCCCTGAAGTTTTTCCAATTTATTACTTTGTATTTCTTTTGATTTGATCTGCGCTTAGGTGAAGGGGAGATTAAGATAGGAAAGTGATCGGATCCCAAGGCGTCTGCGGCCTTGGTAGAGGTATATCCATGTATGTTGGATATATGAAAGCCAGATATATTGTGGAGGATTGGCTGCCATTTATGTAGGTGGGAGGATCAGGTGCCAAGAGGAAAAGACCAGCATTGAGGAGGGCAGCCTGGAGATGTCTCCCTCTGGTGTTAGATGATGAGCATCCCCAGTGAGGGTGTCGAGCATTCAGATCTCCACAAATGATTGCCTCAATGCCGCGCCTTGCGTGTATGGCCACGAGACATGAGGGGTCCCAGGGGCAATTTGGAATTACATATTGCCGCGAATATTTGCAGTGTTCGTTTTTCAAATCTGCCGCCACACCACTTTATTGCTTTGTTTGCGACGCAAGAAGCGACTAGATTTATCTCGATTGATCGCAGCCAGGCAGAGCTGATTCTACTTTGTTCGAGAATGTTCTAGTAATTTTGCACGCTTTATCTCGAAAGTTCGTTATCAGCTTTAAATTTAGCACGGCCGGCAGTGGCGGCCACTCTGTTCGACGACCGCCGAGCACGCTTGTCGCTTCGCTGCCGCCGAGTGATTCAGTCCATTTTGGGTGCAAGTCAGCCCAATAAACAGTTTTCTTTTAGAAGACATTTTGTCCGTCTTCATCGCTGCTTCGACTGCCGTCACCACTGCGCGCGCTGTGACGTCATGTGCCTCCTCGGAGCACCGCCACGGCGAAATCGCAAGTTCGCGGCCAGTAACGCTTTCGCTTGCAAACACTCCGAGGATATTCACTGCTGGGCCGCGAGCTTGCTCGCGCACGCCACTACCACCATGTGCACCGCAATCAAAGCGATCCCAAAAAGTTTCGATACAAAAAGTTTCGATAAAGCAGTGCAACGCTGCTCGGCGCAGTTATTTGAGTACCCAATTTTTTAATCTCCCATGCCATGATTTCATTTCGACCGAAGGCAAGGCAGAAAAATTCAGGGGGGAGGGGGCACTTTGTTGACATAAAGTGCGGTGTTGCTGCTTGTGCCGCTGATTTGTGGTGAAGATATTGGTTGTCGCTTCGCCGCCGCCGAGTGATTCAGTCCATTTTGGGTGAAAGTCAGCCCAATAAACAGTTTTCTTTTAAAATACCCTTGTGATGACCCCCATAATGCGCAGGTCCACACGGGACGGAGAGGCAAAGAGACACCGTATGGCTCAGTTTAAACAAACAGATATATTCAATAATTATACATGATTAAGATTCAGAGGCTGGGGCGTCCGAGCTTACGTGCCGACGACTTCATGGGGGCGATGGAGTGGCTCCGGAGTTGGGCTCGAGCGGTTGCTGGCAGAAGCTGCACGCCGTCGGGCTTCGGCGCTGAAGGTCCTCTTGGCGAACGATGTCGTCCTGAGCGTCCTTCTTCCGTACTGCTTCTCGATTTTTATATCCTCTTCTCCACACTCCCTAGGGTGAGGACGCCCACGCCGGAGGGGAAGGAGGGGGGGCTAGGGCTTTCACTTGGGCGCACAAACATACCACCGCACTTATTGTCTCGCCCCCCTCACGTGTTGAGTCCGAGGGAAAGAAGGTTGTCTTCGAGGTAGCGCATAGCGTCGGCTGTGGTAAGGCGCGCTCTGGCCCGCTGACAGTTCCCGCGGGTCACCGGCCTCCATTCTCCATCCATCAACTGACACTCGCTCCTCAAGGTAAGGCGCGCTCTGGCCCGCTGACAGTTCCCTTGTCCTGGAATGTGCTCGGGAGGGCCGCCCCTGGAACCGCCACGCCAATTGGGGAGGATAAGCCCGTTTCCCCGCGGCGGCGGCGGCGGGTCCGGTTGGGTCCGGTTGGGCGTCCTCACCCTAGGGAGTGTGATGACCCCCATAATGCGCAGGTCCACACGGGACGGAGAGGCAAAGAGACACCGTATGGCTCAGTTTAAACAAACAGATATATTCAATAATTATACGTGCTTAAGATTCAGAGGCTGGGGCGTCCGAGCTTACGTGCCGACGACTTCATGGGGGCGATTGAGTGGCTCCGGAGTTGGGCTCGAGCGGTTGCTGGCAGAAGCTGCACGCCGTCGGGCTTCGGCGCTGAAGGCCCTCTTGGCGAACGATGTCGTCCTGAGCGTCCTTCTTCCGTACTGCTTCTCGATTTTTATATCCTCTTCTCCACACTCCCTAGGGTGAGGACGCCCACGCCGGAGGGGAAGGAGGGGGGGCTAGGGCTTTCACTTGGGCGCACAAACATACCACCGCACTTATTGTCTCGCCCCCCTCACGTGTTGAGTCCGAGGGAAAGAAGGTTGTCTTCGAGGTAGCGCATAGCGTCGGCTGTGGTAAGGCGCGCTCTGGCCCGCTGACAGTTCCCGCGGGTCACCGGCCTCCATTCTCCATCCATCAACTGACACTCGCTCCTCAAGGTAAGGCGCGCTCTGGCCCGCTGACAGTTCCCTTGTCCTGGAATGTGCTCGGGAGGGCCGCCCCTGGAACCGCCACGCCAATTGGGGAGGATAAGCCCGTATATAAAAATCGAGAAGCAGTACGGAAGAAGGACGCTCAGGACGACATCGTTCGCCAAGAGGGCCTTCAGCGCCGAAGCCCGACGGCGTGCAGCTTCTGCCAGCAACCGCTCGAGCCCAACTCCGGAGCCACTCCATCGCCCCCATGAAGTCGTCGGCACGTAAGCTCGGACGCCCCAGCCTCTGAATCTTAATCATGTATAATTATTGAATATATCTGTTTGTTTAAACTGAGCCATACGGTGTCTCTTTGCCTCTCCGTCCCGTGTGGACCTGCGCATTATGGGGGTCATCACACCCTTTTGTCCTTCTTCATCGCTGCTTCGACTGCCGTCACCACTACGTGATATCTGGTGGAGGTGCTGGGTCGCCTTCCATGTTCCGGACGCCCCCTTCAAGTCGTGAAGCCAGCCCTCAGCGCTTCGCACCCGAGGACGAGCCAGCAGCTCAGCGAGCCAGCCGACGTCTCCAGGGAGAGGAGCCTGAGTTCGGGAAACTGCCGGACCGCACCAGGCAGCGAAAAGACGCTGCTACGAGCACCGCTACCACGCCGAAGATGTCGACACCGATCATACTGCAGCAGCCGCGGGTGCCGCCAACTTTCAATGAATCCCTAGGCGAAGACCCTGAAGAATGGTTGGACCAATTTGAGCGCGTGGCGTCATTCAACAAGTGGGATGATGCGGCAAAAAATGGACACGTGTTCTTCTCATTGGATGGCTCCGCACGCACGTGGTACGAAAACTACGAGTCGTCCCTTACGACATGGGAGCTATTCAAGAGAGAACTATTGAAGGTATTCACCAGTGTCGTGAGGAAAGAAAGAGCCGAACGACTCCTCGAGTCCAGGATCCAGCTTCCGAATGAGCCCGTCGGCGGTTACGTCGAGGAGATGAAGCGCCTATTTCGCCGCGCCGACCCGAGATGACCGAGGAAAAGAAAGTTGAGTTTTTAATGCGCGGCGTAAAAGAACAACTCTTTGGCAGCCTCGTCCGCCAGCCGCCAAAGACAGTCTAAAAACTCATGCAAGAAGCCTGCACGATTGAGAAGACCCTCGACGTCCGAGCTCGGCAGTACAATCGCCCTTCCTCTGCCTGTGCAATCCGTTCGGAAACGACGGCCACCACCAGCGACAGCTTGCGGGAAGTTATTCGCGAAATCGTCCGAGAGGAGCTACGCCGATTACTGCCATCCTCCCCACAGCCACAAGCAGCGACTCTGATAGATGTGGTACGGGAAGAAGTGCAACAGGCACTTGGCACCCCGACGGCCACAGAACCCCAGGCCATGACCTACGCCGCTGCAGTAAGGACTGCTCAGCCCCAACGGCAACCCCTACGTCCTCCCCGAGATGAGCCACTTGTTCCACAACGCCGTCTCCCAGCCCCCGCCCGCCCCGCCTATGACCGACGCTCAAGCACCAGGAAATGCGACGCCTGGAGGACTTCCGACAACCGGCCGTTGTGCTTCCATTGCGATGAGGCCGGCCATATTCTTCGTCACTGCCCGTACCGACGTATCGGTCTTCGAGGATTTGCCGTTAACGCCCCACGACCACGCTTCGGACAACGTCCGCAGGAAATCGACGAGTACCTGCGTCGAGAGGAGTACACGCCGAACCGCTTTTCGCACTCACCATCGCCGTCAACCTCGCGCATTGCGTAGCCACGCCGCAGCTACGCAGCCGCGGTACGAGGCAGGGCTCCCCCACGTAGGGGAAACTAAAGGCAGCAACCTCTGGAGGTGAGGTTGCTCACGAGCGAAACGCCGAAGAACCTCCACCGACCACGCCCCATAAAGACGCTGCACCCGCGACGCCGCATGAAGAACCGACTCTCGCTGCACCGACGCCGCACAAAATGACAACCCCCCCACGACGCAAACTACCTTCAAAACGACGACGCCACCCAGAAAAGCTTCGACCACACGCCCCACCCGCGACTCGCATACGCGACGAAGCCGTGACCCGACGCCGAGAGCGACAGGCAATGCAAGAGCCAGGACCTCCGACTTAGAAGTGACTATCGACGGCCGGAAAGTTACCGCTCTAGTCGATACAGGAGCCGATTACTCGGTGATGAATGGAACATTCGCTGCGCAGCTGAGAAAAGTCACAACGGCTTGGGACGGCCCACAAATTCGCACCGCAGGGGGCCACCTCATTACGCCATCAGGACGATGCACAGCGCGAGTGACTGTCAAAGGACATACCTATCCTGTGACCTTTGTTGTGCTACCGCAATGCTCCCGCGAAGTGATCTTGGGTATGGGTTTCCTTAATGAGCATCAGGCGATCATCGACCTGCGATCCAAGCTGATCACGCTTTCGGCGGACGAAGCCATCGCTTCGATGAAAACTCGGGAAAATCACGTTCCCTGAGTGTCCTGGAGGAAGAAGTGAGCGTCCCACCCCGTTCAAGCGTTATCGTGACCGTAGGCGCCACGAAAGCCATTAACGCTGAAGCCATCATCGAGGGGAACATGCAGTTGCTTCTAGACCGAGGAATCAGCATCGCAAGAGGCATCGCACGTTTCCGCAATGGCCAGGCCGAAGTACTGCTCACTAACATCAGCGAAGAATACCGACATATTAACAGAGGAATGACGATTGCTTTCTTCGACGAAATATCCGACGTACGAGACTCCTTCGCCCTCTCCGACCCTAACGCAGAAGATTCGCCTGACCAAGAGAACTCGCCAACTTTCTACACCAACCCAGCCCTGCCCCGGAACAGACAAGACCAGATCCGCAATCTGCTTCGAAGCTACAGTCAGTGTCTTTCGACATCGTCGAAGGTCCGACAAACGCCAACTGCCAAGCATCGCATTATAACGGACCAACACGTCCGACCTCTCCGTCAGAGCCCCTACCGTGTGTCACCGCGAGAACGACAAGCCATCCTGGACCAAGTCGAAGAATGCTTCGCGACGACGTCATCCAGCCTTCAAACAGCCCATGGGCGGCACCGGTTGTTCTAGTGAGAAAGAAAGACGGCGCACTTCGATTCTGCGTTGATTACCGCCGCTTGAACAACATAACAAAGAAGGACGTCCACCCCCTCTCCCGCATGGACGACACACTGGACCGCCTCTGCAACGCCAAATATTTCTCGTCGATGGACCTCAGGAGCGGCTACTGGCAAATTGAGGTCGACTAAAGAGATCGCGAGAAGACAGCATTCATCACTACGGATGGGCTGTTTGAATTCAAGGTGATGCCATTTGGTCTCTGTTCTGCACCAGCGACGTTTCAGCGAGTAATGGATATAGTGCTGGCAGGCCTGAAGTGGCAAATTTGTCTGGTATATTTAGATGACGTCGTTGTCTTCGCCTCGAACTTTGAAGAGCACCTCAAAAGACTTCGAACAGAACTGGACGTCATCAAGTCGTCTGACCTAACCTTGAAAGCAGAGAAATGCCACTTTGCCTACGAAGAGCTGCTGTTTCTAGGCCACATCGTTAGCAAAAAGGGAGTCCGCCAGACCCGCAGAAAACAGCTGCTATTGAACAGTTTCCACTGCCGGCCGATAAGAAAGCAATGCACCGATTTCTCGGACTGTGCGCTTATTACCGACGATTTGTGAAAAACTTATCGCGCATCGCCGAGCCCCTGACCCAACTGACGAAGGCAGACGTGCCGTTTAAATGGGAAGCGCCGCAAGCAGAAGCATTCAAGAAACTTCAGCGTCGTTTGCAGTCCTCACCGATCCTCGCGCATTTTGATGAAAACGCCGATACTGAAGATCATACCGACGCAAGCAGCGTGGGCCTAGGTGCCGTCCTCGTTCAAAAAAGCGACAGGCTGGAAAAAGTCATCGCATACGCTAGCTGTTCCCTTTCCAACGCCGAGGCTAACTATTCGACAACGGAGAAAGAGTGCCTTGCCATCATCTGGGCTACGTCGAAACTCCGCCCCTACCTGTACGGAGGGCCGTACAAGGTGGTCAGCGACCACCACGCGCTGTGCTGGGTTACCAATTTGAAGTACCCCTCTGGCCGACTCGCTCGATGGAGTCTGCGTCTCCAGGAGTTTGACGTCACCGTCGTTTACAAGTCCGGACGCAAGCACTCTGACACCGATTGCCTCTCACGAGCCCCTGTAGATACACCGCCGCCGGACGACGATAAGGACGCCTTCCTGGGACCCATCAGCCCCAGCTCTTTTGTTCAGCAGCAACGCTCGGACCCCGACCTAAAACGCTTCATCGAGTACCTGGAAGGCAAGGTTTCTTCACCCCCCGCTTCATTCAAGCGAGGACTGTCTTCCTTCTGTGTGCAGAATGAGGTCCTTGTGAAGAACTTTGCAGCGAGCAAAACAGCCTACCTCCTTTTTGTACCTGCTTGTCTCCGCGAAGAAGTTCTGCAGGCTTCACACGACGAGCCGACAGCTGGACATCTCGGGTTTATTCGCACCCTCCACCGCATTCAAGACAAGTATTACTGGCCCCGACTGTCTGCCGATGTCGCACACTATGTGAAAACCTGCCGAGATTGTCAGCGACGAAAGACCCCTCCCACACGGCCAGCAGGATTTCTGAACCCCATTGAACCTCCCTCAAGGCCCTTTCAGCAGATCGGCATGGACTTGCTTGGCCCTTTTCCGACGTCAACATCTGAAAATAAGTGGATCATCATAGCGACCGGCTACATGACCCGCTACGCCGAGCAGAAAGCGCTACCGAACGGAACAGCAGCAGAAGTCGCCAAATTTTTCGTGGAGTGCATTCCTCTTCGACACGGCGCCCCCGATGTGCTCATCACAGACAGGGGAACAGCATTCACGGCGGAACTAACGCAAGCCATCCTGCGTTACAGCCAAACGAGCCCCCGGAGGACAACTGCATACCATCCGCAGACCAACGGACTGACCGAGCGCCTGAACAAAACCATCGCCGATATGCTCGCCATGTATGTGAATGCCGAGCACAAAACCTGGGATGTCATCCTGCCTTACGTCGTCTTCGCCTACAACACCGCAGTGCAGGAGACCACCCAGATGACGCCTGTTATGGTCGTCCATAGCAGGGAGGCCACTACCACGCTAGACGCCATGCTGCCCAACTTCACAGAAGAAGAGAACATCGACATTGCCGCCTACCTTCAACGCGCAGAAGCTCGAAGGCTTGCCCGATTACGAATCAAGGATCAGCAGCGGTCCGACGCCAGACGCTACAACCTACGAAGACGCAACGCGGAATACAAGCCAGGACACCAAGTCTGGGTGTGGACGCTCATTCGCCGCCGTGGATTGAGTGAAAAGCTTTTGCGCCGTTATTTCGGCCCGTACAAGGTTCTTCGTCGGCTAGGTGAACTGGATTATGAGGTCATCCCTGACGCAATGACTGCACCCCAGCGACGCCGCGTACGACCAGAAGTTGTCCATGTAGTCCGTCTGAAGCCGTATTATGCGCTCTAATGGCCGCTGCATTTTCATGCTCTATTTTCGCAAGATCCGTTTTTTTTCTCTTACTAGTCGCATTATATGTTTTAATGCATCGGGTCGATGCTTCTTTGTGAGGGGAGTAATGCCGCGAATATTTGCAGTGTTCGTTTTTCAAATCTGCCGCCACACCACTTTATCGCTTTTTTTGCGACGCAAGACGCGACTAGATTTATCTCTGTTGATCGCTGCCAGGCAGAGCTGATTCTACGTTGTTCCGGAATGTTCAAGTAACTTTGCATGCTTTATCTCGAAAGTTCCCTATCAGCTTTAAACTGAGCACGGCCGGCAGCGGCGGGCATTCTGTTCGACGACCGCCGGGCACGCTTGTCGCTTCGCTGCCGACGAGTGATTCAGTCCATTTTGGGTGCAAGTCAGCCCAATAAACAGTTTTCTTTTAGAAGACCTTTTGTCCGTCTTCATCGCTGCTTCGAATGCCGTCACCACTACGTGACAATATATTGGAGCCACGGAGGTGTTGCTGTTCCCAGTTCTAACTCTGACAGCGAAGCATTCAAGAGGGCCTTGAGCAAGGTCGGACACGCCTATGACTGCATGTGGAAGGGAGGCACGAACGTAAATAGCACTTCGGGGTCCTGCCTGAGGGTGAGTAGTGTTACGACAGTGAGCATTGTCACAGTGCTCTAGTGTACAAGATGTGACACTTGCGTATGCAACGTAGCCTGGAAGTGGTAGATAGTCTACTCGGCTGTGGGTTTCTTGAATGGCAAGAACGTCGAATTCAAAGCTTCCTCTGAGGATGAGTTCAGAAAGGTCGGCGTGACGGGGACGGAGGTGGTTGATGTTTCACTGAAGAATCCTGGGGCCACCCTGACGTCTCCTATCCATGCTGGCCTGTAGGATGTAGGTGAGATGCGAGGGCTGCTTCGCAGAGGGGGCGCTCAGGTGATGTTTGAGGGAGGTGAGCTACTAGGGCACGTACAGCAAGAATGAGAGCTAAGATGAAGGCTGTCCTGCAGGCACAGATGTGTGTTGCTGTGGCCGAAAAGAGCCATATGTCTCATTCAGGGGGTGAGCTGAACTCACGGAGTGTGGACTGCGAGCAGCTTGTGAAGCAAAGACGTGGGGAGAAATGCCGGGCGAGCCTTGTGTGGATGTTGGAAGGGAGAGAGACTGTGCAGAAACTGTCTCTGTCCCGGGAGTGTTCGTTCTAGAGCAGGAAGCAGGGTGAGCCCTGGGGGCATTGCTGGAAAGGTGAGTGTGGAGGATGGTCCTGCGTTGTGCCAAATCTTCCGTGCTCTTAACAGCAGTAGAGAGCTGGCTTTGCTTTTGCCAGTCTGGGCAGGAGGGATCTCTGGCAGAGTGGGGACCGTGACAGTGAAGCCATTTGAGGTGGGTAGAGTGACTGAACTTGGAAAGGTGCATCAAACTGCAGTTGGAACACCTAGGATTGTTGACGCACAAGGTGGCAACGTGGTTGTACGCTGAGCAACGGTTGCAGAGGACAGGCCTCTCCCAGACAGCGGATTGTGTAGATCATACCCCAAAGATATACAGAGTCCAGAGGGGAGGGAGCAGCAAATCGGATAAGGTACGTTCGGCCAGCCTTACGTAGACTAATGGTTTATACTTCCGCCTCTATTGACTGTGCTACTGCCGAAGGGTCCAGTGCGTCATCAACCCCGTGAAGTGCACCGACGGAGCCATTGAATTTCCCTGCCTCGAAGGCGATGACTGGAATGTCGCCCAGGGCTTTCAGGGAAAGAAGATGTGATGCTGGGGTGTTGCCCGGGACATCTGCGGCAACGATGTTCCTGCTGAGATTGACGCGAACTTAAGCAATATGTGGTTGTGCATAGAGGAAGGTGGAGATATCTTCCTTGACATATGACCTAAGGGAGACACCTTTTGGTTTGAAAAGAACTGTAGTCCTTTTCTCTGTGGGGGGAGGGAATAGGCATCCTTTGTGACAGACTTGTACCCAAGATTCTTGCGCACGGGTAGGAAGTCCCCTGGGTTCTTTGGGAGGGGGGGGGGGGGGGCTTGGATTGAGCGGAGGGAAGTTGAGGTCTTCGAGCCCTGGGGCCGTATTACGCAACTGTCACAAATTCTGTCAAAAGTTATTGACAGCGACGTCAAAATGACGAAACGAAGAGAGGTCACCGCTTGACGCAACGAGGTATCAGCCATACAGCAGGACGGTGCACCGAGAGCATTTTTTTCAAGGTGAGGGACCGTCTGCTAAATTTTTGTAAAAAGAAATAAGAAATAAGCAGCGATCAAAATAACATATTTAATTTTGCCAATACATTGTGTTTAAAGTCGGAAAATATTAAGCAAAACAAAAAGGGTTTGAAGTTGTGCTGTTAGATTGGCTGGTGGGTAACTTTTTGCTGCCGCGAAGAAGCGCTGACAGCGGTAACACGTCAAGCCGCTCTGCACGAAAGCAGCCGGTTTCACGCCGTGTTATTGTTTTCTTTTACGCGGCGTCTGAAATCAAGCTACTGTGCGGTTGACCTAAGTGTGCAGAAAAATTTGAACGAATGCACTGAAGGCTACGTGCCTACCCAGTGAACTTGCAAGAAGCACTTGGTACGAAATCGACGAAGACAGCTTGTTAAAGCCTGTGTTCTTCGGCTCTTTCGATCGATGGCAAAAATGCCAAAAGGTGAGGTGTTGCAGTATGTGATGTATGGTTGTCTGTTTCTTTTCCCTTGGGAAACAGAAGACGACCACGAAGTGCCATTTGCTGGGAAAAATAAAGTGCTTTGCCAGCATAAGCGTGTCTTATTTACATCTAGCTGTGTGTCACAGAGGTGACGACGGAACCCACCCCTTCTGAGCACTAACTTTAAAAATTGCCCCCAACACCCTCTGTACGCATTTGCTCACCGTCGGTTGTGCGATGCAGACGTACGCCTCATTACCAACGGTAGCTTGAAAGCCACCGGTAGCAAAGAACCGCAGTGCACTAGCACCTGCCGCCGCACCGACAACGCGCTCGCACGCGCACCTCCCAGTTCATCGGCGACTTCGTCGCAAAGCCACTCCACCGTCTGCTTCTCCAGTCGAAAAAGGCGTCGAAACAGCTCGTCCGGCAAGTCAAACGCAGCCAAACGCGTCTTCGTGCCCCTTCTCCGCCGTTGCTCGCGCTGGCGCAGCCGGCTCAGTCGTATCGCCACGTACACCGCCGCCATTTTCTGTCAAAAACGCAACGGTCAAATTGACCGCCTCGAGACTGTCACAAAAAACTGTCCGTTAGCGCCTGCATAACTAGGTGTGCAACGTCACGACTTCTGTCACATTCGTGACGTAACCTGCAGCCACCCATGACGCAAAAAAAAAAGCAAAATGGCCGCCGGCCACGACCGACCAATAGGAGCGAGGCTAATTGACACCTTTTGACAAGTTTTGACAACTTTGCTAATTGACAGTTGCGTAATCCGGCCCTTGGAGGACTCTCCTTGCCTGAAGGTAAGCTTTGTCTGTGCAGCAGTGGATCATCCGAGCCAATGAACCAAGGCGGAGAATTATGAGAAGCTTCCTGCTGATGGGCTGGGACTGATGTTTTGATGCATCAGTAGGAGAGCTTGGAGGACTTGGAATGCTTTGTTCGTGCGGCGCTGGGTAATCAGAGCCAGTGAACCGGGGAGGAGAGGTATAGGGTGCTTCCTGCTGATGCGTAGGTGCCCGATGTTTCGATGCATCAGTAGGAGAGCTTGTATCTTCCGAGGTGACAAGGGTCGGAGCTGCCAGACGTGGGTTGCGAGGAGGAAGTGGTTTGCGCAGTGTCATGTGGTTGGTGTGTGCTTCCAGCCGCATCGGGAGAGAGTTTGTCTGCGCTGTTCTTGGAGGAACTTTTATTCGCCTTTTTCTTTTTAATTTTTTTTTCGCCAAGGGGGCCCGGGTACGAGGAGTAAGAAGAAAGTCAGCAGCTCTAGCACGCTGCCGTGTGACGACGGAGGGGGGGGGGGGGAGGGGGGGACGAAGTTGACCGTGCTCCTCATCTGAGGTGTCCGGGGAATTGGGCTGTGTCGAGGTAGGGGGGAAGGGGGGGGGGGGTGGATGGCCTATTTTTGCTGCAGCCCTCAGTAGACGTTGCTTAATTCTTTATGAGCTCTGCATATTGTGCCTCAACACTGAGTCGCAGATGACGTAGAAACATGCGCACATCACATCCAACGCTGGCACTGTGCTTGGGGCTCATGAGGAATGCCAGTGGCAGATCGCCGATGAATGTGGGGGAGGAAGGAGGATTCATGTTGTCTGAGGGAGTGTCCATTTTGGAATGAATGTTGGGGTCACTCAGTGCGCATACAGAGAAAAAAAAGAAAAAAAGAAATGAAAAGATCAATAGGAGTACATTAGAGCTGTGTAAGCCGCTCAAGAGTTTCAAGAAAGGATGAGGGAGCAGTGTATCGTGGGGATCAGAATAGTGTCAAAAGGGCGAAAAAAAACTGACACGTTTCGACACAGATGTGCGCCCTGAAAATCTGAGGAATGGCAGTAGGCCACAGATAAACGCAAGGCATGTAAGCGGTCAAATGCCAAGGAATGAGAATAAAAATATTGCACTAGAGACAATGTCAGAAAAAAATAAAAAAACAAACTGACACGTTTCGACACATGTGTGTGCCCTGAGGATATAAGGAATAATAATAATAATAATTGGTTTTGGGGGGAAAGGAAATGGCGCAGTATCTGTCTCATATATCGTTGGACACCTGAACTGCGCTGTATGGAAAGGGATAAGGGAGGGAGTGAAAGAAGAAAGGAAGAAATAGGTGCCGTAGTGGAAGGCTCCGGATTAATTTCGACCACCTGGGGATCTTTAACGTACACTGACATCGCACAGCACACGGGCGCCTTAGCGTTTTTCCTCCATAAAAACGCAGCCGCCGCGGTCGGGTTCGAACCCGGGAACTCCGGCTCAGGAATGGCAGTAGGCCACAAATAAACGCAAGGCATGTGAGCGGTCAAATGCTAAGGAATGAGAATAAAAATATTACACTAGAGACGGTGTCAGAAAAAAATAAAAAACAAAAACTGACACGTTTCGACACAGAAGATGTGTGCCCTGAGAATATAAGGAATGACAGTAAGTAGGGCACAGATAAACACAAGGCAGGTGCATGGTCAAATGATAAGGAATGGGAACAAAAATATTGCACTAGAGATAGTGTCAAAAAAAAAAAGCTGACGTCGGCGACAAAGATGTGCGCCCTGAGAATATAAGGGATGGCAGTATTGCACCGATAAACGCAATTCATATGCGCGGTCAAATGCTATGGAATGAGAACACAAGTATTGCACTGAAGATGAAAAGAAAAGAAAAAAAAACAAATTGAGTAATAACAGGGTAGGAGGGGCGAGTGTACTCAAAAGTGACACGATTGAGTTGCAAAAAGACAAGTGCACAGGACGCGCCTAAAATGCTTAGGGCGAAACGGGTAAAATATGAGATGTATGAGCTATGTGCTACACACTTCAAAGGAGAAATGAATATTGTGAGGATTGGGAACAGGCCCTTATATATGGCGTTCGAAATAAAAGGGCGTGCCAACGAGCGAGGAATTAAGTGAGGAAAGGTCTTCGGAGAGCGGCCTGTCTGCTCCAAGTAGACTGACTTATAGGCACCGACACCAGTCCAATTTAGCTGCAAAATTATTCCAGTAAAAAATGTGAAAACTGTTGAAAACACGTTTTTAATGATAGCTATTGCTAGGTTTAAGAAAAATGATACTACAACTGTCCATAAGTTTTAGTTACATTTTTATGCCGCGAGGCGGCGTGAGCAGTAGAGAAGTTGAAAACTCGTAATTTGTTTGCCGCCGCGGTGGTTCGGTGGTTAGAGCGCTCGGCTACTGATCCGGAGTTCCCGGGTTTTCGAACCCGACCGCGGCGGCTGCGTTTTTATGGAGGCAAACGCTAAGGCGCCCGTGTGCTGTGCGATGTCAGTGCACGTTAAAGATCCCCAGGTGGTCAAAATTATTCCGGAGCCCTCCACTATGGCACCTCTTTCTTCTTTCACTCCCTCCTTTATCCCTTCCCTTACGGCGCGGCTGAGGTGTCTGCCGATATATGGGACAGATACTGCGCCATTTCCTTTCCCCCAAAACAAATTGTTATTATTATTATTATTATTATTATTATTATTATTATTATTATTATTATTATTATTATTATTATTATTATTATTATTATTATTATTATTATTATTATTGGTAAAGGAAATGGCGCGGTAACTTTCATATATCGGCGGACAGCTGAACCGCGCCGTAGGGGAAGGGATAAAGGAGGGAGTGAAATGAGTTATGAGGTTTGTTGAATAATTAAAAAGTGATTTTTGATGGCAGCCAGCACGGGTCGTTTCCAGTTATAGCTCAAGATTACAATCATACCTGACATTGATGACACGCATGTTATGAAAGCAAGATAATTTTTTCCAATTTTATGAGAAATGCACAGGCAGTTTCAAGGCTTTCTTCGCAATTTGATTTCTGACGTATACACAAAGGCATGACTATAAATTATTCGTGTGTTACACCAGAACCAACTCTATACTTAAGTTGGTAAATCATGTTCGTTACCTGGGTGTCATAATAGCAAACATATACGAATGCTGCTAATCCTATAGAAGAACAAACAGCGGTTTTATGAAGGCGTTAATTAATACGTGCTACGGTTGTGTCAATCGGGTAATGAACTGTGCGACAGTTTCAGTTTCTCTTCTCTTATTTTCAGTTTCGGTTCTTTTACTTTCAGTTTCGCTTTTCAGTTTCAGTCACATGCATGTCGCTTGGCGCCAGGAAAAGTAGAGGAGGGGGGGTCGGCGCAAACTTGGCGTCAGCGTGACATCGCTCGCTCCGGTGTGTCGTTCAATCTTGCATCTACAATGTAACAACATGCCGACGAGGTAAACCTTTACTATACGTGTTTCACGGGAACTTACGCCCCCTCGTACATTCCTGGAAACCCCGCGCCAGCCACCAATACCATATGGAACCAGTGGAAGGCACTGTTTTCTACCTACTTAGAGGCGTCTGGCGCCTGAGTTTGCTGCATTCCGGCGCAAAGCTATGCTTCTGCATTCGCGCGGCGTCGAAGGTCAGCGTCTTTCCGGAACGCCTCCCGCCACGAGCGCAATTTTAAAACGAAGGAGCAGGGACCTCAATTAAGTGAAGTTACGAAAGGCGAAGATGCGTTTCAAACAGCGCTCAGCACTTGCGACCGTCTGTTTTCAGCCAAGACGGAACGCCACCGCGGTTCAAGATATGTTTACAGAACCCTGGTGAGCCTGTCAGAGGTTTATATTGCTCAGTTACTAATTGAGACTTCGACATTTCCGTGAACACTATTGTTCGTGATCAGCTCGTTCCTGGCGCGTTGCGTCGGACAAGCTCCTAGGATTAAGTTGCTCGAAGGTGCAGGGCGAACCGGGAAAAGGTGATTAGTAGCTTGTACGAAAAGGCACTTTTTTAAAAATTCAGTGGTCACTTTGGCGATGTAAAGTGCGCGAGGCGAAAGCCTTTCTGCGCCCACTGTGGCCGCTCCTTTTAATTCTTGTTTAATTATTTTTAATTTTTGAAACTGCATTGTCACATTAATTTTTCCTTTTCATTTTTTTATTTTTCTTTAATTTTGTTATGGAGTTATTTATTTTTCTTTTGCCGCCGCGGTGGCTGAATGCGGCGCTCGGCTACTGGCCCGAAAGACGCGGGTTCGATCCCGGCCGCGGCGGTAGAATTTCGATGGAGGCGAAATTCTAGAGGCCTGTGTACTGTGCAATGTCAGTGCACATTAAGGAACCCCAGGTGGTCAAAATTTCCGGAGCCCTTCACTACGGCGTCTCTAATAGCCTGAGTTGCTTTGGGATGCTTCATAAACCAAACCAAACCATATATTTTTATTTTTAACGTTTTGTTTCTTTCTTTGGTTATTAATTTATTTCACAAATTTATGAATGTCTAATTACAAACTAATGACTAATTATGCTAATCACCCATTACTTCTTAATTTCTAAGAGTATAGGGGTATAGCAATTATACCGTTGATGACATCATAGTGTGACAGATTTCGCAGATGGACAGACAACGATGACCCATTAAAGGCTTTCGCCTTAAATGTTTGCATGAAATCGCCTCTTCTGACAGCGTGAAGCGAATATGTAAAGGCAAGTTCGAGTGCCTCTCATACACACGCCGCATCCTCATGCACGCAGCTCTGAATCTGGACACTGCTCACTTGCCGCCGTCTACTCCGATGTATACGTAATCAAGGTGGACATTGCTGTATACCTGGAGCTCCAATCAACATTTGGCCGATTCCACTCATTAGAAGTGCAGAAATTGTTCCAAATGCAATAAAGTTTGTCATTTCCAAAAAGTACAGTTGGGACAGAGCATCAAGGAAGTATGCAAGGATGGAGATGATGGAGAAAAAACAAGTGAGTGAAGTTCGTGGCTTTTCAGTGCTGCTGGATTTTCAAAATGCCCGTGTTGGAATTCTGCTCACCTACCGCTGTAGCAGTGAGGCTGGTGGTTCTTGGGGGCCCACAGAATCAGTTACTGCAACATAAAAACGCTAAGGCGCCCGTGGGCTGTGCGATGTCAGTGCACACGTCACGTTAAAGCCCCAGGTGGTCAAAATTATTCCGGAGCCCTCCACTACGGCACCTCTTCTTCCTTTCTTCTTTCACTCCCTCCTTTATCCCTTCCCTTACGGTGGGCGCGGTTCAGGTGTCCAATGATATATGAGACAGATACTGCGCCATTTCCTTTCCCCAAAAACCAATTATTATTATTATTAACTTTTGCAAGGTTCTCTGTCCATGTGAACTAAAGGTTTGGCCGATAGTCTATCATGTAGACCCACTGCAACCACGGCCATGGCAGGGGGGAACTGCTGGCGGTTTGGCCACAGCACCAAGTGATCTAAGTCGGCAACGCGCTGTCACATATTTGCAAAGACAATCATCCATCAGATGCATTTCTGATTCTCTTAGCTGCTGTGGTTGCCACTGTGCTCACCCAGCTGATGATCTCATATATCTGAAGCGTGTGGATGAGCAGACTGTCCTGGAAATTATTCAGTGTGACAGGTGCTCACGAGCAGCTGCATATGCCCTGCTGGATAGAAAAAGCTGCTCATATGCAGGTATTGTCCGCACAGCTTGTAATGATATAGAATCTGGATTGGCAAAGTTAGTTGTTGCTGCTGTGGAGAAGGCTCTTGCTGGTATCCTCGATCATATGATCACATATTCATTGATGCCCTGTCCCAGGTGATCTCAGCACAGGTTGCATCATCTGTTGTGAGCAGCCAAACCATGTCCTTCCTCCTGTGGACTCAGTCCAACCTTCAAACTCTCTCACAACAATGCCAGTGTTGACGAATGTCAGACACAGTCCCTATCTCTAATGTTTGCCCCCTCTGACACAGAAATGTTATGTAGTAGTAAGTGTTTAATAAAAATATAACAAAAAGAAGTTAAAAGATTTTTGCTCACCCCGGCATCTGCCATCACTGTATCGGTGGCACCTGAGCTGGGGCAGCGGAAAGAAAGGATAGAAGGCAGTATGAAGAAGAGAAATGAAAGAGGTGAGGGGACAGCAAGAAAGGACATAGGGAGAGTACATATATACACTATTTACAAAGAGTCAAAATAAAGTTGTCCAGGTCCAACTGAGAAATTTCGCGCTTTGTCCTTGCCATCAAAATATGATCGTGCTCATGCCAAGACCACAAAAGGGTCGATATTTGGGTATCACGAAGAAAACCGACATGTTGATAGAGTGTTGCCGCCTCCTTTCTAAAACAGTAATTTTGGTGAGATTAGCAGTCCTCCAATAAAATTGTTACTCAATCGCATCCTCCTTCAATGATTTACAGCAGCTCTTACTCAGGCATAGCCCAGACATTATTTTATTGGAGGAAATTTAACCTAGATTTCTCCTAATCAGTCCTCACTTAATAATTTCCATGTGTTTAAAACTGATCGCACGAACGGCAGGGGTGGGAGTTTAACATTGATTTCATCCACGAATGGGTCACAAAAACTTGTGCTACTGAATTGTGAGATCCTTGCAGTTGATATTCTTGTACCGCAGTATGACGCTCTAACAGCTGCAAATATTTACTTTTCTGCTGGCGTTCATAGGATGGATTGCTTGGATGTTTTATTGTGCAATAACTCCAAGGTAGTTTTTGTGGGAGGCCTCATTTCACATCATGCTATATGGGGTTTCTGCACAGATGTCAGTTGGCAAGTACTTTGGTGTTGGATATCTGCAAATGATGTGCATTGTTACAACAGCTGTGCCATAAATTGTATGTGGGCTCATTCGCGTTCAGTGGTTGATTTGACTTTCACTGTTAATGGGGTTGGGATATCTTCATGGTCACCAGTTGACTGTGGCACGTCGAGTGATCACTACTCGGTAACTTTCACTATAGTGTGCAGCCCCCTTAGGATGACCGGTTCAACTCAAAAATTCGTTAGCACTGTACAGTTTAAGAAATTGCTAGGTCAAACGCTTTCCTCTCCAAAGCCCTCAGTTAGCTCAAGCTGAAGGCAGAAGGAGTTCTCAGCTAGCTGTAGTTACATTGAATAATGCAAAGGCATACGACAGTGTTAAACACATTATTTTGCTTCATAAACTAGCTGACCTCAAACCTCCTTCGCACCTACTTGCATGGATAAAAGAGTTCTTCAACGATAGGCATTTCTTTTGCACTGGTGGCTATTACAATCCCAACACATATGCTTGGTTGAGGGGCGTGCCTCAAGGTTCAGTGCTCTCACCGTTACTGTTTAATATATTCATGCGAGATATTCCTGTCCGGCTGCTGTCAAGGCCTAAGTGTACATAGACGACATTGCATTCTTCGCTTCTGTGAAGGACATCCACACTCTGTTTTGGATGTTGCAAGCATACCTTAACGCTCTGGAAGCCTGGCTGTGGCCTAAGGTCACCTTTAATTGTTATTAAGAGTGCCCTCCTTGTTTTCCCACCAGCATCCCCCCTTTACATCTCCTTGCTGTATCGCAATACCCAAATCCCACAAGTTGATTGTCCGTAAAATACCTGGGTATTACCTACGATCTGCAGTTAGACTGGTGACTACAAATTAAAAAAAAATGTACTCAAAGGTGAGCACGCCCTTGGCAGGTTGGTGAGAATCGGCCACAAAAAATTCCGCATGTACCGTGACACTTCGCCTTTTTTTTTTTATAAATCTTATGTAAGGCCACTACTTGAGTCTGGCTGTGTTCTTTTGTCTGGTTGTCCAAGGTGCAAGCTTCAACCTTTGATTCTTTTAGAGAGACGTGCTCTGTGTCTTTGCCTTGGGTGACCAAAAACTGTGGCCAATGCTGTGCTGCTCTTGGAGGTGCGAATACCTGGTTTAAACTCACGGTTTAAGCTTCTTACTGTGCAAACTTTCCTTAGAGCTTTAGAGCCTGCTCCACGATTGGCTAGCCCCATATATTTACGATATCCCCGACTCTGTTCTCCTATAGTATTTGGCCTAGCTATAAGCTACCTCAGATTAGGTTCACAAATTCTCTGCCATCAAAAATTTCCGTCACATTCAGCTTCGTAGTAAAGGTTCACAACCTGTGGATTAATGCTGGTATTTACTTTGAGAACACCCTCCTAAGAATTAAATGCAATGAATTTTTCTCCTAATGCTTTAAATGGGCTTGTAGAAGAGTGTCTGGACAAATTTCCGACACATACTGCAATTTTCACCGATGCCTTTCAGAAAAAGGAAAAGGCAGCTATTGGCTCTAGATTGCAGTTATTCGTTTTGGGCCCCTGATTATACACCTATATTCGCTGTTGATTTTCTAGTGATTCAGTTGGCCCTAGCTAAGGTCCCTTGCATCGTTACTGATGTCATTACACTTGCTGACAGCCTTCCTGTCCTGACTGCACTCGAATGCTCGAGGGACGCTCTTCTGGGCCATTCTCTAAGATTTTTCATTCCACTACATGTTAAAGAAGTGCGCTTTCACTGGATACCTGGACACTGCGGCATTAATGCTAACATGACGGCCGATTTTTTTTAACAAAATCTGCCCTTTGCGGGCCTGTGGTACCATTTACTCCAAACACTGTGCATTGACAACAGCCTGCTTCCAATGGTTCCTGCATCTGCATTCCTTCAGTCATGAGCCTCTCCTTGCTGCAGCGGATTTTCAACATTCCCTTGGAGTGTGCGCTTCTGTAGTTCATGGTAATGCAAGGTGTCTATGAAGTGGGATTCCAAATGTTCCCACTTTATAGACAATGATTCCAAATATGAAATGGGATTCCAAACGGTCCCACTTGATTTCAAGTGGTGCCACTTCAAAACAAGTGGTTTTACAAGAGGTCCCACTTGTGGTCTCACTATGCAGATGATGTTGAGCCTCTGCGCAGGCTCTTGTGACACTACGTTGCTTTCGCTTGGGACTCTTGGGCAGCTGAAAGCTTTCATGAAGTGAAGCAACTACTCTCAACTCGTGAGGCAATGCACTTGTATGATCCGGCTCTACCAGTGGCCGTGACCATAGATGCTTCAGAGCATGGACCTTTCTTTCTCTCTCTCTTTCTTTTCACTTCAGATACTACAAAAATTTTTCAAAAACTGCTGGGCCAATAGCCGAAGCTAGTTTAGGCCCAATGTACACATTTGGTATTACAGCAACAGAAGATGCCAACATGAAACTTGGTTACAAATGATCAGTGAACAAGGTAATAGCAAACAACACTCAACAACAGACATAAAAAGATTAACAAATATAACCCTCAACCTTTAAAAAGTAGAAGAACGTATTAGCAGACAGGAAATTGCTAGCCATTTTGATATCAAGTGGTACACTATGCCATATTTTTGCCCCGCAATATTGAATTAGGTGCTGACCGTAGGCGTTTCGGGTTACAGGGTAATTAAAATTAATATTGCTTGCATTTCTAGTATTCCTGTTAGGCAACAGAAAAATATTAATTGATAGTGGGTAATTATTTTGTATAATGTTATTTACTACCATTTCGATTCTCATTTTATATAACAAAGAAAAAAGAAAACTGCAAAATCTGTAACGTATTGAACAAAGGAGCACTGGACTGATACCTGTTCGAGTATATTATTATTCGCAGTGCTCTTTTCTGCAAAGAGGTAATTTGGTGAATGTAAGATCTGTATGTACTAGCCCATGACTCGCAGCAATAGGTCAAATATGACAATGAGGAAGAGAAAAATAAATGATCTCCAGCACAAATATTTCCCCCGTGTTCTGTATAGAATGTAACAAGCTGAAAGCAAGCTTGGAGCACAGGGGATCGATATGTTTGTGCCAATTAAGGTTCTTTTCTAAGGTTACACCCAGGTATTTGATGGCGTCAACTTGCTCAATTAAAACGTTATCGAGGCTAATATGTAATCGTGTATCTGTGATATGTTTTTGCCTTGACCTAAGCAGGATGTACTTTGTTTTCACAGCATTTATTGTCAGTTTGTTAGCCTTAAACCATGCAGAGATATTAACTGTAGCATGTCTTAGCCTCAATTTCAGTTAGTGTTGTGTTGCCTGTAAAAACTATGTATTGCAGTGTCATCAGTGTACATCACCATTTTTGAATTCTGCAAACAGAAAGGAAATTGCTAACATAAATAAAAAACAGCACAGGGCCTAGGACTGACCGCTGGGGCACTCCAGCACAGGCAGGCTGTCGAGATTATTTTAAGTGTGGACAAATTGTTTTCTATTAGTTAACGTAGCTTGTAAAACAATCAAGAGTGAAATCCCTAAAACCATATTGCTCTAGCTTCTGAACTAAAATGTTATGATTAACAGCATCAAATGCTTTCTTTAAATCTAGGAACAAGGCTACAGATATTTAATTATTATGCAAAGATGAACATACTCTTGAGACAATGCCATTACTGCTGTAGATGTAGACCTCTTATTACTGAAGCCTTATTGGCAGTGAGAAATGATTCTAGTTCTCTCCAAGTAGTCATTTAGTTTCTTTGCGACAAGTTTTTCGAACACAGTGTTAATGATACTCAAAGCAGAGATTGGATGGTAATTGCCTGGATCATTACTGTTTGTAAACTGGTATAGCTCCAGCGATCTTCAAAATATTTGGATAAATACCTTCGTAAATTGCGTGATTCATTATCGTTGCCAGGAGTGGTGCAAGATGGTGAATGTTCTCTTTTAATGCTCTCACAGTAATCCCGTCATGTCCGGTTGCCTTGTTTGCAGCAAGAGTTTTCACGATTTCTGTGATGTCACAATCATCAATGGCTTGCGGTAAGGTGGTGTCATGAACACGTGGGTCATTAACAGAGCACGGTAGATTAGGGATATGAGTGGCAAGCTCAAGGCCAATGTTTGTGAAGTAATTATCAAACCTATCAACTGTAATTTCATCAATGTGTTCAAGAACTACGTGCTGTTTTAATTGTCTACTGATTGTGCTATTTACCACGTCCCACATTTTGCAGGAGTTTCCTTGTGCTTTCTGTATTAGCATACACTTGTATTTTTTCTTTCTAATTTGTATTAATGCCACTCCATAGTTTCTGGAGGATCTGAACTTGTTTGAATGATAAATGTTTTCTTTTTGACGTTTCCACTTATGCTGCCATTTATCCTTCTTTTGCATAGCCTCAAGTATGTTTTGATTCATCCACAGGCACAAAGATTGTTCGTACCTACAGGTAGTGCATAATGTGCCTTTCGATATGGCAGACTCAAGAGCCTCAACAAAATTTTCAAATTCAGTGTGAACATTTGTATGATATATGTTGTTGAAATCTAAATTGTATATTTTCTCCTGCAATAGTTGATAATTAATTCGCGCAATTTGTGCAGAGCTCATTTGAGCTGTTTTGTAGCAAAAATGCAACGGAGACCTGTGTACTGCTGCATTCGCATCTTAACTCTCCAAGGCTGAGTGTAAACACTCTACTGTACAGAAGGTAGCACTTGCGTGTGTATGGGCATATGAATATTGGCATTACTTTTTATGGGGGAAGAAGTTCGAATTGAAGCAGGTCATCAAGCACAGTTTACCCTACTCTCATCACATGGAACAGGTCGTTGATCGACACGTAATGCAAGATTGTCTGCACGCCTGGTGTACTATGACTTCGATGTGCATTATCATCATGGATGCGACAATGTATAAGGTGGCAGATGCGCTGTCACGCTTACCACTACCTGCATTACAGGAACAAGAAGAAGAGATTGTCCCCGTGGTTTCATCATGTATCACTAAAGAACAACTGCAGGAAGCTGTACTAGTGCTGCAACATGTAATTTTGTACATAACAACCAAGTGGCCTGCCAAAAGTACCCTCAGCTCTGAGCTGTTGCCGTTCTTCAATGTATGGGAAAAGTTGGCAGTAATGGAAAATCTGTTCTTGCAAGATGAGTAAGAACATTGATGCCATAATCATTGATGCCAGCTTAGCTGACAGCTAAAAATGAGTCACCCTGCCATATTGTTCTAACAAAGCAGAGACTATGCAACCAGTACTGGTGGCCAGGACGTGATAAACAGGCGGAGGATCTCGTTCACTCTCACCATGGCGAGAGTGAAAATTTGCACATTTGCCAAGCTGCAGATAAATTTGTTAAACCATTGGTGGCATGACTACAGCCAGTTTCACTACCAGAACGTGCCCAGTAGATATTGCCACAGTATTGGTATATTTGCAAGAGCTAAGGATCGAAAGTTGCAAGTTTGCACTGACCGTGGCTGACTTCTACTCCAAGTGGCCAGAGGTCTGTTTTGTTACAAACGTGACCTCCGAGAGTGTTAAGTTTCTAACTGCGATTTTCAGTCACAAAGGATACTGTGATGAGGTACTGACTGATCATAGGCCGTAGCTTACATCTGAAATTTTTGAAGACTTCGTTCAGCAATGGGGAATCAAGCACACTTGCTCATCTGTTTACCACTCCCAGAGTAACAGGCAGGTAGAGATCTCCAACAGAGTACTCAAGGACTTTGTCCAACTTATTGTAGCAATGGAACAGCACTCTCTTGAGACTGCCGCCTTGGAGTACCTGGCTGTTTACTGCAGTGCACCTCATGCGACAAATGGAACTGCACCAGCTGTATTGCTGCACGGTTGCACTGCAAGGACTATGATGGACATTGTTGGTTGCCCGAGTACAGGGTTCTCCTATCCAGGACCACAATTGACAAAGCTCCGGGAACGAGTGAGAGCAAAACAGCATTTCAGCGAGAAGTACACTGACAGAAAGAGGGGTGCAGAGACTCCAACCTTTTGTCATGATGACTGTGTGGGTGAAAAAGCCTCTCATTGCTAAGAAGGGTGATCTGGTCTACAGCAAGCCGTTGAAGATTGTAGGACAGAAGGGGCTTAGTTCATTGCTCCTTGAAGATCACCATACATGGAACGCATCCAAGTTGTGTCAGGTGTCGGAGACATTGGCCCGATAAACGCTTTGCAAACAGGAATGCATGTCAACTCTCCCAGTGGGTACTCTTGGGAAGCTATAAGCCCTTCCACCTTCCAAGGACTGGATAAAGACAGTGCAACAGTCTGAGTTTGGAAGATGAAGATGTGGCGTCAGAACACGCAGAAGAAGGTGAAGTCCAGCAGCCAGACCGGGGTCTACTTGAGTATCACGACCGCCTACGTGATTGAAGGATTATGTTGTGAAGTAGGACTTTCATTCTTAGCAGTGTCCAATTTTTTTAAAGGGGGAAAAATAAATATGTGTACGTGACGAAGAAAAATAAAAAGGAAGCGGGGACAAGATGGTGTTGCCATAGCATCACGTGTCCGGTTTGTCATTTAATCTTTGACTTACTATACAGCACTGCACGTTATGCACGGTGGCGTCTAAGCAGGAATCAACTTTTTCCCCTAGTATCACAATTGTGCACAAAGTTTTTGGGGCTCATTCTGCAGATTGGTCACTGATGCTTGCAATAAAAAATTACTTGTCAAATTTGTAATGCTGTTTGTCTTTGCACAGTTATTTTTCTGTCACAGTTACCTTCGTGTAACACGTCCGTAATGTTTTGTAAAGACTACTCACTGGAGTGTTCTTTTGAAAAAAGTGCGTGATGTCTTTTGAGCACAAAATGTGCCTAAATGCATAAATATCACCTGAAAGCCACAAAGCACACCACTAATTATACTGAATTTCCTTTGGGGAAACTAGAAGCATAGCAAGCACTTTGGCTGAATGGTGACTTTTTGGTTAGCTGTGATGAATTGATAACGACACTCCAGCAACAGACCATTAGGTGTCGAATTAACCTGTGATATTACGTGTCTTGCAATACAATTACTTGAAATAGCGTAAAAAATTATCCTGACAACTTCTAGAATGCCATAATGCCAAACCCCTACCTGGACATAATCCTTTTGACCGCCTACAGCATATCAGCCCCCGTCTGAGTGTGCTCATCTAATCAAAACTTTTGTAGCAGTGTTGACTTATATGGACATTACTTCTCCTCCATTAGGTGCATTGCACAATACAAAAACACAAAGTAGGTAATCATCACCTCCATTTCAACGAAATTGTAATGAATACATCTTACAGTGTGCATTCACTGCTTTCATGCATCTGTGCTCAGTCATTATCAAGAGGTCTAGTTCATCTTGACCAACACTGGCAAGCCTGATTCTAATCTTAAAATCTGGGGATGATTCATCTACACTCAATCATCACCACATCTCATTATTGAATACTGTGTTATAAACTTTAGAGCATGGCATACGTATGCAAATAATTAACTACCTCACGGAACACAATTTCTAAGCACCGGTTTTTCATAATGGCTATCTGTGTAAAATGCTACTCACCAGATTTGTTAATCGGCCGGGTATTAAGTACATATTAATATTCTGTCTACATTTCAGTTCCCAAGTTGACATCATATTTTATATTTTATGGCATTTGACTGTGTTTCTCACCTCGGGCTGTTTTTACAATCATCCTGACACCTCTGCAATGATACAGTTCTCTGTCATTTAAAATTACTTTAATTATTTTAGTTCTTTCCAGGAAAACTAACATGTAGACTTTCAAGGTTGTGTGAGTGAATTTGGCCTTTTACTGTTTTTAACCTATATATGAACAACTTACTCATCTGTATGAAGTTGCGAGCTAGATTATTCACTGATGATGCTTTGATTTACCTCTGTGTGATTACTCATATGGACTGCTAATATTAGAAGTCACATCTCGGTGTAACAATTTCTTGTTCCTTAATGTCTCTAAATGTCACTAAAGCTGAATTTATCATTCACACAGTACCCGAATATCCACCAGATAGTTTCCAGATAACAGTAGTGTGCACTTATCACAAGATATAAATATCTTGGTGTTCATCTTCAGTCATACCTGTCATGGAATCAAAAGAATAACTGTGTTTTGCTAACACCTCCCTGGGCTTTATTGAACGTCTACAATAAGGTCCTGTAAATGAAAAATGACTTGCATACATTACACTAATCCTAGCCAAAAACTAGGACATGCATCACACATTTTGGATCATGAACAATGTAACCTAATTAGTGACATTGAAGGCTTGCAAAGTCGTATTGCTTGTTTAATTTTTTTCTCATTATTCAAAACACTTCAGCATCTTAGTGCTAAAAGACTTGGCTGAGTTGCATAAACTAGCATGTCACTGAAAGCTGGTATAAATTTAACTCTTCATGCATTGTATCATTCATGTTTTCCTGCAGGTTTCTGTCAGCTACCCCCCCCCCCCCCCCCCCCCCCCCCCCCCCCTCCAATTCATCTTTCTGCATAGTGACCACTCGTGCAAAGTTATATGCACCATCTCACACTCATTTTGCAAGATCATTTGATCATGCTGGCCAAAGTCACACTAGTACAACTTGATGTTACACATCGCAGCAAACACAAGCGTAACTAAATTTTAAGGTCAAACAGATTCAGACATTGCCATTTGAACTGTATTCTTTATATTCTGAGAACAATTTTCGTGGCTTATGTTTTCCTTAGTAAACTGTTCTTTTGTTTGTCTGATGTGCTTTTACATGTCACATCCCTTTGTGTCGTACTGTGTGTTTAACGTTCCTCTTTTATCAGCACACCAATTTGTTTTGCAGCTTGCAATTCTGTTTCAACTTTGCTATTATTGACGTTACTATTCCTTTGTTAGCCGGCTTTTTACTGCATCGCATGAATGCAGTTTCTTTGTATCTTAGAGCTCTTTTTTCTTCCATTTATTTTTCTTACTGTTACTGTATATAATATTTTAGTTGTTTTTTCTGCTTCAGCTACCACCTCCCCCCACGTGATATGCATTGCAATGAGGGCCTTTAGGGGTACTCTGAATGAATGAACAAATAAAAGTGAGCAAAATGGCTACTGTGCAAAGCTGCCTTTGCGTGCCATTAATTTCACATCATTAAAACTGGCAGAATGCCTCCATGGCATTACTCTTAAATGAGAATGGGTCAGAAAGCAATGCTAGATGCAAACAAACTAATCATGCCATGAAAACAGCACAGATACTACACCAGCCTTCTTGCATACAATGAAGCATAGCTCAACTGAAAGCAAGTTGTATAATATATGGATATCATCTTGAATACTGAAAATATGCATCAGGCAAATGAGACATGATGATGTCATAAGCAGTGCCTGTAGCTGCTGAAACAGCATGCTCCATTAAGGAGTATTGTGAGGGGGATAAGATTTTGATGCATGCTTCTGTTTCACTGAAATATTGGCTTTCTGTGTTGTATAGCTACGTAACCTTTTAATTTTCAAGCAGTGCAGGCATCAGATTTTTGTGTTTTCGTATTTCAAATAATGTGTTGGACATTAGTATACATGAATAACCCCGTGGTAGTCCCCTTCCAGCTAGCATAATTTATAATTGGATTTCTTCTTGATGAATTTTTGGTTCTGGTTTCAGCTACCCGGTGATGGCCATGACATGTAAGGTGGTCATGTCAGGAATGAAAAAATGTACAGTATAAGCACTAAAGTACACTTTTACTCCACTACAACACTTAAGCCAGTCTGCTTCAATAGCTGGAATCATAGCAAACAATGTAAGAGCCATTATATTGCATTTTTTTTCATGTTCAACGTGACCTAAATGCACCTTACGTGCCGGAACTAAAACAGTGTCAAGAAGAAATTTGTTACAAATTATTTAGCGGCTGTAGGCAAATGGCAAGCGATGACCCGTCTATACTAATGTTTGATGCATCATTTCAAAGAAGATGGAAGCAAAAATTTTGTGTCTGCATCTCTTTAAGCTCAACTCTATATGCATATCAGGAGATGATCCAAGCTTTTGTTACCAATGTAGTCTATTGTAATGTAAACAGTAAATATTTTTGCAGTGCTAATGCAATAATTATTTCATAAAAAAAAGGCTGTGACGACTTGCATGCATTCTTAGAGTCTTCCATGTAGCTGTTCTAATGACTGTCACTATGAATGCAGGCTAATCCATCTTACCTATTCACTCAGTGAAATGCTGTGTGGCCCTTTCTGCAGATTCTACAGTACTGCAACAACATAGCATTTTGAACAGTGTTATGCATAGTGTTATTGTGGTCCCTTTGTCTATTTTGTGTTCTCACTTAACCATATCTCAATTCACACATCAGTTCAGTTGTCACACCTCAGTGTATCTACTTTCATTTATGTGGGTGCTTAAGAGAATAGGTAAACAAAATCAACAATGCATCGATTGATTTTATTGGAAAAAATAATATACGAGAGCTTGCGGCGACAACTTGCATCTTTAAAAAGTGTTGCAGCTTTGTTTATTTCTGCACTGCATGCCAGACAATGCTGGTGATAGATTAAAATCTTCGGATGCATGTACCTGCAAAGAGATTGGACGACAACACAGCTGCAGGAACAAAATAGCTATAGGTTTAATTTTTTCAGTGCTATGACAAGCACATTGCAACATATTAGAATCTGAAGAAAATGTAAGGCATAGTATATGTTGCGGTCTTCCAACTGTTTCAATAACTGATGTTAATGACATCTTCAGTACAATCATGAAAGGCCACCAATGTTGTCTTCGCGTCTCTCTTTGGTTGTTTGTCATCTGAAAGATATCACAACAGCACAAATTAGAACAGTCGTCGCTTTTAGCTCTGCACACACTTAACTCTTATTTGACACCGCATAATAGTGCCATGTACGTGTCACTTAGCAGAGTTGTTCAGTACATGTCTGCATCAAGTTGCACCCTAACAGCAACTTTGTGAATTGCCAGCAATGTGCAACCATGGACCTGAGGAAAAAGGAAGCATGTACAGGTGAGGAATGTGTCAAGGCAGTGAAACACCTGTTGGTCCGCGGGTGCATGCACCACTCTTACCAAGCACCCTGTACTTATAAGACATACCATGCTAGGTGCCCTCATTTAATCAAACTTATTGTGCCTTTTACAAGCTGTACACTTCAGGTGCTTGGTTAGAGCCTCCCTATCCGCCACCTGGGAGACATGCTCTCTAGCAGTCAGGTTCTGCCGAGAGAAAAGAATGGTCTGGCTTAGCCAGATGCAGCGAAACCATTGTGCTGCAGTTGTTTCAGTGTGCAACACACTGAGCTGAAAGGAAAATATACTTAATGAAGTCGAGAGTTGGACGAAAACTCGTCTGGTCGGGGACAATCATAATAAAACTTAAAAGGAGGACGCCGACCAAAAGTAAACAACAAAAAACAACAAAATGACGTTTCGGCTCCCGTACGGGAGCCTTGTTCACAATAAGGATTAGAAAGTGCATCAGGATTAAATACGTTTGAAAAGAGGGCGCAGGGAGCGTGCGTATACAGGAGTTAGATTTCCAGTGTTGCGATTGATGGTGCGATTAGTCGTTTGAATGAATAATGATTCGAGGTGAAGGCGACGGTACAGATTCTTTTCAGTTGCTAGCACGTGTGCCCTACCCCAGTCAATATCGTGGCCAGTTGATACGGAGTGTTCGGCGATAGCATTAGAGTTCACTTTTTTGTTTTTAACGTCATTACAATGTTCTTTTAGGCGTCTATTAAAATCACCAGTCTCGCCGATGTAGACGCTGTCACAATCAGAGCACAGGACGCTGTAAACAACGCCAGGGTACTTTTCTTTGGGGAGAACGTCTTTGACGTTAACCAGCGCATGCCGAAGTTTTTTTGTGGGGACATGGGCAATGTGAATTTGGAATGTGCGCAGAATACGCGCCAAGGCTTCGCTTATTCCAGGTGTGTAGGGAACAGCGGCACGTTTCAGAGGAGACAACACGGGAGTTTCACGTGTCGGGCAAGATAACTGCTTTTCAACGGATGCCACAAAAGCAGCTGGGTACTCGTTTCGCGTGCGTGTGACCATTGACTGCCGAGTTTCCCGTCATCAGCACACGCGCGCCGCGAAGACAACTGACTTTTTGACTGTTTGTGTAAATAATGTATATAGTATATTTATTTTGCATTTATAGTGTTCACTTTTAATGTTTTTATGCAGTGTATATCTATTTTATGTAGTGTACTATTTACCTCCCCCCATGTCTTTCTTCTGTCCCCTCACCTCTTTTATTTCATTTCTCCCACCTGCCTGCTATCCTTTCTTTCCGCTGCCCCAGCTCAGGTGCCGCCGCACGTGATGGCAGATGCCGGGGCTAGCAAAAATCTTTTACCTTCCTTTTATGTTATTTTAAATAAACCACTACCACCACTCGTTTCGCGCGAGTTCTTGCCGTACAGTACCAAAGTCAACTGCCCGATAAACTGCATATGCGTTCTGCGCGTTTGAACAAGGTTGTGGCAACAGATTTCTTTTGATTAGCCGGGTGCACAGATTTGAAGTTAAGGTATCTTCTGGTGTGGGCGGGTTTCCTGTAGACGCTGAATGATAGCTATTTCCACTGTTTCGTTTTACCAATACGTCCAGGAAGGGCAACGCGCCATTAATTTCTTCTTCGATGGTGAAATCAATCGCTTCTTCAATGGAATTTAAATGGGACGAAAAGGCCAGCAAATCATCTTTCCGAATGAGGCAGAAGCAGTCATCTACATATCTAAGAAAAATTCTTGGCGGTGATGGGGATGTTTGAAGGGCACGGCGCTCAACAAATTCCATAGTCAGATTCGCGACAGTCACTGAGATAGAGGCGCCCATTGGTGTGCCCTGAAGTTGTCGTTAAAAAGAGCCTTGGAAGACGAAATAAGTGTTGTCCAGGCAGAACTGTAAGAGCCTGCGGAGATCTGGAATGTTAATGGGGGTCCTTTGTGATAAACAATTGTCAGCTTCAAGGGCAGCAGAACACACTTGTACGGCGAGGTCAGCGGGAACGCATGTGAAAAGTGACTTGACGTCAAACGAAACCATGTACTCGTCATCGTCCGGTGATACGTCGCTTACCTTCTTGATGAAGTCAGTCGAGTTGCGTACGTGTGTTGAGACGAGACTGACAAGTGGCCTGAGGATCCGGTGAAGGTAGCTGGATAAACTGTGAAGAGAACGACTGTAGTCTACGATGGGCCGCATCGGCATACCAGGTTTGTGCACCTTTGGAAGCCCGTAGAGAGCGGGGGCGGAACCATTTGTGCACAACAGTTTGAAGTAAAGTGCTTTGTGGGAAGGAGGAACGAATTTGAACACACACACACGCACGCACAACACACACACACACACACACACACAGAGAGAGAGACTGTCCTTTCTCAAGACTGAAGTTACAGCGATCTTCCTTCCCTTCTTAAGCAGTTGGAATTGGCACACTTGTCCCCCTCATTTAGTAGAAAGATGACTGACGCCAACCAGGTCGATTTTGAAAAACGACGTTTCGGGACCGGCTGGATCGGTTCCTTCTTCACAGTGTGACTACGGGCGAGGCGCAGCTTAGCTTTTTAAGCCCTCGTGATGAATACCTCCGGGTCAATGGCCGCAAACCATGGATGTAAGACTAAGGAAGTGTCCCGTCGTGTTTTTCAAAATCAACCTGGTTGGCGTAAGTCATCTTTCTACTGAATTAATTTCCCAACCAGGCAGACTTCTGTCAAAATGTTTTCTTTTGATGTCCCCCTCATGAGCAGAGCAACACGCAGTTGGATGCTGGAAAGATGGGAACAAAAGAAAAATACTAGAAAAGGGAGAAAAAGAAAAACGTGCTGTCGCCCCCTGTCCACCGAGTAGCCGCGGGGAGCGGGCAGAAAAAAAAGAGAAAAAAAGAAAAACGAGGAGCGGGAGGGCCGGGAGAATAGGCACCCCTCAAGGCAGAGGTACTCGCGTGCCGCTGGCCAAAACGATCGAGTAAACAGAATAAAACGCAGACTAGGGCAGGAGATCTTCCCTGGAGCCTCTTCGGCACGAATATCCAAGGCGGAATCAACGGCGCAGTTAGCTTCACTAGAGACAAGTGCACTCTGCATGAAAACACAAACACAAAAGAAAAAAGACGGCAAAAGGTTTGTCAAGCCGGCACACCTAAGGTCCGCACTGGCTCTGCAAGGGGCGGATGGAGGTCGATATACACCCGGAATGCCGTGAGGAATTGTCTCAAGTTTGTAAATAAAGCACGACTCGCGTTGCTCTCTTTCTCGGGTGTTTTTGGAACCCACCCTGTAGGACAGTTAGGCATCAAATGGGTGGTTTTTCTCATTAATGTGTTTTGACAAGGGGAGGTTGGGTGATAATTAAGATATGCGCGCGGTGGTTATTAAAGCGAATCTGTAGAGGGTTAACGGTCTGCCCAATGTACTGCACACACTGCATTCTAGGAGGTATAATTACGTTGCAGAAATCACAATTAAAGTTGCCATTAATTTTCCTTTTGAAGCCTGCAGGCTGTGCACAGATTGTACGTGTTTGCAGACCTGGCATCTACTTTTTCCACGGGGTCGACACCCCAAAACTGGCTGGTTATTTGTTTTTGAGTGTTTTAGAATGATTCGAATGTTTTTCGGATCGTCTGTAGACTGCCTGAGGGGGAGCAGTGAAAAATTTGGCGAGGCGCTCGAAATTAAGCTCTGTGTGCATGCAGTGAGGCTTTGCAGGCAAATTCATGCACGTCGCGTTGCATACATGTCTCATTTAATTACTTTTGTCGTTCCCAAAAGGCAGTTGCAGATTTTCGGCTGAGTTTGTGCGCCACGTTGTAGTGATCATGAACCAAATTTTCGAGCGTTGATAGCTGGCTGCTGCATTGGTCGCAGTGAAGAAATGCTCCTTTTGTCTCCAACTTGTGGACATTCCTCTTATGCTGCAGCATGTCGTTCCGCTGAGTGAAGACTGTCGCAGAGGCCGGAACGTCGATCACGATCGTCGTGATGCAAATCATGGTCACCGTATTTAGGTTGACGTTCACTCTGGCTTGGAAACACTGACGCAATTCTGGTCAGAAGCGCGCACGCAGTGTGAGAGCGCTGCGCTTTTTTTTTATCCCGCGCGCGCAGTCAAAAACGTGGGGAATTCCGAGAAAAATGTAGGGAAAATGTGGCTGTCCCCAACCAAACATGACACCATTAAAAGCCACGTGACCGTGTCGTTACGTGTTATGACGTTCGGACGTGACGTCACATTTTTTTTTTTTTACCAATCAGCGTTTTTAGTCTACCTACCCGCAAACGCTTGTAAGAGGGAGAGACCGGCCGTGCCATAGAGCTGCAGCGCCCGCCACTAGTTCCCGCGACCGCCACTGTAGCCACCTCCCGAGCGGAGCCAGCGGCGAAACTGAAACTGCTTCCTAGACATCTCGCTATGCAGAACTGGCTCAAAAGACTTTGTTCACACATCGTGCAGATAGAATTTTTTACTTTTTAGCTTTTTTGTCTTATTTTTTTGATACAGTCGGATCCAAAAATGTGACCGCCCACTACTGAGGAGGATTACATCGTCATCGTCATTGCCACTGCGTTCTATTCTTTTTGACGTTCTGACACCGCTCGTTCTGCGTTCTGTTCTAGGGTTTGTTGCAGCGTCTGGCATTGGTGAGCTTGATTCTGTTCAATTCAGTGAACAGTAAGCGCTCGAATCTGTCGCACAGTTTTTGAAATTTGTGCATAGTGCGTCGTGGGCGTTCTCGAGCGACTTTCATTCCCGGGTGATTTTCGTTATGGTGCCGCGGTTGAACGCGGTGGACCAACGCCTGGACACTCTGCGCGCCAGTATGAAAGCATTTCACGGGATGCCAGATTTGCGCACGTTCACTCGACGCTCGGACGTAAGAGATGCTACCGTGTGTGCCGCTGCGCGCTGGCATTCGAACTGCCTGTCGACAGAACGGAGGGACTGGGCGTTATGGATGGCCAGCGTACAAGTACGTAACCGCACGGAACCCTTCTACAAACGTCGCTGTCGACGTGCGGCGAGTGCGAACTTCGGCGGCTGCGCAGCAAAGGAAACCGGCCTCTTCAGTGTGCGCTCATTGCGGCAGAAAGCACGAGAAAGGGCCAGATTAACGGTGACGCAAGTGGACGAGCTTGTGTGCTACAATGTTGTGCTGCAAAATTTAGTTGACAGCGAAGTCAAGGTTGACGAGGAAACGCAGAGTCTCGACGGCCGCCAGCAACACCCATTCACCACTAAGACCCTCTGTGAGGACGACTTGAAGCTCTTCACAGCGCAGCCCTGGGAGCTTTCACCTTCCCGCCAAGACTCTGCGTACCCCTCGGCGAAGCCCGGGGAGCAGCCTAAAATTGCACACTATGTCTCCATAGATTCTGCAGACTGGTATGTTGATTTGAAACGTGACGTCGTCGCCGCCTGCGAGACTTGTGACGAGAAGTACGAGGAGCCAGAGCCGCCAACCGCCGTTCCCGGGAAGTTCGCACCTCCCGAGCTCACCGAGGCGATGCAAGCGGAAGTGGAGGCAGCGTTGAAGCCGTGCCCGCAAGAAGAGGTGCTTGCAAAAGGCTTCAGTCTTACGGTTAAGCGTGCAGACATGATGACGCTGAGCGAGAACCAATGGATCAATGACACTGTCATAAACTTTTATATGAGCATGCTCGTGAACCGCTCTGAGAAAGGGTCCCTTCGGGTCTATGCCTTCAATACTTTCTTTTTCACTAAGTTGTGTCGCGACGGCCACGCGGGTCTGAAGCGCTGGACGCGCAAAATCGACCTGTTCAGCTACCACATAGTATTAGTGCCCATACACTTGAACAGGCACTGGTTCTTGGCAGTCGTGGACTTCCGGAGGTCACAGATTGCCCTGTACGACAGTTTTGGTGCTGCACATGCCAAGGCCAAGTGCATCGACCTGCTGAGGGAGTACCTTGAGGAGGAAAGTTTGCACAAGCGCAACCATGGTATCAACTGGGATGACTGGAAGTTCATCGTGGCAGAAGATGTGCCATTGCAGCAAAATATGAGCGACTGTGGCATGTTCACCTGTCAGTTTGCAGAGTGCATCTCTCGTGATGCACCCTTCCAGTTCACACAGCAGCACATGCCATACTACCGCAAGCGTGTTGTGTATGAAATTTTACACAGCGCACTCCTATGAAGCATACTTGGAGCAGCTCATCCTTTTTTTTTTGCTTCCGGTTCGCAATGGAAGAACTGGGACCCTATTTTTCTTTCCTGCATTATGTATATATTTATCAAAGTTATTTCATTAAATGTCTGCTCATATATACATTGTTCTTATTGGAGGTGATTTTTCAGGTTTCTGCATAGTAACCCTAGTTGAAATTATTGCCTGAATAATGTGGCAACATCATGCAGGTATTAATTTGTGTCATTTTTTGTACAGGTACAGATGTTTGTCCTGTGGCTCAGTGCCTTAATTTTAATTTTGTTGGTGGTTATAACAAAAAGAAACTGCAATTTAATATTTTTAAAGGTGAATCATAGTCACTGTTCGATAGGTAAGGTCATATATTTTCATTTGTTCGCCTTCTGCAAGCGAAATTGAGTGCCTAGCTCTACTGTTGTAGGTTGGGAAGCACTTGCGAGGCTGTGTGGAAGACTTATAAGTCAATACAACTTTTTTTTTGAAGTTGGCTTAGTTGCTCTGTATACGTAGTTTGCACCAGTGTTATAGTAGCCGCCATGTTTTGAGACCACAAGCATGGCAAAAAAGTGCATGTTTTTCTCCTCTGCTTATTGCCACCTGCTCCAACCTGCACTATGGAAGCTGTGCTCTGCGCTCCATCATGGCACCTGTGAGGGCATGTGCAACTCATCTATTGCCTTAGGCGTAGTAGCAGCACAAAAAAACGCAAGAGAAAAACTAGACACGCACAGACGCTGCACTCAGCTTTTTTTATTCCAAGCTATCAAAGTGGAATATATAGGCTGCGTCACGCATGCGCGTTAAGAGAACCTTTGCCTAAATTCAGCATTGGAGAGATTGTGCAAACACGAAATGGAAAGCAGCTTTAATAGTCAATTGGGAAGATAAGTAGCGTCTGGGTACCCTGAGTCGGTCGTGACTTCGGTTGCCGAGAAGCGCATGAAGAGCCTGAAGACGAGGGAAGATGAAAGGAGCATGCGACCGGAAGTTGTCCCCTACCTGCATAAAATTTCGCACAACCTGAAGAAGGTTGCGGGCAGGGAATCCGCAAAAAAAGGTTGCGGAAAAAAGCATGCCAGGCCATGCGTGCGTTGCCAAACAGGAGTGGTATACGAGATGCCGCTGTCTTGCGGGAAAGCCTATATAGGCCAAACATGCAAATGCCTGAACGATCGACTCGGGGAGCATCAACTAAATTTACAGAACAGTGAGGACGTGCGCTTAGTTCAGCACTGCAGTTCTTGCAACTGTTCGCCTCATTTTGAAAGTACTATGGTCCTAGGAAGGGGTAAAGACCAGACTGCACGTGAGCTTTTGGAAGCCTTCCATATGAAGAAAAGGTGCAGTGATTGTATTATTGATAGGTCAGTTCTGCTGTATAGTTCGGAACGTGCACTTTTTTCTGCTACAAGATAAGATGTATGATCAGGATGTCATGATGGCACGCCTTCTTTCTCTTGACGTGCGTGACGCAGCCTATATATTCCACTTTGATAGCTTGGAATAAAATCAGTTGCGAGTGCAGCGTCTGTGCGTGTCTCGGTGTCTAGTTCTTTTGTGCGTTCTTTTTCTGCGCTGCTACTATGCTTAAGACAAGTAACCAACTCGCCCAAGAGCTCGTTTTACTGAATAATCTATTGCCCTTGAATCGATTAAGTGGAGCCTCAAAAGAAAGCAAGTTTTGATCCTATGCCATTGTTTTAGAACTGGCAAAGTATTACATTTATGGGAACTTCATATTCTTGAGACAAGTGTCTGTTATCTCGTGGTATGAAGCATTGCATGGACATTGACAAGGTAGAGTGGGGCCAGTTGCAGACATATAGGAACAACGGAAAGAGCACTAAAACACCACGAAAAAGAGACTGGAACAGAATGGGCACTAGTCCTGTCCTTGCCTCTTTGTGTCATGTTTGTTTGGCACTATTTATGGCATTCAAGCATTGCATGGAGCTTGAATGCTTGCGTGTATATTTAAGCTTTTTCGAATTGTTTGCGTTGGAACGCAGGAAATCTGTGAACGAAGGCATCTTTCTAGAGAACATTATCTTCTACAAGAGTAAGTTGCTAGGAAATCTGTGAAACAGGAAATTTGTGAACGAAGGCATCTTTCTAGAGAACACTGCATTTTCTACAAGAGTAAGTTTAAAGGTTTGGTTTGGTTTAGTTTGGTTTAGTTCATGAAGGTTTAGCGTCCCAAAGCAACTCAGGCTATGAGAGACGCCGTAGTGAAGAGCTCCGGAAATTTTTACCACCTGGGGTTCTTTAACGTGCACTGACATCGCACAGTACACAGGCCTCTAGAATTTGCCTCAATCGAAATTCGATCATCGCGGCCAGGATCGAACCCGCGTCTTTCGGGCCAGCAGCCGAGTGCCATAACCCCTCAGCCACTGCGGCGGCGAAAGTTTAAAGGGGCTGAAATCATTTTGATATTCATATTCTACTGCAGCAGATCTGTACAGGTGGTCTTTGTGAGTACTATTCAAATCAAATATAAAAGCTCTGCGTGGACTCAATAATTTACAAGTAATTTTTAAAAATTGCTGCTCACAACCGATTAGGTTGACACCGCATGTTCTTAGCCGCCCCTACCTGATGACTTGAATGGGAAATCTGAGCGAGCCTTCTCATTAGGCATGCCCAATTGACGTGGCCGGGATGGGGCATGGCAAAATTAACAGTTCCAGACCTCTTTTGTTCATTTCCTATTTCTGGTGCATAGGCATGTATGAGTTGAGGGGGAAGAGCATCATCATTTTTAATTGCTGATATCTTCACTGTTAAGCTAGCTTTAAAATTTTTGTGGTGTGGTGACATAGTGATGGAATACAGGTCGTTCGTTTGCTTTCCTTAACCTCAGAAAATACCCTTTCATGTTCCCTGCAACAAATTTTCCTCCAGGCAGAAGTACAAGTGTGGCCAGACTACTACAGAGAATACTGCCAAGTCCCAACTGTTCCTGCATGTCGCCAAGCAGGCTCTTGAAAAACAACACGAAAACTGCATAGTAAAAACGTGGACCGGTGCTTACTGGCAACTCTAGTTTCTATAGAAGTGGACACATATGCAGAGGCATACTTTGACAGCACTGTCAAGAGTCAAGCCACCTATTGACGTCACTGACAAGTACAATAACAAGAGGTGAAGATAGAAGAATGAGAGGATTAAAAACGCATAACATGTTGCAAAAGTAAACGAAATCGACAGGGTGCAGAAACGACACATAAGCATGGCTACAAGAAATGCAACCCAACTGCAGCTGATACAGGGCTTTGCTCTTGCTGACAATTATTCAAGCAAACCTATATTATGTTCACACAGTGCAAATCATCATCAGCAGCTAACTGCGTCCCTCCCCTGCTTGGAAACCTGTGCTTGGAATTCACTCCGTTACCTTAGAGGGTTATTGGGTGTCTTCCCTTTGCATTACATGCACCTGTGCACATTTCCTCTTGATTTCAGCTTGGATGTCATTAACTGCCATTTGTTTCCCTGACCCTCTCTGTTCATTTTCTGTCTCTTAATGTTGCGCCTATCATTTTGCTTTCATTAGCTTGCTGCGCTGTCCTCAAATTAATTTCAAGCCTTTTTGTTAGCCTCCAAGTTAGGCAGATTGCTAATCAGTGCCCGTTTGTGTCGGTACTCTGTTGTGTTCTTGCTCTGTTTGGTTTGAGCATCAAGTATGAACCAAATGGCCCAACAACAAACCTCAATAGGATATTTGGCAGGTTCCTTGCATATATGCAGGACTGCGTCAGTGCTAACAGTGCGCATGAACAAAACCCTGCCAATGATAATGTGTGAGGATACAAGGCTGCACCACATGCTGTCATTCTGAGTTGGCAGTGTGTGGCATCAATTAATATACCTTTCCTTACAGTTTTCCTCTTCCTAGGTATCTGGAGTAGGTGTGCTGAGGGGACAAAAGATGAAATGGTGGCAGCAATATAGACACTGAGCTGGCAACTAAGTTTATTCACTGGACAACATAAAATAAAGGGAGCACAGGCAGCGATCTATACACATGCAACATACAGAAGACAGACAAAAACATTGGGATAACAACTAACTTGTGTGCATAAAAACATTTGTGCTGCACTGTATTGTGAGGCTTGATGACCAGTCTTGACGTACATGAGGTTAGCTAGTCTGTGGTGCACCTGCTGTGCAGGCTTGGTGCCCTTGTGCTTATGACAACATGGTGTCATATAGCTAGGTTTAAAAAAAAAGTGCTGGTTTACTGTCTTGGAGCCATCCAGCAAAAGTTGTTCAGTGAGTTGAAGGCTGGCAGAGCAATGGCCCCAGCTTCTTGCATATCTTACACCATGTGCATTTCTCTCTTGTAACATTGCCATGGTAGAGTGCCGAATATGGCAGCAGGCCTCTAGCTTGTTTTATTTTGTATTTGCGAAGAGCTATCAGTGCTCACCCTTCCTCGGTGCAGGACGAGCCCGCAATGTGATAGATCATACGCAGCGTTGCGTATGGCTTACAGCTGACCAGGTGGGTTTACGCAGCCCCACTACACTTTCGTATAAAATCTTGAAATGTGCATCACATGAAACGGCTGTGTAGTGCGCGATCAAGGGTAATTACCAATTATTGGCGACAGCTCGTAAACATTGGCACAAAAAGGAACTGCGGACTATCTGTAGTTTGACACAGTTCCATCTGGATGCAGTAACCTATGTGTTGGCTGTGCAAAAATTCTTGGTACACTGCATTGGGTTTCAAGGCTATCTTGATGGCTGCTCAGAACAGAAGGAACAAATTGGTGCCCCAGAGCAAGCTGACACAGTGACAATCACTCTGCATTAAGTCACTTAATTGTTCAGTCATTCCTCATTAAAAAAATGCAAATAAGTTGTAGTGTATGTGGTGTCATGTCTTACTCAAAAAGCCCATTCCAATATTGGTAGCAGTTTGTTTCGATAGAAAAGTTGAATTCCCGCAGGTAAAAATGTCCAAATGGGATTCTTTATGGTCCTAGTTCAAATGGTTTATTGGCCCATTCCTTGTAGCTACTGGGACCAGTAGGTGCTGGACCAGTAGCTGCTGGTAGCATGAACATTTATTTGGATAAGCCATCCGTCTAATATGTCCTTAGATTTCTAACCTTTCTGAAAAGTTACAAAAAGTTTTAAAGAGTTGCTTAACAATGATAAGCACACTCCAGAAATTAAGGAAAACAGATTAAGCAACATAGACTAAAAAATGTGTCGCCCTGCAGGACGACGCGGATCTGCCTATAGTGTGCACACAGCTTTAAACGTAGATAGTGCCCACAAGAGCAACAACAAAGCACTGCAATACACATAACTTATATGACAAACTTCATATACTCATGTTCAGACAGTTACTATGAGCTCGATCATGCTTATAAACTTCTTCATTAAGGGCATGAATGGCAGTTTACCAATATGCCTTAAGAGAAAAGTATACAACAGCGGTATCTTACCAGTACTCACCTGCAGGGCAGAAACATGGAGGCTAACGAAAAGTTGAGGACAATGCAGCGAGCTATGTAAAGAAAAATGATAGGTGTAATGTTAGAGACCGGAAGCAGGCAGAGTGGGTGAGAGAACAAACGCGGGTTAATGACGTCCTAGTCGAAATCAAGAGGAGCGGTGGCCACGTGGTAGAGCATCCACCTCGCATTCGGGAGTTGCTGGGTTCGATCCTCGGTGCCGCTGGGTACCCACCGGTTTTTTAATGGGTACAAGATTTCCCCCGGCCTGGTGCTTGGCTCTTCTAGTGTGAGATGGTTGCGAAAATGGTCTTCGACCAAACCGTTGCCTTGATGGTTCTGAGGCAAGCAACCTTAAATCTGCCTCGTGTGGTAGAAGCTCACTTGTGGCCCTTGGGAGAGACGTGGAGGCCTTGTGATGACTCATTAAATTTCAGCACTATCTCTGCAATTTATAGCAGAAAAACTCAGAGAGATTTAGCTGAAAAATTTTGTTAACTGAGGAACACCATTATAGCATTAACAGAAAAAGCTGCCAATCCAACAACAAAATGTTCTCAGTAGGAGCCAAAAGATCCCACTTCAGAACCAGAAGCTCCCAACAGGGACCAGAAGAGCTCAACACAAAACCAGTGGATGCCCTTCTGGGACCATATATAGACCAAAGAAAACCAGAAGGCTTTCTCCTGGGACCAGTACATCCAAGCAAAAAACCAGTTGGGCACCAGTTGGTGCCCTTCAGGGACCATTTCAACCAGCAGCAAACCAGAAGCCGGGACCAGATGAAACCATTAGAAACCAGCAGAATCCCATTAACAAATTTTCACCTGGTATATTTGGCTTCAAAAATCTTGATGGTAATCCCATTTGGACGCTTCAAGTTGCATATGGGCCTCCCCTTGGTTTGTTAAATAAACTGTTGGTCCCAGTTAGAGTGCCAGACTCCAGCTTAGTTTCCACTTCGTAGCAAACTTTTATTTCTACACGTTATGCTTGCTTATACAGGCTTTCCAACTGAAAGTTCCAACAGCTTTCAAATTATACACAACTGGGAATTTTGGAAACTTCGATTGGAACCCTAGGTAACCACTTGTTTATTTGCTTAGTTTTGGGCCCCAGTGATGCCATCCAACGTTTTTCCTACATGTCCAGTCGGGGGCGACGCGCTTCCTTTGCGCATATGATCTCCCGTTATGCAGTCTATGGTTGATTGTTCGGCCTTGAGTCACGAAAGAGAAGCAGTCGTGTTGAGATGCAGCATTATGCACGCTCCATGCTCATGAGTGATTGTTAACTTAACCTGTAATTAAAAACGGCACTTAATTGAAAAAAAAAAAAAATCCGAAGCCGAAACTTTGTGTGGCGTCGTCCCTCAGTTCTAGTTACAAATAAAGCTGTAGGCTTTTCGTAATAATTTAAAGATGCTTGAATAACGTTTTGAACCCATGTAAGACTTGCAAAATTAAGGCTCATTTACTCCACTGTCAGAGCGGGCTTATATTTCAACTGTTTCAACATTAAACACTGCAGACATACGCACATACCGCCGATTCAGCTAAATCGCGCCATAGAAGCCTGGAACCATGATGGAACGCATTTGACTTATAATAAAGTTGGATGTATCTGGATATATCTTCTGATTTCTGGTTTTCTGTGTACGCAACTGCGCATGTAACTCGCAACTGGTGTCCAACGTTGCTGCTGGCTACATCGTTTGAGGTTCCGGCAACAATGTTCCCGTTGTCACGTGGCTCCTGGCTTACCTGTTTCGCTCTGGATTTGATCCTGCTTCAGGTGTGCTCTCGCTGCTCCTACGCTTCATCTCCATCTTCATGTGTTTGATAGCTCGTTCACCTGTTCACAGCAACCAATAAAAACAGCACGTTTTCGCTTCCCGTGCAGTGAAAACGTCAAAGAAAGTGCTGTTTTGGCCCAAGTGTGGTAATGAGATACCTTTCGGTCATGTTCTTCCTGTGCTTTTGGCTTCCCCTTCTGTCTTCGGTTGGCGTAGTGAGGTGTGCGACAAGTGACGACAAACTCGAGGCACCAACTTTGCTAATCGCTGTCGTGCTGAGAAACAAGGCGCACGTGCTACCGCAGTTCTTCGGCTACCTGGAGCAACAAAACTATCCTAAATCAAGGCTAAGTCTGTGGTAAGTCAACTGGTAATGGATATGATGTGCAATCACTCACTTGTCATCACACGCGCCAATTGTGCAGGTGAAATGAATCTTGGTGGTGCATAATGTCGCGCATAGAAATATGGCATGACTTTTTTTTTTTTTGAATTGGTGATAGTCAACAATGAGCAAAACTAGTACAGCCTAGTAAATTTTTAGTTTTCATGCCAGTGGCATAGTGATGTATTATGCGAGAAGCCAGCTAGTAGATCTCCGTCAGTTTCGTCATTTTTCACCGTATTCATCTCGCTCTCTAATTTAAAACACGCTATGGAACTTTCACCGGTCCATCACTGCTGAGCGCACGGTATTGGTGCGATTTGGTGAATTATATATGTTGTACAAATTTCTCATGGATGCGTATTGCTCACGTGTGAGGTGCGTCGTCTGCTTCAATGCATATGGCATATTTCTAGTTAAACGCTGATCTGCAAGTGCGCCACGTGGCAACTGGCTGTGCGGGATTGCTTTTTCGTCAAGCTTCATAATAAGAAATGGTTCATTCACGTCACGTATTTATTTTTAATACTGTGGGCTAATTAGTTACTGCTGCTGGCTAGCACAATTAAGTTAAGCATTTCAAGTGAAGAGAAGGATCAACTCTGAAAGTTTCCATGACCTTTGTTAAGTGCAGCAGGGAGTTTCAATGCATTGGCATTCAGTGCAACTCGATTCTTTTTGAAAGTTTCGTCTCTTGAAATAATTTACACTCTTTTGTGCTGATGCTAATGGCATATTTTTGGTGAGCTGGCAATAGCAAGGATATACTGTATGAAGTACATGCTTTTCAGAGCTTTTGTTACATATGTGCTGCCATTTAAATAATGGAGTCATTGGGTAGTAGTAGCAGTATATTTTTAAAAACAATAATAAAAAGAAAGGAAAAGATTTTTGCTAGCCCCGGCATCACTATGGAAGCACCTGATCTGGGGCAGCAGAAATAAAGGGATAGCAGGCAGACTGGAGAAATGAAATGAAAAAGATGAGGGGACAGGCAGAAAGAGAGGGGAGGGTGGGAGAGGTACTATATACAGGTATTCTATTTACACTATAACATACATGCGCAGGTCGGGCGCATGTTATGTTCATAATCAAAAAGGAAAGGAGTCATTGGGTAGTTGGGCGCAGTTTTGTCATATTTGTTTCATTGTTTCGCATGTGAAGGTTTTGAAATACATTGGCAGTTATAAACTGTTATATATTGATTTCATGAAATTAGTCGCTTGCATTCGTAGCGTGTTGACATCAGGCCTATGAAACCAAGGAAAGTTAATGTGCATGTCTCTTGATTCAACATTTTGACAAGTTAAAGTTCAGATATATGAAGGTAATTCAGAAAGTAAGGTAACAAGAGCTCACATAGACAAACTTTATTCCACAGGCAGATATACTGATATACATGCGTGTGTCATTGGTACACATTACTTTTCAGCATAGTTGCCATGCTTACCCAAACATTTGTTTCAGTGGTACACTAAGACATCTATGCTGATCTACAAGGAATCTGTGTCGGGTCACTGAAGCCACGTCATGGTGGCTTGGTGAACTTCTCTATCACTTGTGAGTCACATACCACAGTGCTTCTTCTATGGTTTGAAGAGATGGAAATTGTTGGTGCCAAGTTCGGGCTTAGGGAGGATGGGATGGAATCACATTATCCTCACCATCAAAAAAGTTCAAAAAAGCTCCATCTGCAAAGAAATTTATGGTGATGGTCTTCTGGGACCACAAGTGTGTGCTTCTGCTTGATTTCCTCACCAAGGGATCAGTGGTGCATGCTGCCAGTTATTGTTACAAATTTGGGCAGTTGTGGGAGGGAATTCGCACAAAATGATATGGACTTCTCTCAACAGGCATTGTGTTGCTGCATGACGATGCCTGACCACACTTGGCCAGCACTGCGCATACATTTTTTTCAGCACTTCCGGTGGGTCAACCATCCTTCCTACAGCCTCAACTTGGCACCCAGTGATTTCCATCTCTAGGGACCATAGCAGAAGCACCTGGGTGGTAGGCAGTTTGCAAGCGATACAGAAGTTCAGCAAGCCGTCATGACATGGCTTCAAGGACTTGATGTATATTTCTTCTACGCAAGCATCAATGCCTTAGTGTACCGTTACAACTAATGTTAGGGCAAGCATGGTGACTATGTTTAAAATTAATGTGTACCAGTGGTATACTACTGTGTGTCAGCATATCTGCCTGTGAGATAAAGCTTGTCCGTGTGAGTTCTTGTTACCTTACTTTTTGAATCTTACTCACGTTTCATGAGGTTATTCTGGAGACCTTATCCATATCCAGAGCTCATTCATTCTACTGATCAAAATTTTGTATCTAAAATTTTGGCTTATCGAAAATAGAACATTTTATATGCCTTTTATTAACATAAATGAGGCTTACTGCAAAAAGTTGTTCACTTGTTGCCGTCAGCCTTTATTTATTGTGTGAATGGTAAAACTTTTCAGGATTTATACAGACCACAACGTGGACAACACAGCTGAAATTGTGAACAGCTGGGCAGAGGAAGTGTCAAACGACTACCACAATGTCAATGTGACCAGGGAAGATGGTGATGCATTCTTTCCTGATGAAGAAGGGTTGCAGAAGTGGACACCAGAGCGCTACTGGCATATCATACGACTACGCGAAGAGGCAATCCACGTTGCTCGGACACTATGGGCAGATTTTGTCTTTGTGAGTTTTTGAAGTTCACTGGGCTCATGTGTGCTTACAAGCACACATGGTATGTGCGTGTTATCCTGCAGACTCATTTTGAAGGGCGTGAGGCATATGCAGCTTTTGATACTCTGTTTGGAAACTTGACTGACCTCAAATGAGGAGGTGCACAGGGATTCTGGGCTGAAAAGTGCAGAGGCAAAGCTACTGTTTTTGAAAAGGCCTTGGGTATACAAATAACCTCACATTATTCTGTTTGTAAGGTTTTGACAAATGACAATGTCAGGTGCAAACAAATAATTTGCCCTCTAACAACACCACACTTGTTTTAAATTTACCACATTTAGCATATTCATCACGAATGCTATGTTTTGTTTTGCTAGGCCACAACCCAAGCACATTTCTCTAACAAGCTTTTACAGACGTGTCCTGGTTTCTTTCTGTGTATGCCTACCATTGGAGAATTGTTTATGAGCAGGGAATCGAGCTAGTTGTGTGTGCCCTAGGTCAAATCTCCTGAGTGGAACTTTAGAAGGTGTGGAAGTTTGGAGTAAGTCTTCCGGTCCACTACAGCTCTGCACAGAATGTTTTAACACGTTTTATAATGTTTTAACATATGTTTTGACGCAGTTTAACATGGCATACACCAGGGATGCTGGTGCAGCATGGTTAGTGGGGGGATAACTTACAGCATCGGAAATGTCCTTAATGTAAGGGGTCAGTTGTATGCTATTTTTTAGATCTTTCTGAGGTATTTGACTTAGTTCCTCACCAAGACTTAAAAAAATGCAGGCTATAGTGATATAAAATAATGTAATTTCAAGGATTGACTGCTTTTTTTCAAGCCGTGAAGAGTGTGTCAAACTGAAAATTTCCGTATCTGGTAACTTGGATGTTTATTCAGGAGTAGCACTAGGTTCAGCTAGTGCTCTCACCCTTATTGTTCTTAATGTACATCAATGATATCCATTTATGCGTTGACCTTGGGGTACAAATCCGACTCTTCGCAGATGACATAATGTGCTAGATAATAGATTCCGTAGACGATCAGATTCCACAATATGAATCTCTGTCATCCATTCAGACTTGGTACATTAATTGGGGAATGAAGCTTAACACCGCTAAAACAAACAGCATAGTTTTTACCAACAAGAAAACGCCACTAGGTTTTTCATATGCTATAAATAATGCCCCAGTTGCAAAAACTAGTTATGTAATATACCTAGGGGTGACCCTGTCGAGTAATCTGAGCTGGGAACGACACGTAAATAACGCATATCACAAGGCGCTGGGAAACTTGTATTTCCTCAGAAGATTATGCAATGCACCTCCGGCTGTAAAAATTCAATGCATATGAAAAATTTGTGAGATCATCCCTAGAATATGCTGATATTATCTGGAGTCCTCACTAGAAACATTTAATAGGCAAATTAGGACAAATTCAAAAGTTAGCAGTACACTTTGTACATTAAAACTATTCCAGGCATTTGAGCATATCTAACCTATTAAATAAAGAAGACCTTCACAGCTTAGCACAGCATAGAGGAACATCAAGTCTTAAAGGGATGTAGTGAACAAAACATCTGCCGCAGAGATTTCTGGTCCAAATGACAGCTGTGTTGCTAAGAGGGACTAGAACAGCACTCGTTTGAAAGAGAAATGAGCAGAAAGTAGTTATTTTAATGAATATTTCTTAGACCGCCGCACTTAGAGGGCCGCCTATGAAAGCTCTCACAATACACGATGTGACATCAGCCTTACTTGTCACAGGCTATCGCCAGCATGGGGCACACGAAAGCGAGCACATTTGGCGTGCTTTTGCTTCATTGTACAGTTCATTTTGTTCAGCTCCCTCGTGTCTGTGCTTAAAGATCCTCTGCCTGCATCTCGTGGTTGTATACTTTGGGTGACTACTTGCCTGATTCGGTCAGAATTAATTAGAAATCCCCATCGTCTGCAGTGACGGCGAATAAAAAGAAAGCAACATTTTGCAGAAACGATACCGGTAGCGCCCTCTCGCACCCGCCGGAAGAACAAGCAGGCGGGGATTCCTGAATCGCGCTCCGCCAAGCCAGTTTGCCTATGGCGCTGCTGAGGGTAGGCGTGAAGTCATGCCCGCCAGCTCGAAGGCAGGTTCTCGCTGAGTACAGCCCGGTGACCATCCACAAAATACCAAAAATACAGCCATCCGCTAAAAAATAACTGGAATGGTGGCTGTATACTTGGGTAATCGTATCTTACGAATGAAAATCTAGCGCTTCCAGTATTTACAGATTTTTATTCAGCACCTCTAAGTTTTTGTACCTACATTAACACGGTCGTTTTGACATAACAGAAGAAGCATGCCATCAGGAACCATTCCGCCACTCCTCAAGAACTAACAGTGTGAAAGCACTTCACAAACCCATAAGTAACGTAAATATTCCTTGTTCCCTTCAGCTGTCTTTTATTGCGGTAAACTGTCATCTACTGTTGTGAACTGCAACTCATATGAATCCTTCACAGAACATTTTAATCGCCTTGAATTGATATCATTACTACCGTGATGCTCTTGTGACGTTGAATTGTTATTTTGTATTTATTTGTGCCTATACTTTTTTCTCTTGTTCGATCCACTATTGTCATTTTTCTGCCTTTGTATCCACTCCTGCATGGGCTCGAGAAGGGCCTGTAGTATTTGTAAATAAATAAAATAAAGATTAAGTAAGGATGGGCTCCAGTATGAGCTGGTCCTGGAATTGATTTCAGCTAAAAATAAAATTTTTACAGCAAAAGCTGTTGATAGAAGACCATCTATTGGTGATCTCGTGTAGTGCCGGGGACGTGGCATTGGCATACACCAGGGACACTGGTGCAGCTTGGTTAGTAGTGCGGACATCAGATGCCCCTGTGGAAGCTCTCTTCAAAGTTAAAGCTCTGGAATGCAAAGCTCTGGAATGCGGGTGCTTGCGTATGGAGCAAGAAGAGGATTAGCACAGGCAACGAGGTGAAGCTAAATTAAGTGAAGTGCTTGCATTATGAAGAGAGCGGATAATGGGGAGGCAGGGGGAGGTGGTTTGAGCAGTGTATGGACTACCACCCTGTGTGTCAGTGGAGCATGCACTGGTCTACATCACACTGAAGTCATGTCTTGAAATGGATGGCGTGAACGACTTTGCTTGCACATGTATAGATGTAGGGTATGCTATGCGAACCAATGAGAAGTGATGAAAGGATGACATAGTGGTGACACCACAATATGGATGTTAGGAATTATCAATACTAGGGGTCACTGTGCATTAGTGCTATAAAATCAGTGAGCAGTCAAATGGTCTCTGTCGCACCGATGTCGTACCTTTAAATAGATGGCGTTTTCCATGTGCACGTGTAATGGGCGTAGTGACAGTGGCATAAAACTCTTGCCAAGTTGAGTAATTTATGCTGCATAGCGTAAACATTGCACAATTTTTATTTTTTTTGCTGATGCATCTCATTGCAAAGAGCATAGAGATGACACTTGCATGGAAGTAAAGCCACATAGACCTTCGTGCCAGGTGGGCATGAGCTCGTTCCTTAAAAACCATGGCTTGCGATTTAATTTGTTTTAATTGCCTGGTACACACTCCTCAAATGCTCTACACAAGAGTGATGCAGACGGTACATCTCAAAATGTTACTTTAGCTGATGAGATATGTTCAAAACTAAACAAATATTGATTAGCCAGTAAAAAAAATGCATGAAACTAAAAATGTGAATTGTGATGTGCTGAAGAACTGCGTCATGTTGATTAGTTTCTTAAGTGTGCCACCTTTAACATTTATAGTGTCTGCTATGTCACCATGTGTGGGCAATAGCAGGACCATGAGTTATCAACATTTTTAAGAAGCACATATCAATGCAACATGGAGCCACAGAGATTTTGTGTCTGACTTTGCGAAGACTGGTAGGCAAAGTCAAAGGCGTTCACAAAGATTGGAAGCATGCAAACTGAAAACAGTAGCCAGCTGGAACAATTGAGCTGAAAATCAGAAACTGCGTCTTTAAGTTGTGACATGGTAGTAGGTAATGCCCAGAGCTTGGATTTATATGAGCTGTTTTCGCTTCAAAAGAGTAAATTAAAATTGTATTGTGTATTGGTATGTCGAGGCCAAGAGTATTTGCCATAGCAGTGTGAGGTTGCTCTCTTGACTGTTTTTGCTGTAAGCACCAGCATGCTATAAATAGTGACACTTTACTATAGATAGAGTTATGGCAGGAATTCATTGGAGTAGCAACAGATACATGGGCCCAGTATCGCTTATATTGCTTTTCTCTTTCCAGTTTCTTGATGGTGATGCCTTGCTGTCAAACCCAAAAACAATACAAGACCTTGTTGAAGAGAACAGGTATGCTGTTGTATCACCAATTTCGCAAGTGATGCAGGTGCAATTAGACGTGTCTGTCCCCGCGCTGTTGAGGACGTGGCAAACTACTATGTGTGAAGTTAATTTGATAATTCCTTAAGGCATGTTTTCGATCATATGCTACTAGTGGAGACATTGCTGAAGATGGTATCACCTTCAGGCACAAGTTATCCTCAAAAGGAGGGAAAATGTTAAGAATTTGATTTATTCAGGAGCATGCAAAGATTACACAGGAAAAATTTCCATCATCCCAGATGCCTAATTTTGCACTGTTGTCGAGAGCTCATATCGCCACTCTGTGACTAAACACTGGTTTCAGGGTCTCAGTTATACTGTTTTTGACTCATTCCTGTCATAAGGACTCATCATGTAAACATACAGGCACATTTTAAGCATCTTAAAGCACTCATTCTTGCAAAACAAAAATAAGGAAATACGCACTGAATGGAGCCATACCAGAGGTACCGTGAAATGCTGAGGAATCTGTATTATTTTTTGCGTTGATTTGTCATTCTCAGCTTGAAACGGTTCTTGGGATGATTTTATGCATTTCAGCATTTTTATTATATTGCTCACATTTCTGCACATTGCGCCTCTTATACGGGGGTTGGACAATATTCAGGATGTCAAAAGTATACAGCTCAAGGGGTCAGCTTCTGAGCCCCGCAGCGCAGCTCCTCTTCCATACCCAGGGACCCCAATTTCTCGAAGGTGGGAAGAACTTAAGTCCTCAACCCTCCCAAGGTTAGGACTGTCAAATATGCTTAAGAGCCAAGCTACATGACCTGGAAGCAAACCCCTTGGGCTGTAAATTTTTGACAAAGACTGTACAGTCCAGGGACTCCGGAATTTTTTTTTTTTTGAGTGGGGGGTGGGGGCAAGACTGGGCTTATTTTGTTGTTTATTTTTAATGCTTATTTACATAATAAATTTTATATTTTTATTATTTTTATTTTTAAATGTTCAAATGTTGATGCAAACTGACACGTTGTAGTGATGACACTCCAGCAGTCAGGAAGACAACGGAAAGGCTTCCAAAAGAAACTGTTTAAAGGGGCTGACCCGCGCCCACTAAGAACTGAATGACTCGGCGGCGGCGATAGCCACAAGCGTGCGTGGTGGTCGTCGAACTGAATGCCTGCAGTTCTTGGCCACGCTCAATTTAAATCTAGCAAAGAACCTTCGATAAAGCACCAATAGCAACTACAACAATCTAGAAAAATGTGGAACCATTTGCACGCGGCCATGATGAATTGAGTAGTAAAGATGTACTGGTCTCTTGCTGACCTACTTGGCTCTTTTATCTTCTTCGCACCAGGGGTGCCCACCTCAAGAGACGGTTCGTTGATTTGGCTGGCTGAAGGCTTCTTCGCACCAGGGGTGCTCCGTCAGATACGGTCTTGCGACCAATTAGGGTGCAGGTGTTAAGGGAGTAAGACTTGAGGCTTTATGTACAAAAATTTACATTATACAAGTTGATGTACAGGAGACAACTTAAAGCAGCAAACGGTTTTAAACAAAAAATGGTGGAACTGGCTAACATCTAGGGGAGACCGCTACCCGGCATAGTCGAAGATGCATTACATCTGACGGTAGTGCAGAATGATTTTCGAGGCTCCGTGGTCCGGTTTTAAAGACCCCAGAGCCTAACCCACATTTTGCACCACCCAATTAAAACATACTAACATATGATTGCTTAACAAACTGCATGGCACGCCTGCCAATTTCTGCAGCGTTCAAAACCCTCTCCTTAAAATACACAACACAAAAGGAACATCAAAGTTGCTTAAAAAAAATGGCAAATGCGGGAATGGGCCCTCGAAGTGATTGGCCCACTAGGTTTACGTGCCGCGCCCCATACTTCCACAGTATTACTCAAACTCTCTCCCTTACAAAGTAAAAAAGAGAAACACGAAAATACATCAAGAACACATTCACGTGTTCCCTGGCAGTTCCCAGCGTAAGGGCAACTATCGATTTCACCCGAGCCACCGCCACCGCGGGTAACCAACTACTCGTCTTCACGACGACTGTTGACAGGCGTCCCCCAAAATCTGCAAGGCAGCGTCAAGCCTGTCAGTGCTGCCTTCGCGGTGGCATTCCTTTTCTCCGGCTGCGTTTCGTTAAGCCGGCCCGTTCTCCCAGAGCATATAACGTCCTTGCGCGTTGGAGTCGCCGCGGTGCCGGCAAGTCACGTCCGCACCTGACCGTATGCTACATTTACTTACTCCCGGTCAAGTGTGAGCGTTCGGACCTGTCTTGCACGGCAGTTTTAGCCCTTCAAAAAAAAAAACCTCTGCCGACCTTCCAACCTAGGCGGTCTTCGCTAAGAAGAAATGGGGGGGAGAGAGGGGGGGCTATGGCGCCTTCGCCAGGGTCACTGACCGTCTGCCTCGCCTTGCCCGCTTCTTGCCGACGCACTGATGGGGATTAGCGAGGGGAAATCGCCGCACCGCGGTGCCGAGACGGCAACAAAAGCGCGGATGGTTCCCACAAAGCTGCGGGCATCCATAGATCCCTTACAGGAGATAAGTCTGGTCGCATCTTGCATTACAAAAGAAAATGATAAAGCCGTGTGCCGGTGGTTTTGAGTGCAAACGAACAAATGGTGCAAATATTCACGCAGGAGGAGTGATCAATTGCATTAAAAAAGTTTGTGCATATTTTGTTTGAATTCTGCTATTCATGATCATGTACACGCATCAGACAGTCGACTTCTGTTGACAATGACTAGTTTAGGTTACTCATATACGAAATGCTTTACAACTGCCTATGAAGCGAAGTAGCTCAGCCTCACTGTGATTTGCATTAAAAGAGTCCTAGAACTGAAGTGTTTCAATTGTCAGGAATCTGACCCAAGTGCAAGCATTCGGAGACAGGGGGGGGGGGGGGGGGGGGGCGCTGCCAACTCTGGAAAAACATTGGGGGGGGGGGGGGGGGGGGGCGACCACCCCCCTTGCCCCCCCCCTGTTCTGGTGGGGTCCCTGGTACAGTCGTTCGCATACCTGTCTAGAGTGCTCGAACGGCACTGATGCACTTTGCTGTGCACTGATGACAATCACCGCTGCTTGGCGGGCCTGGTACAACTGTTAAAAACATGGGGGGTTAAACACGATCCATGGCAATGTGCATGTGCAATAAGGTCTTGTTTCGAGCCCTAGGCCACTCTTCAATGATGCAAGTGTAACCCCGGTGTGCCATTCGAGCACTCTAGATAGGTCTGTGGACGACTGTGCAAACGTGCACACAGTGCCTGAGGGCTAGAAGTGTTGCTGAAGCAGACTGCATTTGCAACTGAGACCAAAGTAAACATTGACGGCCTGTCTTTAGACCTTTGGAGACCTTTACACAGTTTGTTGAACACTTAGAGGGCATTAAGCTTGACTTAAACAGCTGCTGCACTGCAAAGGACGCATTATTTTTAGTCAAGGGCTGGAACAGTGCACCTCTTTGTTGAAAATGCCCAGATATTTGATTGATCAGGGGTCAAAACCGTTACAGAATTTGTCTACTATTTATTAGTACATTTGTGACAGTGCTTGGATCCTGCATTTCAGGTGATAATTTCTTTTAAGTTTGTATTGAGTCATCATAACATGGTCTAGCTTTGTAACTAACTCACGGATAATGACAAATTTTTGTCCATTTCAGAGAAGATTTATTTTCTTGAAGATGTGCATTGCATTTTGTGGTATTAGTATCTGCTAAGACTTCACTTTGGTATGAGAATATGCGACACGAAATAAATGGTGATGTGGTAAGCATTGCACTATAGTAACTAGAACTTATTGGAAAATAACGTGCTCTGTAAAGGAAAAAAACGATGTGTGCATAATGCTGCCCTTTAATCAAGAATACACAGCCTAAGCATTTGGTACATCTAACAATACATTCATATTGGCCTTTATCGTTGCTTTTGTGCAAGGACAGAAATGGCTGGCTGACGATTGTACTTTTACGTTATGTGATGAAGCATGTCTCTGTGAGTTTGCAGGTGCCTTTACATTCATCACATCAAGTTGAGGTTTGCATCACTTCGCAAGCAGCTCACACGCAGAGTCATGGCTTTGCATACAAAGATTTGAAGTGCCTTTTAGTGTGTCATAGTGCTCTCTTAAACTGGTGTTCACATATCCACAATATTCACCTTGTGGGCAATCTCACACTTGGAAGGGATGTAGAATTTTGGAAGAAATAAAATGTGAATGGTTTAACAATTCAGATGCAACAGAATAATGAAATCTATGTTAAGGGAAATTGAATACTTGTGTGATTAAATATCAGTTTGAAAGTGCTATATTTACTCTGCTGAACTGATTACAAATCATATCTGTATTTGTTCTCCTTCAGTTATTATTCTTGTGATTTTTTCGCTGTGATTCAATTGTCTAATTTACATTTCATAAGTCCATGATGGAACTTTTGGCATTCTTGATCTGGCTGCATTTGACACTTTTATAAAGTGCTTTCTTAATCACAACACTGCAAGCGCTTGCTAACCTGTGGCTAGCTGAAAAGACACAAAGCAGAAGGTGACTCTTCCCACCTCTTTGCATGAGGTTATGCATAATAATGGCACTACCACTGTCCTATGCTTGTCAGTAACCTCTTCCTTGATGCTGGCCCTTCTTTTATTTACTTGTTGTAGTTTTAGTTGCGTGCAAGGGCTGGAACAAAACAATGATAAGCGTTTTAGATTGGTCAAAGATGCAGATGTGGGCTTGGAGCTTGCTTTTGAACTTCTCAAGAAAGTTGAAATTCAGTTCTTTGACTGAAACTTGTGGTTTCAGTGTGACCATGTTTGTTGTGCGTAGTCCTGGGTCTGTTAATTCCTTCAGTGGTTGTGATGTTCGACTGAGCATGAGGACGCGGGGTCAAATCCCAGCTGTGGCGATTGCGTTTCATTAGTGGCGAAGTGCAAGAGGCACCCATGTACTGTGTGACGTCATTGCACGTTAAAAAACCTTAGGTGGTCTAAATTAATCTGTAGCCCTCCAATACAGTGTCTCTCACAGTCCATTTGTAGCTCCAGGACGTTAAACCCCTATACCATACCATGCATTTAATTTTTATTCATGCCATTGTAAATTAGAAGTGAAAACTTGAATTGTTGCTTGCATTCTGCATTAGGTAAATTATGTGTTTGCATGCTGGGGATGATTATATCCGGGCAGGTCATGTGATTCACTGCAGCAGGAAGAGGTTACTGACAAGTACTGGAGACTGGCCGGGCTACCATGCCTGCATTGCTTGTTGTGTAGGGTAAAAAAATGTTGCCATTTGTGTTCTGGTATAAATTATCTTTTCAGCCGGCCATAGCCATAATTAGTAAGCATTTGTCTTGAACCGAAAGTTCAGAATTCTACTAGATCCAGAAATCCAGAATGCTAAAAAGAACATCCCTTGCAAGTGGGAGGTTGTATACTTGATGGGAGGAGAGGATTGTGTCCACTTTTCACATGGTGTGGCATGTGGTAATTAAAGCTTCTAGGTGCAGAATGTTCAGTATATGGTGTCAAATTGGAGGCATTTTCCAATGGTAAATAAACATGGACAGAAATGCGGATGACACAAATGCTGGTTTTGTCATCCTCAAGCATTTATGTCATCCACGTCTTTCTGACCTTGTTTATTTACTGCTGGAAAATGCCTCCAGTTTCAGACTGCAACCAACTAGCCCAACTTCCTGCTCTCAGTCCAGTATCTGTTTTGGGTGTCTCAGCATTTTTATCTGTTTTTGTGAAGGGCAGAAGAGAAGGCTACTCACATTGAGGTTATAAATGCCATCGCTTTTTTGCTGTGTGCAGAACCATCATTGCCCCCATGCTGGACTCTCGCAGCGCGTACTCAAACTTCTGGTGTGGAATGAATGAAAAGGTATGTTCACATTGCTTCTTTATTTAATTTTGTTTTGCTTAAAGTCCCACTAGTGGGTAATAATTATGGGAGAGTCTACGAAACAAGTGAGCATGTATGTTTAAACCATGTAAACAGATAGAGAAGGGCATAGACTTGCGTGCTCCTCTATTTTGTAGTTTTGTCTGTCTGTATACTGCTTAGCCATGTATCCTCTCCTACAGCTGTATTGTCTGTTTGTCTGAAAATTGGAGAGTGCTTAATGAGCTCGCATTATTATTGTATACTGGGACATGCACATGGTTTGTGAAGCCCTATGAATTGGGTACAGAAATGTATGGCACAAAAGGCTATTCTAGTCTGCTACCATGTGATGGAAATGGTGAGGAGGAGAGGGCAGCAGTGGTGTTTGCCAGTCAACCTATATATGCATTGTGGTGTGTAGGCCAGAGGTAGAATGCAAGATGCATAGTTGTATGGTCTGTAACTATGGAACGAGGATAGGGAACTCGCACTACCAGTACAATAGGATTAGGAAGGGGTTCGCTAAAGTTAAACCATGTTCTTAGAGGAACAGTTTACGGACTCTTAACGATTAAATTTTTTTTTGAGACTTTTGAAAGCTCGTTTGCCAAGTAAACGAATTCGTACTCAGCAGTGATGCTGGGAAACACAGCAAAACAATTTAAAACCTAATTTTCTTTCATATGGTAGTCTCGCTTTCTAATGGTAGTTGGCACCTTTGAACCCTGACATTGGGAACACGAAATGTATTCAGTACAGTGACTCTATGCAACCCTATGGATGTGATGAATGGAATGTTACATAGGTTACAGCAGTGACTTATTGGTTTGAGCGTTCGCCTTGCCTGAAAGAGGTGCGCGGTTCAAACCCCAGTGCTACGGGGTATCCACCAGTGATATTATGGGTACAAGCTTCCTCTGGCCTGGGGCGAATGCTTGGGAAATGGGTCTTTGGCCCCACCTTGTGTAGATGCAATTACCTTGTGCCATTGTGCTATTTGGCCAAAGCTGCCAAAGAGTTAAGCCTCATCATAAAAGTTAAGCCTCATCGTCAGCATTGGCGGTGTGCAATGGCAATAATGAGCTTGACATTAAACGAGATGTGTACGTTTTATTAAAACTACAGTTGAGAGCACTAAGGTTGTCTTAAATATACTATCATTAAAATAATACTGTTGATACCTATTGTAGGTGCCAGCAGCTGCTTTTGCTTGCTGCAGCACTCCTGACGGCAGTGCCACTGCAAGTGTAACAGCAGTGGCGCCTGTGCGATTTCTTTTTCGAAAACATTTTCAGTGGTGATCAAACGAGGTTAAATAGTAAAAGTCATTGCAGTTTATTGAAAGAACGAAAAATATGCTGCCTTAAGTTAATATGAACAAACATTAACTGTCTGTATGATACTGGGGCATAGTCGTGAAATGCAGTATATTCAGCCCAGGCATCTTCCTTGTTAGCCGCAACGAGAGGACGCAGTGTGGCGCTATTGTCTGAGACCTGACTTTCTTTGCCAATGCCTGAACCGTGAGTTCTTTCCTTGTTATTGCCACCATGGGGCAAGATCTGCCAGAATGTGTTATAATTTTTATACTCGTCTTTGACAGTAGACAGTCCCTTTACCAGATATACTGACTTTTTGTGTACAAGAGAAGGAGCCTAGCTTCTATGATTTGGTATAGATTCTACAGATTCAACAGTGTTGATGAAGAATGCTTGAGGAGAGTTTTAGACAGATCTACTCAAGGTAAAGCCTAGGAAAAGACTTAATGCTATACTCACAGTCAACTTTCTGTGGCTCTGCAGCCGAGGTTAGGCAGGAAAAGGAAGGAGACGGGCCTTTGTCACCATGCTGTCATACTGTAGTAGCCAAGTAGCCTGGCCAGTAAATGAGTTCTTTGTTGAGTGCGATAAAGAGGTAGAATCTTTTGTGTAAATATGTTTGCCTTATTCCCATTGTCTTCAGGACTATATTATGCGTGGAATGGCACTTGTGCTTCAGTCCCCTAGGCTTGACTACAGTGGCACAGAAAGCTGCCTGCTAGTATAGTAGTTTGCATGGTGTGTACATATGATGTGACACCTATCCATTCCATGATAGCTGGATCACACCCACTTGTTTGAAAGCATGGATGGGCATGTGAGCTCTTACTTGGGCATAAAGGAGGGAATCTTATAATCTTATGAGTGGCCAATAGATGACTTTTCTTAGGAGTAACTCTTTAAATGACTATAGACACCTCGTTTTAGTTGCGCGTTTTCTTCTCTGTAATGGTGCATAAGACATTAGAATAAGATATTACTAGTGGTATTTGCCTGTGACCGCTGTATAATTTAGAATTTAATTTCTTCACTTATGCTGCTTTGGTTTTGGTTTCGTTATCCGAATGATGGCTGTGAGGTGTAAAAAGTGTTTAGGTTACATGAGGCTCGAAAAAAACTGCAGTATAATCGTTGACATGTCGTTTGTTGTAATTTTATCTTTTGAAGCAGGCTGGCTTAAGCGTTGTAGGGCATTAAACTATTTATCAGCGGTTATATTGCTGTTTTGTAGCGATAGCTACATTACGGTAGCATTTTGAGCCTTCATTGTGGCGGCGCCGTGGCATCGCCACCCTGTGGCTGCGCCGCCATGCTGTCACGTGGTTGGTCATGTGGTGCGGAGCAGCTGCCGGCGGCGCGGTGCCGTGGCTGATCACGTGGGTCGTCACGTGGTTAGTCGCGTGACCAAGTTCCTCTCGGCCAGCTGTAGCTATCGTGTCACTCTAGGTTTAACCAGAGCTAGACCACCACCAATTTTTGTTTTTTAAAATGTTATATGTGTATTATTTTTAATATTTCTATCTAGCAATTATAATGCAGTTTCATTATTTCATTCAGGGTTACTACAAACGCACAGACGAGTACATGCCAATCCTTGAAAGAGAGAAAGTCGGCGTCTTTCCTGTGGTGATGGTTCACTCTGCAACACTGATAAACTTGAACCACGCTGATTCCCGCAAGCTGACTTATGACCCACAAAAGCTGCAGGGCTACACAGGACCAAATGACGACGTCATCACATTTGCCCATTCAGCCAAATTTGCAGGTAAGGCCTGCTGGTGGGGAACATATATGCCTTACATAAGGCGTTAAAGTGGCTAAATCCTAGCTAAAGCAATCAATGGAGTGTCTGTCTCTGTATACCTTCTTCTGCTGTGGTATTGAAAAGAGATATCTGCGCCAGCTTGCAGCCTGCAAATATATTTGTGTTGGGTATGTGTCTGAGTTTATAAATATCTCCGTATGGAGGGACAGCCTTAACTTTTTTGCAAAGGCTTTTTTTTTTTCTGAGTAGGTTTAGTTAGGCCAGCCACAGACCTCCTCTATGTTTGTTTTCCACGTTTTTTTTTAGTTTATCAGCTGCGTGAAAGCAGTGCAGTATTTCAACATGCTTTCAAAAACCATTAAGCTGTCATGTACTGTACAGATAAAGTGCTGCTAATCATTAGTTGTGTCCCTGCAGAAACGTTGATCCGGTTTTTTTGGGAAATGTTCTAAGATGCAAGACACACATACAAAACAAGGGAGCACTGAATCTGGAAGAATGTAGCAAAAAACAGGATAAAGAAAGCCTGCCCTCTGCGAGCATGCATTTGATTAATGTTTTTTTAATGAGTAGTTACATCTTCGAGAGGACATCTGAAGTGATGACTATTACAAGTTGTATAGCCATACAAAAACATTGCTAATGTGTATTGAGTTCAGCTTCCCGAGTGGCTTACACTAAATTTCTTGGTTAGATTTGATTTGATTAATAGTGAAAAAAAGAACAAAAACTTCCATTGAAAGATATTGCCAGTGATAAATTAATTTTATCATTGTCTGGATACAGTGATAAAATTCATGAAAAATCTGGCATGCTGGAGCTGGCCATTTGAGTTGTGAAAGAAAAATATGTAAATGTCACTCTAAGTAATTTTATCAAATCTTCTCCTCAAAAATTCTGGCGACACTTTTATTCAAGGACGCAGAAGTATTGTAGTCTGCTACTAAACTGATGCTCAACATAGGGCGAAAGAAATTTAACAATTACTTTAAATCTGATGTCACTGCTGATAACTGCACGATGCACGGCACAGGCTCCCTTTATTGTGACAACACCAGAAAACTCAAAGAAATAACATTAATAGAATCTGGAATCCTGTCACTCTCGCTAGGCATTAATATTAAAAAAGCCAGCAGCCATCGCTGTATATCCTACACTTTCCTAAGAAAATATGATGTATGGGTAAGCTAAGGCTCTTTTACTAATTAGTGAAGTACCAAGGTAGTGGAAAATGGCCAAAATAATTCTGTTTCATAAATAAACTGGTTATGCTAACCCTTCAAATTATTGCCTCATTTCAATCACCTATACAGCTTGCAAAATTCTAGAGCACATTTTTCTCAAACATATTCGTAGTTTTTGTGGAAGAGGACAATTTTGTTAGCAGCAGTCATCATAGGTTCCAAAAACATCTGTCAACTACCACGCAGTTTTTTTATACATTATGTGCCCTCGCCTTAGCTATTGACAATTGCGGACAAACTACTTATTTCTCAACTTGTCCAAAGTCTGACTGTGTATCACACCCTAAATTATTTTACAGACTGCATGTAATGTTCAGTCCTGGGAATATCACATATTGGTTACAAGCTGATTTGCCAAGTTTACATAAGTTTGTTGAATATGAAGGGCAACATTCGGGCAGTGTTAAAGTGACTTCAAGAGTTCTGCAAGGCACAGTTCGAGCTCCTATTCTTTCCTTTATATTTATCAGTGACATTGCTGGTAATATAAACTGTATGTTTCCTATGCTCAGTTCAATTCAGTTTATTCACCAGATATATTCTGAATGGTTTGCTGGATAAAAGCTGCGAACACAACTTGACGAGGTCCAGGAAACCAAATGCAAGGCATAGCGTAGAACAGAGAATAACTTTTTACAAACCATCAGTGACAACAGCACATAATTAAACACGATGAACTAAAAGACAAAAAAAAAGAGAATGATAAATTACAAAAGTAAAAAAAGCAATAATTATACAGATTTACAGAATGAGTAAATTAATTATGCAGAACAAGTAAACAATTATAAATAATTACAAGGAATTATACAAAGAAAACAAATTTTACTAGGGACGCTGAGGTAAACAGCAAAGCAAATAGTAATCTAACAGTACATAAATATTCATTGTTTTACAAAGTAGCTCCATAGTTCCCTTCTTTTATACCCAGTAATGTTTTGAAGTGAATTTAAGGTACGAAGAAGGTTATGAGCTGAAGGCTGTGATTTATAGTTACTGCAAAAAAATGGTATGGCCCATACATCCTGACTTCGTGCGTTTATCAAAGCCTGGTGTAATTTTAAAGATGCCAATGTCGATAAATAATTTTTAACATAGGAGTTCGAGAAATACATTTGTTGCAAAATCCGAAATTCATATAGCTTATCTGCGTGGATTATAGAATGTTCTTTGAAGGCGGTTACTACTGAACTTGATCTTTCAAGGTTTGCAACGTAATGAACAATTATTTTTTGTAATATGAACAATTTGTTTATGTTGGTTTTTGTAGTTGTAGCCCATACTAGAGTGCAATAATTTAAATGTGACTGGAACAAAGCATATTAAATTTGGAGTTTACACTTCAGAGGCAAAGTGTCACGGCATCGTGACAGTGCACCCGCCACTGAAGAAAGTTTTTTACAAAGGTGGTTAGTGTGGTCATCCCACGACAAGTTAGATGAAAAATACTCTTATAATGTTTTATGCACGCGAACAATATCAGTAACCTGTCCTTCAAATTTTAACACATAATTTTGTAGCAGGAACTTATTCTTTGCACAAAATATTATTGCTTTGGTTTTAGTTGCATTTAATTGAAGTCTGTTAAGTGAGACCAGATTGATAATTTTTCTAGAGTGATGTTACATTTCGCTATGAGATCATCCAGGTCAGGACCATAGAGAAGCAGAGTACTGTCATCAGCATATATTATAAACTATATCGTGTTGTCTATGTTAATAATGTCATAAAGGAATACATTAAACAGTAGGGGCCCCAGTACACTTCCCTGGGGTATGCCAAGGCGGATTGGTCGTAAGTCAGAATCTCATTATGTATACATACAGACTGTTCTGTTGAAAAGATAGCTTTCAATTAATGACAGTGGCTTTTTGCGGATCCCAAATGAGTATAACTTCTTCATTGGAATTCTGCGGTCTAAGCAATCAAATGCCTTGCTCAAATCAAGAAAAATGGCAAGCGTAAAAACATTTTTTTCTATATTCTGTAATATATTTTCTTTCAGTGCCAATAATGCAGTCTCAGGTGACGTGCTGGTTCTGAAGCCGAATTGTGAATCTATTAGGACATTGTTTCAGTTAAAAAACTTAATTATTCACAAGTATATTACTTTTTCTAACCTTTTTGAAAAAACTGGAAGTACAGAAATAGGCCGGTAGTCTGAAGCTACGTTGCGGTCACCTCCTTTGTGAATGAGTGATACCCTGGCAGTTTTCATGGCTATGGGAAAAGTTCTAGACTCGATTACCAAATTAAAAACGTACGTAAGCACAGGAGAAAGCAAGTCAATGACGTGCTTTACAGGTTTTATTTGCATGTTATTTGTATCCGAAGCCTTACTATTTTTTAAGCTCGTGAACATATTGTAAACTTCTGTTTCATCAGTCGGCTGTAGAAACGCGCTATTCCCTGCTTGGGTCAGACTGCTGTCAATGTTATTTGTACCAGCTGCATTGAAACAAGAAGGGATAGTGTTCACAAACTTGTTATTAAAGTAATCTGCAAGAGCTTTACCTGTTATTTCAAGACCATTGATGTTTATTATTTTAGGCACAGTGTTGCCCTTGTGAAGGCCCAAGACCTCATTTATCGCTCTCCAAACGATATTAGGTTGCTGACGGGTAACATTGAGAAGCTGTCGTTCGTAGTACGCAGTTTTCGCCCTACGGAGTTCTGAATTTAGTTTGTTTCTCAGCTGTTTAAAGCATTTTAGTAATTTTTCTGAGCGCGTGCGCAAAAATAAATGGTAGTGTTGGTTTTTATTCTTTATCATGTTTATGTGTTTATGGGTAATCCACGGCTTTTTTATTTTTCTAGAGTCTTTTACTGCTTCAAAGGGAAAATTCTTCGTGTAGATCTACATGAACTGCTGAATAAAAGCATCATACGCATAATTTGCAGTTTTTTTGTTCATAATTGGCGACCAATCAAGTTAAAAAGTGTCACATCTGAATGCTTCCAGAGCTCTATCAGAAACACGTTGAACTAAGAAAGTGATCGCTCACACCAGACGCTATTGTACCAACACTGTAAACATCAACTTCAATATTAGTTGTGAAACAGTCTAATGCAGCTGCGGTGGAACAGTTACTCTACTACTGAATCATATACAAAGATATCAGGTGTCATGGTGTCAGGTGTCACACGCTACCACGGCTGCGGCCGTGGTAGCGTGTGACGTCTGAAAGAATTTGGCGCTGGGAACCAATGATAACCCCCGGCTGCTGACGTCACTTGCACAACGTGACGTCGTATGCCAGGTTTTCGTGCGAAAGCCTGGCGCCACTCGTCGCCGCGAGGTGCAAAAGCAGGAATTTTTGAAAATGTGTTGTAAATTTCGCACTCGGTTTTGAGATCTCGTACGCGGCCATGAACGCTCGGTGGCCTGTACTCTACATAGTGCAAGCATTTAAAGCCAAGCTCAAATACCTCGTTCTGTGGCCCTTTAAGTGAAAAAGTAATCAGGTTCATTTACAACTGATACTGTTGTTGCATTTTTCCAACAAAACTTTTGTGCAAAGCTGGTCTTCCAATGATCTGAAATTGTGCCAAACTGTTGCGTCTTAAATTCCTTGTTCTGGTTGTAAATGACGCTTTCAAGATAGATAAACATAAGTATTGACCTCTTCAAACACTGAACTCGAGAACAACAACAGATATAGTGCTAAAAAGCTTTTTGCTCTTTCCTGCAGGGGTGGAGATGTTTGTTAGCAACAAGGACCAGTATGGTCACATTTTGGCACCCACTGAGTCCCCGGCACAGGAGGCAGAAGAGCTGTTGAACCTCAAGCTAGAAGTGACAGGTTTGTGTGCAGATACTTTTTAACTGCGTCTATGTGGAAGCAGTGTGCAGGAGAGAGAATGTGACTCATGTGCTGCTCATGTGCACTTGTAGACATGGCTGCTTGCGCTTCTCAGCAGTTTAGTTTTGATCTGGTGTGTGTGATAGGCCAGAATGCCTGCAGTGCTTAAGAGAATCATATTTTCAAAATTTTAATAACTTATGGCTATTGTTAATGACAGTACACAAATCTAGTTAAAGGGACACTGAGGAGAAATTGAAGTTGGCTTCTATCGATATAATACCAGCTCCTAACCACAAAAAGATTACTCTTACTGAAAACAAAGCTCTTGTAAGGTAGAAAAGAGCAAGAGCTAAAATACAGGTATCTCCGCCACAAGCCAATCTTGCAAGTACAAGTGCGATGACGAAATAGCCGAACAACTCCACGGTTCTCTGATGCTGACAAACTTGCCTGAAGGTTACGCGTTTGATCTATATTGAAGTATATTAGTATTGTCTTGAAACCGCTAGTGCACTTTTATTGCACGAGGAAGATGGCAAAAATACACCCTGCATGTTGAAAGCCAAAGAAAACCTATACTTGGCAGTGCAACAAGCGGCCGGCCAGCTGAGTTTCGGTATGTTTAGTTGCTTCATGGCTATGCACCTTGCTTGCCTGCGTGGTTCCTTTTTGGACACGCCTCGAGTTACAAGTGTGGAGAAGTAGAGGACCCCCTAGTGCCCCTCTAAGGGCTTCTCGGACGAAGTTCATGCAGCGGCATGCACCAGCGACGAAGAAAACACCTCTGGATAGCTAGTGTTCCACGATCCTCCACATTCGTAAATGTGGAGTAAATTCACCGCTTGGCGTGTTTGCTTCTTCAACGTACCAAGACGATGGGCTGCATAACCAGTGCCACAAGGACTATTATTGCAGAATTTAAATATGTCCGTATTTACCAAGCCTCTATCAGTTGTGACGGTGGGTCGGTGGTGATAGCTGCCGCACCTGTAGCCTGATTTGCTGCCGACGCTGCCGACTGCTTGCCGGTCGGACTATCCTGCCAAGCCCGCTGCATCAGCCCTCAAAAGCATCGCACACTATGTGGGGTTGAGGTTGCTAGGTGCGGGTAGCAGTTCTTTTTGAGAACTTCGTTGTCGGAATCTGGAATGGCATCCATTGTAACACTGGTGCAAGCGTAAACAAAGCGATGATGCTGATAGAGGCCTTCAACACCCAGCCGGCGGCAGTTTTCTTTTTGGCTGCTGCTAGGCTGCACCGCTTGAATAGTAATCACGGAGTCCTTGTGTACGTCAGTTTTTGGCTATTTCGTCATCAGAGAGTCCCGAGTTTAATCGGAGCGGCGGTAAAATGTTCTTAATCTTTGAATCCAAATCTCTTAGCAATAAATGCATCATTTGCTGCTGGACAAGCGCCAACAAAGTCACGAAATGGCGAACGATCAGATTTTTTACAAAGAAAATTTGATAGAGTGGCCCTCAGTGACCCTTTAGAGTTGGGAACCTAACTGTGATAGTTAGAGTTGATTATTAGGCTTTGGTTAGCCAGCTTGCAGTTAACATGTGTTAGCTGTTTTGTGATGTCTGCCACCATTTCAGTGAGATGCAAAAGAAAATATCCCTTTTACTCCAAGCCTATTTTTAGATATAACAAACAGTCTTTGATGGAACACCCTGCATATCTTGTCAGGGCCTCAGTTGGGACTGTTTTTACAAAAAGGTTCTGACTGCAAGTTTTTGCACCTCCTCCTAAGTATCCCTGTCAATAAAGAAAGCATCATTACAAATATTACTGCAACGCATAGTTCTAATGAGCCGTGCAAGATTGTTGGTCAACTTAGGTTGACCAACAGATTGTGCAAGGGTCAGCTTGGCGAACTTGTCCTCTAGGTTTGTCTCTGTAGAACAGTTGCTGGTGGCACTTAGGGCATCACTTTGTCTTCGAGTGAGGTGATAGCGCCATCCTGAATGAGTACTGTGCTTAAGGCCCCTATAATTTTCTGCACAGGGAAAATTTAAATTCCTTCAAGCGAGAATAATTTGCAATATTCCCCGGAAAGCCTACTATGTGTAAGTGCATGAGGCCTTTTGCGCAGAAGCGGCTGCACGCTTTGCCTCGATGGCTGAAAGTGGTTGGGAAGTTGGCTTTTCCTCTTAGCTCACAAGCCTAGTGGATGAGTTTGCTGTGAATGTCCCAAAGGACAGCGAATAAAAAATTCGCGCTATAATTGTAGCTTGGTTCCAAATATAACGTGAGGTGGTTTCGGAAGCACATGATTCAAGAAAAAGAAAGCCTTATTATATTTGTGCAAATTCAGTATTATTGCTTTGGAAAGGTGTCGTTATCGTGCCTCATCCCAAAAATTGTGCAGGCGAGTTGCTGCCAAGACCGCAACGCTTGGTGCGCTAGCTTGCTTGAGCGAATGGGGGAGCACACTTGTTAACGCACCAAAAAACTTCGTTCATCACCAGATTGTATGCTTTGAAATAATTTGGGCAATTAAATTAATCATATTTCCATCATTGTATTATTTCTAAACAATAGCATCAAAACAAGTGCGTGGCTGCTAGCACACAGTTCCGAAAAAAATGTTAAAATCCACGATTTTCGCGTGAAACTAGGGGTCCTTAACTATGTTAATGTTTAACCCTAAGCGTAAACATGAGATCTAGAAAGTTTTACTCACATAACTGCAGCAGTTGAGAACAGGTAGTCATAAAAAAAAACTCGGTAGTGCTCACTTGGGTCGCTGTTACGAACTGCGCTCATTGACTACACACCGGTTTCTTTTAAACTTTTTTCTTTTTCATTCTTTGCGTCTTCGTTCTCATCATCTCTTTTAATGCTGCAACATCGTTTATTCTCTGCTTTACATTCATGCATCCCTGGGAGTCCTCATACCACTCCTGGCGCAGTGATGCAGCGGTTAAGAGAGCTGCGCCCCTGCCCTACGACGGCAGGTGCTTTGATGGGGCTTGTGCAACCCAGGCTGCTCTTCCCGGGAAACTTCTTGTGACCAGTCATTAATTTAACTGCCACTTGCCACAGTGGGCAGTTTGCTCACAGTCCGCTGGGCAGGGCTTCACTCCTAGGGCTTCACCTAGGGCTTCACTTTCTCTACAACATGTCTCCTATGATGCTCATGCAAAGCGTTGCCTGAAGGATCTGAAGATCCCTGATGGTTTTGGGCAGTTGGTGGTAATTTTTTGTGCCATCTTCCTGATGTGCTATAAACAATAGATGCTAATGCTGCTTTGTACAGGTTTATTTGAGGGCCAGTATGCGCTCAGACTCATATTATGGAGCATGTTCTTTGAATTGCACAGTATCTTTTGCACACTTAAAAAAAAAAGACATCATATTCTGAGTGCATTGTGACCGACAAGTTCGCTCAGTAGTCACGTTCATCTCTTTTTTGATATATAGTGGACGGTGAACCCCTGGTTGTCTCTCCAACTCTTCATTCTTTTGTGGTGCCTCCTGAGAAGGATACTCTTGGCTTTGATCAGGTAAGCTAAGAATGAGTGCCTTGTAGAAGGTGCTGTGTAGAAAGTAATGTTTATTTTGCCATCTCTTTGAGGCCATTGTTGTCTTATAAGTGTTTAACTTTTACTTTCCCTTAACTGAAGCTGGAAATGCCATCTTTTCAATGCCAAGTACAAAATTCTGGATTGATGACGTGCAATTCTGAAGGCATAGACACTGAAGGCATGGACTCTGTGCGGCACAAAATGCTGTGTGAAAGGTACAGTCATGCCTGTGGTGAGGAGTTCATGGATAAACATTGCCATAGCAGTTACCTGACAGCCCTATCCACACTGTGGTTCTGTTCATTCCCCTGAAAGGGACTATGCAATAAATTAATTGAGATTACGTAAAGCAGACGAGAGATAGGCATTTTATCACTCGTCACCCCAACGCAAGAATTTTTAAGCTAGCATCAATAACAACGAAGATATAGACGATTAAAAATTATGCCCCTCCTCTCCCCCCCTCACCTCGTACACGCGGGGCACCAGACAAAAATAAAGAAAACAGCTCTGGGACTGGGCCCCGCCTTTGAATACGTCATCAGATGACGTTTGCTTTGCGACTTCCGGTTGTCGCTCCTTGCACACCAGCAGCAGCGTCGGCGGCGTGATTGCGGCGCGCGTCGGGTTTCTTTGCTTGTCGTCTGTTGTAGTTAGCAGTAATGGACCCGGACCTTGAGGCGCGACTGCTCGCTCTTACGGCCGCGATGGGCATCGAGCCCTATGCGTTCACGCCGTACCGGCTGAACGCCAGCGACGACAGTAGCGACTCGGCGAGCCACTGCGAGTGGCTCCGGAACTCCCAACAGAAGGAGGCGGCAGAGGAAAATTGAAACCATATGCATGAAGGCAATGCCCTGACTTGCGCTTGCCCGAGAGGGTCGCGCGGTGGCACGAGCAGACGATTTTCACGGCTACCGGAAGTGTGCCCGTGACGTCGTGGCTGCCGTGGCTCCAGCGAATGACAGTGTGTGGTGGCCTGGTGACGTCATGGGTAGAGTGACGTCTCTTTTCACGATTTTAGTTTCAAAATCGGCCACTACAAGCACACCAATCGGCCCGCAAATTTAAAAAAAACACGGTTTTTAAAAATTAATAATAAATTGCCGGCTCAGTTCCGAAGACTCATACTTGGTGTGAATGCTTCTTAGCATCATTTCTAAGTATTGAAAACATTTACAAGTGACTTTTTATTCATTGCGTAGTCCCTTGAAGAAGCACGCGCAATTCCACTGCCACTGTTAGAAGGTACTTCAGTAATAGTGAAATAGTGGCACTGATGCTGCCCGAATGACTGAAACAATTGCCTATCATTGGTCTGCTCGTTCCGCGACATGCTGCGAGCTGCAAAAAGACCACAATATTCTTTGCATTGCAAAAAACTCTGCTGCTTGGCAGCTTTCACATGCACGTTTCACAAAAAGCACGGCATGCCATGCTCATTTTTCCGCTGTTGTCATCATGTATTTATTGTATGTTATCTCTTGTTTCAGCTGCTTTGCTAGCTTTTTATATGGACATTGTAAACGCTTATTATTTGGAAGCTGTGCACAGTATATACACTTTATGGCATTTATGTTTGCATTGCATGCTGCTTCGTCCATGCCTAACAAGCACGTCTTGCACTTTTCTTAACACAATGTGCAGATTCCTGCCAGATTGCTGTGGCCTTTGGCTTGCCATAAAAAGATCCCAGACCAGTGCTATGCATGCTCCTATCAAGAGCTTCTCTTGGCATTTATGTTGTCCTCATATTTTTCAGCTGTATCAGTTACTGTTTCTTTGTTACCTCAAAGGTCTGCTGCACCTATGCCTCATGTGTATGTACTATCGGGGACAAAAGTAACTGACCCGCCCTCAAAGTTCCAAACTGTGGCTCCTGCACGCAGTGTGCCAAGGTTCGGAACTTGAAGGAAGGGGTCAGTTACTGTTGTTCCTGATACCATTGTAGCTAGCAGTGCAAACATTTTTTAAATGTTAGACATCCGTATTGGGGCCGATGTTTTTGTGGCTGTATTTGATGCCTCCTAGGGAGGGTTCACACTTGATGGCATTTCTTTAAATTACGTTGACTAGAAATTGTTTTTTAAATTGTAATTGCGACCAGAGTTGCCATGAAAAATAGTTTTGAATCTGCATCTCAACTGTGTGCTTTTGTTCTTTGTTCAGTGCCATTCTTGTTACCTGATGGCAGTCTACAGTCACTGTTCTCTGTCAAGGAGCAGTAATGCCATTGCACGTTGAGGAACCCTATGTGGCCAGGATTGATCTCTCTTGCCCTAGGTGCAGCTTCAAGATGTTGAACACCACATGTCATGGTGCTGATAAAGGTACAAGTTGACACCTGCAGCCTGTCATTGAGCTTGGGATTGCTCAGAGTATGTCCAGTAGCATGCCCTCCATAAAAATATTAAGTGCAGTTGCAGGGATTATAACTGCAGCCAAATGCACAAAAGTTTGCTCCTGTAGCAAAATTATAGGGTGCACCACATGAAGAAAAGGTGATTATGAACAATTTGGAGCTGCTTGGAGCCTGCAGGAGCAGGCAGAATAGAAAACAAAATAAAGTGAATGAATGAATGAATGAATGAAAGAATAATAAACAAGCAAACAAATGAATGAATGCATTTGTTTTACATCATCCAGATGCTAGGGGCACAGGCAAGAAGCTTACAATTGAGCTTTTTTGCTTGCCTGAGCCCTGCATTCAAGATTGATGGTCTATACATTTCAAAAATTGTTGCACGACCATATAGCTGCAGCTACATAAAGTAACTTGGAGCAGACAACAAGATGCAGCAGGTAGAGAAAACAACATAAATTACAAAATGGGAGCAAAACGTTATTTTAAAGTTTGAGGCTTACACAAGTTATTTAGTAAGATGGCAAGTAATAGCTGTGCATTTGGCACATGTAATTATACTTTATGTGTGGAATGATTCATTTTTCGTGGGTAGATACGGTAAAAGCTCATTAATTCAAGCTTTAAGGGATCAAAAATGTGTTTTATTTATCCCAAAAATCGGATATACCATGGCCCCAGAAAAGTACCGAAACCAAGCCGTTCATATTACAGGGTGGCTCCAGATAAGATCAACCAAAGGGTTGGGCTGGTCAACCACTTAAATTTACTTGACATTTTTATAAGTCATTGCCTGATGACTAGAATAAAAAGTTCTGCTATTGGTCTGTCCTCAAAATTTTTTTCAAAGCACCAAAAATTTTTTATCATGAAGAGGTGGAGTGTTACGCTTACATGCTCTACTGTTTTGGCCAACTTTGGTTATGGATAAATGGAAATGTAATAACAATAGATACGCAAAGATTCTTAGAGTGAAACTATGGATATTTTGGTCAGCTTATTATTATTTTTGCCTGTTTGAGAGCTCAGTCTCTTTACTAAAATTTGTCAAACTTGTCCCAAGGAACGTTTTTTTGTCTACTTTGAAAGTAGACAAGAAAGGGTTGTCAAGAAAGGAGTGTGCCAGCGCTGCCATAATTATACATTGTGTTCTACACGAGCATGCCTATCAAAGTAAAGAACGTCATGTTTATAAAGTTTATGGATGATGAGATATGGTCGCATGAATTTCGAAAAAACATAGAACAACAAACATTTAATATTTTTAAAATTTTATCCATGCATTCTTCTGAGTACTAACATTCAGAATTGTCTAAAACGTGTTGCCTAATGTTGACACTGTGACAGTTCCAGCCCTCCAATCAGACCCTTGCGCAAAGTTTGGCACACCATGTTACTCCGAGACTCCTTGTGTGCGATACTGTAGAATGCGGGAAATACTAGGACAGTAAATAGGTGGCTAAATGAGCAAAATATTCCAAACAGTACCCAATCTAGACGCAATAATCTGAAACAGTGCCTAAAATAAAGCTACTAAAAGCGCGTCTTGAATGCAGGCCACAGTGCAAGACAGAGCTTGGGGGTTCTTATGCTTTGGATGTATAGATGACGCAGCATTGACCTCTTACAGCGATGCTTATGATGGCGAGGAGTCCTTGACTCTTAATTCCAGCCCTTTCTTTTAGTGCGCTCAGACGCTACCCCTGTGTGCCACGATGGCACCAAAGGATGTGCTGCGCTCTGACTGCAGCAAACCTCCCTTCAGGGCTGTTTCTATGCCCACTGCTACATTTCTTTTGATGGGAAATAAGGCACTGGAAGCTATACTGACCCAACGACCAGGGAGTACGCTTCCCTCGGGACTTCAAGGCTGGCTACGTCATGCGAACGTGTTCCTGCAAGGCTTGTTTTCATCCTTTCTCGGCAGCCGCCTTGTCTTTTAAAAAATGAAATATCAGAGTACCTACGTTTAAATGCTCACAGTCCTCGTTGCAGCGAAGACAACATTGAACATGTAGACTATCCCTTTTCATCTCTCATTTGTAGATGTTCACTTCCGTCGCAGATAAGGAAGACACCTAAAACTCCATAGTCACATTTTACACTTACTCCGGTGTTCACATGTGCCTCATGGAGGGGAAGCATAGCTTTGAGTGAGTGTTTTGAGCAGGTCGGTGTTTTGTGTCACCCATATATCCAAAGCACGAGAACCTAACAGGCTGGCCTTGAAAGTGTGTTGTCCTCTGTCTTTCATGGCGTCCTGCATACAGATGAAGTGCTTTTAGTGGCTTTATTTCAGGCACAGGTTACTGCATCTAGATTGAGAATAGTTTGGAACATTTTGCTCATTTAGCTACCTATTTACTGTCCCAGTATGGCACGTGCAGGGCACTTTTATTTTTCTTTCTTTCTATAAGCCCTTTCTAACATATGTCCCAGTATAGCAATGGCATGGATGAGCATTTTTAAAATTTTTGTTTTTAATGCCTCATCATACATTTTGTCCCAGTATAGCCTGCATTCTACAGTAGTTGCACACAAGCAGTCTCCTTAGTGTAACGTGTGCCGGGCCTTGTGCAAGGGTCTCATTGGAGGGATGAGACTGCTACAGTGTCTACATTATGCAACACGTTTTGACAGTTCTGAACGTTGGTACTCGGAAGAATGCATGGATAAAATTTAAAAAAAAATATCAAAAATGTATTTTTAAAATTGTCATCGGAAGTATTTATTGTTCTGTTTTTTTCGAAATTTGTGCGGCCATATCTCATCATCCATAAACTTTATAAACATGACCTTCTTTACTTCGATAGATATCCTTGTAGAACACAATGTATATTTATGGCAGCTCTGGCACGCACTTTTCTAGAGATACAGACCTTCAATGTAGACAAAAAATGTTACTTTGGTCAAGTCTGACAAATTTAGTAAAAAGACTGAGCTCTTAATTGAAACAGATGAAAATAACAAGGCATTTACTAAAGCATCCATAGTTTCACTACAAATTTTCAGGTGCCTATTGTTACTGTATTTTAATTTATTCGTAACCAAGCTTGGCCAAAATAGCAGAGCGCAAAAGCGTGACACTTCACTGCTTCGTATTAAAAAGTTTCCCTGCTTTGAAAAAAAAATTTGGGCCAAAACCAATGGCAGAACACTTCGGTCTACCAAATAAATTTAAGAAGTCGACGAGCCACCCTTTGGTTGATCTTATCTGGAGCTAGTACCCTGTAGTAAATTTATATGGTGAACGCCTGGACGATGGCCGTGCAGTGCTGTCGCAGTGAGCCTCTTCACAAGGGACGTCGTCGCATGTGGTGGGGGGCTCCACCGCACAAATTATGAACGTGTGGAGAGCGCGCAGTTTCGGTGCACTGGAAGAACGGAAGAACCATGCAGACTTTGGAAGTGAGAAAAAGACGTTGGTGTGAGAATCATTTACAATGCGAAAAAAAAAAGACCAGCGACATGCAAATTGGCATTCAAAGAGGCACGTACATGCTTTTAGCTAAATGGCCTATGTGTGGCTGATAGCCGCCATCACAGTGGACTGGCCCGAGCTACCCTAAACCTTAAGAAAGAGCAACCCAAACTATGCGGCGGGGCTATTTTTCGGTGGCAGTGGTCTGCAATCATCGCTTTGCCAGCTGTTGCACGCAGGGCTGAAGGCGAGGCAAGGCTGCACCATGCCATTAAGGCTTGAAGTGGGCTGCATAGACGATCATTGAATGTGGCGGTTATACCTCGACATGGCTCCTCGTCGGAAGTCTCTCCGAATTAATTGGTGTGAACCCAGCTTCTACATTCGAGTTAATTAGCTTCCTATGTTATAGACTTGCATTGTCATTGCTGGAACCACGCCGGCAGTCCTGAGTTATCCTAATTTCGGAATTTACTGTTGAATGGTTATACTGCATTTTCTGCTCCAAGAGACTGAGTAAAAAGCATTCACTAGAGCTTACCCGTGGTGCTAATGTAGGTTTAGTTGCATAAACTCGACATCCCACACCTCCTGCAGAGTTACTAGACACTCTGACTGGCATCAGCATTTGGCACCACCCCATCTGTCGCTGTAATTCGTATTACCTGAAAGATAAAAGGCTAACAAATTTTTTAGTCTCAGTGCATGCGGTATACCATGTATACCGCATGCACTGAGACAAAAAAATTAATTTAAGAGGTGAATTATCAGACCCTTCAATTTGTACCATAACGTGGGACATGTGACATCTGGAGTAAAGCATGGCTTGGCAGCTTTGTAGGCATATCTAGTGCTCTTGTACCTCATTTAATATGTGATGTTACACTGTGCTCATTAGAGTGCCTTCAATAAATGTCGTTACATCAGCCATATTTCTTACAAACTCCAAAGCTATAGCCTAATGTAGAAGTGCACCCACAATGCTAGCATCAACAATTAAATTATCAGTAATGTGGCCTTGAGTTTAATTATTTTCACAGCCTAGCTCAGTGTAGAGCAACATAAAACAAGTTTTTGTGCCTACTTTATCATGGGCACTTCAACTTTACAAAAGAAGCATACTTTCAGGAGCCATTCCACCACTCCTCGAGAACTAACAATGTGAAAGCACTTCGTCAACCCATAAGCCATATTAATGTTCACAAATATTCCTTGTTCCCTTCAGTTCTATCCTACTGGAATAACTGCCATCTACTTTTGTTAACTGTGGCTCAGTCCAATCCTTCTTAAAACATGTTAATTGCTTTGAATTCACATTATTACCACCGTGATGCCCCTGTGATGGTGAATTGTTATTTTGTATTTATTTGTGCCTAGACTCATTTTCCTTGTTTGATCCGCTATTTTCATTTTTTTTCCTTGTATCCATTCCTGCAAGGGCCCGAGAAGAACCTGCATTGTTTGTGAATAAATAAATTATTGAGTGGAATATGAGCAAAGATAAAAAGCTCACAGGACGGTTGCTACTGTGTAATGTGATATTCAGTGACACCTGTTTGTGCTGATGCATATATTGTTTATTCATTATTATTTGTCTTCTTTGGTAGTGTCTGCGTGACGTCACTGTGTTCAGGCCACTCGGCGTGCCCTTAAATTGGCAGCAGCATGAAGTGATGTTCCTCACAACACGACATACGATGGTGACAGCCGTCGTCTACCGTTGGCACTAGTATACCCACACGAAGTGACAAAACTTGGCTGTAGAGCAGCGCATTTCAGCAGTGTTGCTAAGTTGCCGCCTCATGTTTAGCCGCCTCATATTGTCAGATGAGTCGAAGTGCACTAGCATCCCGTTTTTGAGACTTTAAAGAGCATGAGGCACAAAAAAGGGATGATGAAAATCCTTCTTTGTTAGTAGTGCATTGCATTTTTAAGAAAATATGTGGACCCAAGGTACACTGCACAATGGCTTCTAACTATATTTCTGAGGTGCTGAGACTTGTAATGAGTGAGAAACGTACCCTCCTGCCCAACAACCTTTGCTGTCCAGAGCTCTTACGAGGTTCTCACTTAACTGTTTAGATGCATGGGTGATCACGAAGCGAGCTTTGAAAACTTTGCTGAAACTGCGCTAGAAAAACGAGCTTCGCTTGCAGAATATCTCGGTCGGAAAAGACGTACCTGGAACGCCTTCTGCTGTTGGCTAATTTCTCATGCCACTTTTGGGTGATGGATGAAATTTTCTCCAAACCCAGAACTTGAGCAATGCGATGAGTGACAGTGGTTCGACATCCCTCAGCTCATCGCACAAAGCCATCGCATGGCATATCGCCACAAAGTAACCCCTCATGTGGTCAGCGCTTACAGCTGTCGCTGTAAAAAAATTGACAATGTTTACTCTGTGTTGTCTAATGTGCTAAACGTAGCAAAAGCTGGACTGCACATGTGTGCATATGTGTGTTTAGATTTTCTTTTGCCACTTTTGCATGGCTTATAGCGTATTCTGATCGCGATCTGTAGCAGCTCTTTGAATTCGTGAAGAAGCAAGATGTGTAGGGAGCTTAGGAACAATTTCTGTCGTCGTCTAATCGGAACTCAAGATCTGAACCCAAATTGCCCAAGAAACACTCTCTTCGGTTTCATGGAGCAAGAAAACTTGCTTTGGAATACGCCATTAATGTATACAGTGCGCACTTTCCCTATGCTCCACAGCAGAGTTGTGGGTCCTATTCTTGTCCATGCCTTGAGGAAAAAGAACTGATTTAGGAGCTGCGCTCCGCTCCTACACCCACGCATCCTCTTGCCGCTCACTGGTGCACGTGAGTGTGACAAGAACGCCATCTCTGCAAAGGCTACAAAACCTCGCCCTCCTCTCCCAGCTTCCATCCTGCTTTCACTCACCCTGTTCCTGCTAGGAGAGTTGAGCCGAGCCAGACGACATTATGAGTGCAGGGTGGGGTCACATGATCAGTGTGAGCAGATATGTTTGTTGGTACCGGGGGATAGTGCAGAAACATAGTTCGTTCCAAAAGAGATGTCCATTTAAATGAGAAGAGTTTTTTCAAGCAGGTAGGTGTGCAATATGTATATGTATCGAATTCAAACACCCGTGGCAGGTGTGCCCATAGAAGCCCTGGCAGCAAAAGGAGTGGAATGACTGGCCTGTAGTGTAGGTGGTGCACATTTTAACACATAATAGTATAGTGCATAAGCACACGCTAATCGGCCATGCCGTGCATTGTCGTCTAATCACTTCTATTTCTTCCACCATTCTTGAGAAAGACGCGTGGGAATGATCCAAAGATGTGTCATTGGCATGTGTTTTCTATCGAAAGAGCGAGTGAGATATCTTGTGAGGGATATGCTACATTTAAACAGTACTGCTGTATGCCTGTACCATGGGTGTGCGCATGAGACTGAAACCTATGGATGCATGGAAGTACAGCTTTCTTACCTAGATCACTGTCATGATAAGAGGAACTAATATAAAGATTGGCTGCATTTCTGCATGCTTGCCTGGAAGCATTGTCTAAAAGCAATAGTAGAGTTCATTCACTCTTTGCTGTAGTTAAATCCCTGCTTGTTGATTTTTGAGTGTTGGTTTATGCAGTGTTATGAGTGTTGGTTTATGGTTATTGTTTAATAGGGGCTGGGGCTCTTGTTACTGTTTGCAATGACTTATCCACGAAGCCTTGCTCTTGACATGATCAAGGTCAGGTTAAGACAAAAAAAAACCTGTACTGAACTGGATGTGCTACTTGGACTGTTTAGTAGAACCTGTTGTTAGGTGACATATGACGCTCGTAAAATTTCATTCTCACAATTGCAAATATAACAGTTTTTTAATTGTTATGCCTGCTTTTCTGTGCTTTATTTTATGTAAAAAAAGAATATGCTTAGCGGGTCCTTTGGCGACTTTAACGCCAAGGGGTCTGGAATGCGCAGCTAAAAAATACATTAGACGACTCATGAACAAAGTAGTGAATAAGAGCTATAGTATGGCTGTACACATGTACCAACAAGGTCTATGCAAACCCATTATCTAGCATTATACACTTGTCACTACAGTGTTCATAAAAATTCATGAGCAAGAGCAATATGGACTGCTCTTTCCATGCCTTATTGCAAACCCATTAGACTAAACCGTTCTCGCTTTGAGTTGATTAGTTGATTAGTACATAAAATTCTGTGTGAAGCTTGGCAAGACAGCCGCATGCACAGACGTATGAGCTTCTTCATGATGCTTACAGCAACAAGACATTATTGCGGGTGCGAGTTTTTAAGTGGCACAAGAGGTTTTGTTTCGGGGTGAACGTCGACGGAAGACTACACAAGGCAGGGGCGCCCTTCAACCTCACGGAATGAAAACAACGTGGCTCGGATTAGGTAAATCGTGCAGGAAGACCGCACCATTATAGTCTGCATGCTATCAGATGCTCTCGACATTAGTAAGACAACATGTCACCAAGTTTTGCATGAGAACTTGGGGGAACGAAAGCTGAATGCCAGACTTGTGCCGCACTCCCTCACACAGGACCAGGACACGCGTGCATCAGTGAGCACTGATTTGTTCTCTGAGGCAGAGAAGGATGCTGCATTCTTCGACAGCGTCACTGCTGAAGATGAAACATGGTGTTTTCAATATGATCCTCAAGCAAAGATGCAGAGCGCCGAATGGCAGTCCACAAGCTCTCCGGCGTCGAGAAAGGTGCGGTGATGGAAGACCAAAAGAAAGACAATGCTGATAGTTTTTTTCGCTGCCAGAGGTGTCATACACCACGAGTTTGTCCCACAAGGGCAGACAGTGACTCGGTAGTTTTATATCCGCGTGCTCCAACACATGCGGGATGCACTGCGACGCCATCGCCCTGACTTATGAGCATCTAGACAATGGAGCCTTCTCCATGATAACACAAGGTCGTACATTGTTCTCAGCGTGACAAAATTTCTCACCAAGCACAGCATTACTGTACTTCCCCATCCGCCATACTTGCTTGACCTCTCCTCATGCGATTTTTTCGTTTCTTCGTGTGAAGGGAGCCCTAAAAGGTCGCTGGATGGGGAGTGTGGAAGCCATTCAAGACCCCACGACAAAGGAGCTGCCAGCCCTGCCAAAATAAGCATTTTCCAACTGTATATAGACTGCATATTTCGAAGGGGTGCTGCACAAATGATTTCAATGTTAAACACATTTAAAAAAAATTTAATCAGTCTGGGAACTTTACGGAAAAAGGTTGTAGTTAGCTCAGTTGGTAGAGTGGCCACGCCGGATGATTTGAACCCTGGACCAGGACGAATTTTTCTTCAACTGCGGACTTCTTTGAAAGCTTAATAGCTTTCTTTTGTAGGCACATGGCTGCCCTTTGGTGAACTCTGATAAGTAATTTGTCCCTTAGTTATTACAAATTTACTCCATCTTGGGGGATGCAAGGCCTAATTTGCAAGTCCTTTAGGGAGAGCATAGACAAAAGTGCTTGTAACGGTACTGGAAATAGGTATTACTTTGACTAGCACTTGTATTGCCACTCATGAATCTTTTATGATTAGGCAGCAGCATGTTTGGTATTGATGCATATTCCAGTCCATTCGAAATCCCTGGTTTGCACAAAACTCGAACATGCGTCCCCCATCTGGAGCCCTAACCAAATCTATCTGATAACTTCAATAGAGTCGCTACAGAATCGAGCCACAAGATTCATTCATTCATGTTATTCATACAATGTCAGCATATCATGCTTAAAAGCTAAGTCAAGTAACAAATCTTGCTTGTTGTCGAATTGCTGTGTGTGCTTGTTTCGTAGTTTTTTTTAGAGCTCACTTCGTATCCTGCCCCTACATCAGCCCTCCGGCACGCATTTCACTTCGCATTAGTCATCCCTTGGAAGAGTACCACGTCATTTGTTTTTGTGTTAATCAAAGAAGCCAATACAGTTAACAATGACCAAACGACGGTAAAGACGATAAAATTACTTGAAGAAAGCACTGACCATGATAACATGCTGGCCGAGGTTGCTGAACGCATCTCTTATGGCAGCGTAGATGGAAACTCTTGGCACATGGCACCCCCGGTACGGAGAGTAGACAACGTTTTCACGTATCGGAGCTTTCATTACTGGCTGTAAACAAAAGACGAGAAACATGACCTGGTTCTTTTCAGAGGTTATTTACTGTACTCCTTTCAGGGATTATGAATCTACCGTTACATCAACTTCTTCCAACACTTCGTTTTTGATTTGAATACCTCGAGGCGCATATCTGCATCGCCTATAATAGAGCCTTATATTCGATGGCCCTGCGCTAAATATATGCAAGGAGGAGGTAAGCGTTCTTTTTTTAGAGCTCACTTCGTATCCTGCCCCTACATCAGCCCTCCGGCACGCATTTCACTTCACATTAGTCATCCCTTGGAAGTTGCCCGTCCACGTACTCATGCTACAATGTTTGCTGCATCATTCTTTCTTCACTCAGCCATAGACTGAAATGGCCTTCCACAAGACGTCACTGCAACTAACTGGCCATCCACATTTTATAACTGTATAACTGCCGTATTTAACTGATAATATTTTTGTCATAAGTTTATACCTACAACACCCACTCCTTATGTAATACCCCCAAACTGGGGGTTTTTAAGGTAGTGAAGTGATGTGATGTGAGGAAGTTGAGGGAAGGAGTGAACAGTAATGTATCGAGTGAAAAGAACTGCCGTCTCTCTCATCATCTAGAGTAAACAGGAAATTATTTGCAGTATTGGCATAGCACTGTCTCTAGGGAGGGTTATAGATGTGTCTGCCGCATTCTTGACATGAGTCTCGTCCGGGTCATGCCAGGCTACATCACAACATAAGGCCCTTCTGCCGCCTACCTCGTTGAAGCACAGGATGAGCCTGGGACACACGCGCTCGCGATTGCGCGCTCACTAGTGAACGACACATACGCCTGTAAGCTTATTGGGTCCAGTCGAACTGAACCTCGTGTCAAGGTCTCGTCCCTGCCGAACAGAACCATAGTGTCCACGACGCCGCTCGTACGCGAGAGCGCACGCCATGAACCACCTCCTTTCCGCCGCTCCCCTTCTTTTTTAACAGCTAGACGCCCCATGTCTGTTCGTCTAGCCCAAAGCACCCAAAGCTGGGGCACGCCGGATGGCATAGCGCGATGAGGACACAGAATCGTTGTTACTTGCAACACACGCAGTGATATCTGCTTCTGCCACGCCGGCAAGCGTCGCGGCTGGCGAGAGATGAGATAGAATAGCTGTGAACACAAATTGATACGTGCTGCCGCCGGCAACCCTTATTTTGCCGAGAACGGGAGCGAAGGCATTTCATGCTAAATGTATACATGGTTGGTCAGTGCATGGTAATGTAGCGGTAGATCAGGATAGTTGTTGCCGAAATGTCATTACAGGAGCACTGGACAAAAGGGTGACAACAAGCACTCATCTGCGTCTGAGGGCGCTTGTTGTGTTCTGTGCTGTGTGTGGTAAATCTGTAGAAAGAATAGAACACCTCATTCTAAAATGTGATGGTATCCATCCCGATGTCACTCTTCCCGAGGCGCTGGGTTTAGAGATAACGATAAATCTGCGGTGGAAATTAGCAAAAAGCGATTGGAAGATTGGTGGCACAAAAGCAGAGGCGACATAAGGTTGAAAGTGTAGGAAGACATACTTAAAAAAAATGGCGAATTTTAACTTCCAACACAGTTAAACAAAAATAAAGGGGGAAAAAGCTGAGCATGGTGGCAACTGCGATCACCCCGTCCATCCCATCCATCCGTCCGTCCGTCCGTCCATCCATCTATTGTCTTCTATTTTTTTTCGCGAAGAAACTGCAGAAGAAAAAAAATGCCTTCGTAGTAGGATACAATTTAAAAATAAAGAAAGAGCAGTGGACACTGGCCTACGGTTGGTTCGCGACATAGAGTTTTTTGATAGGGCATAGGTATAGAAGAAGGAAAAGAAGAGAGGCGGTTACGTCACATATTTTGAAGCTGGCTCCCCCCTGCTTCGCTCCCCCTCGCTTTGCCGCCGTCTCAGCGTGCTTGCGCATGCGCAGCAGGCATTGCAGCAGACGATGCCTGCCCAGCGTTATTATTGGCTGCGCCAGTGGTCAAATACTCCCAGTACTCTGCGAAAGCGTGTGACTTCCGGCACACTTTGTGGCATGCAGCTCGGATAGCGAAGGCCTCTCCCGAGTTTTCCTTCCTCTATGGGTACAGTGTTCTAGAAGGCTTTCCATGGGCATAGGGCTTTTCACTTCATTTACCATGGACGCCCGAGGCACGTTGGGAAAACAGCAAACCGGATTGACGTCTATAGTAGGATACAACTTAAAAAAATAGCAGTTAACACTGGGCCACGGTCCGTGGCGCACTGTATTACTCCGCTAGCCAGTCACAAAAGTGAACGAAATCAGCTTTTTAATATCTGACTTTATTAAACAAGCCAGGTATCAAAATTATAGAGCTTATAACTTTTTTCTCATGGTTAGCTTTTTGTCTAGGTGACAAGAGAAGTTTTAACAGCGGCCTACATTTTTGTCATGGAGGAATTCTGTGCGCCGGTCCTGAATGTGGGTGGAGCTTCACTGCAGACTTATAATGGCTTGTTGACTGTGCTACGGATTGGATTTTTTTGGTTCAGTTTCGTTTTCATCGTTGTAGGTTTTGCTTATATTTTGCGCGCTTTGTGGTTGTGTACTGCAGCTACGCACGCAGTTCATTTGAGATGCGAAGCTTCGGAAGGCGCTTGACTCGAAGTGAGCTGAGCCAGTGCCTCCTGTAATCTTTCAGAGCCCGGCGAAAGAAAAAAATACACAGCGCGCCACCGTCGGCGCTAGTACAAGGCGTCGCTGCAGGGAGCGCCACCGAAATGTGTTTCGACACAACCTAGTTATAGTAAATACAGAAACTAAGTGGGAGGGAGAAATAACGTGGGAATCCCGTAACAGGCAGACGACCATTGACTACTGCCTAATGTCGCAGGGGATCTATAGCAAGCTTGCAATAATGGAAATGGACGAAGAGGGGAACACAGCATGGACGTGGGAAGTGATCATAAGCGTATTAGTCTACAGTTGGGAGCCCTGATCAAAAGAGAAATGCAGAGAAGTCAAAAAGAGTACGCAAAATTAAATGAACAAATAGCGCTAATAGCGGCCGGCATAGATGAAGCAATAGAGAAACATCCCATGGAAAAGTGGGATTATAATCAGTTATAACTACTCATTAGTATAAAAATAAAAAAGTAAAGAGTAAACCGCTGGAGAGGAAAGGGGAAGCCACGAAGTTGGTGGAATAAGGAAATTAGGGAGGCCATCTAGCAACGACGGTTGGCTTCAAGGGCACACATAGAAGCAAAGAGGGTGCAGTTATCTGAAGAGGAAATAGGCCAAAAACGGGAATCTTATCTACAAAAGAAACAGGAAGTGCAGGTCCTCTTCCAGGCTAAAATAAAGCAGTCCTCTGATTGCTGGCTGGCTGAAGTTTGCGATGCAACTAAAGGAGGGCCAAGAAAATTCTGGAACCATATAAGCTGGCTGGGTAAAGCGAATTACATTAAGCAGGCACAGATTCCCGATGCCGAGGGAAAATATTTAGAGGGAGATGACGCTGCGAACCACATTCGATCAGTTGTAGCTGAGTCATTTAGGAAAGACGCTAGGGTAACCGCCCCAAATGATGGAGCAACACAGGGCAGCACAATAGAAAACAGCTTAGAACTGACCAAACTTAACTGGAAAAAGGCGAAAGCAAACATTCCAAAATGCATGTCCGCAGGGATAGATGAAATTCCAATCAAGGTAATTAATGAACTTGGTCCGAGAGGCAAGGAAATGCTGATAAAAGCATTGGAGACAGTCATAACGAATAAGCAAATTCCGCTCAGCTGGAAACAAAGCAAAATGAATTTTATTTAAAAAGGGAAAGGCGATAAGACGAACATAAAATCCTTCCGACCGATTGGGATAGCATGAGTTATATACAGGCTGACGATGCAGGAGATGAAATTAAAAATGCAGTCATGGGTAGAAAGTAATAGAATACAAGGACGAACTTCAGAATGGGTTCAGAAGGGGTAGGTGCTTAGATGATAGCCTGTTTGTGCTTGCCCAGTGTATAGAAATAGCTAAGGCGGAAAACAGATCTCTGTATTTAGCCTTCCTGGACATAAGCGGGGCATACGACAACATGAACAGGGAACTCCTGTGGAACATATTAAAAGGTGGAGGTATAGCTCATGAGGTAATTGATTTCCTACAGGAAATATATCGAGAAAATAAAGTTGAAATAACATGGGAAGGAATTAAGAGTACAACTGTCGAGGTACACAAAGGATTAAGGCAAGGTTGTCCTGTATCACCGCTGCTGTTCATGCTTTATATGATAAGTATGAAAAGAAGGCTACAAGGAAGCAATCTAGCTTATAATCTGTCGTGCAGATTAGGCGGAAAGGTTGTTGATCAATGACTACTGGGTTTAATGTATGCGGACGATATTGTATTGTTAGCAGATAGCCAGGAGGATTTGCAAACTCTGGTTAATTGCTGTAGAGACGGTGGAGACAGTCTAGGTTTTAATGCAACTAAGTCAGGTGTGATGATTTTCAAAGATACAACTGATCAGGAGCTTACAATACAAGGCCGTGAAATACCCCGAGTGGCTGAATACAGATATCTTGGGGTATGGGTAAACGAAGGGCAGATGTACATGGAAAGCACGAACAGTCTCTCATAGCAAAAGGGCGAAGAGATACCGGGATAATGAAACATAGGGCATTGGGGGGGTCCAAAAGGTATGGAGTACTGAGAGGTATTTGGAAAGGAATAGTGGTGTCGGGCTTACTTTCGGGAATTCGGTTCTATGCTTAAGGGCAGATGTTCAGTCGAGATTAGAAGTGAATCAGAGAGCTGTTGGAAGATTAGCACTAGGTGCCCACGGGAAAACGACAAACGAGGCAGCACAGGGGGATATGGGCTGGGCATCGTTCGAAGCACAGGAAGCTCAGAGTAAAATACTATACGAAGAACGCCCAAGGAAATTGGACGATGACAGGTGGGCAGGTAAGGTATTTAAAGGGGCCCAGAAACATTTTCAGTGCATTGTTTTGCCTGTTGGTTGCATAGAATGAGTTATAGTGATGCTATTAGCATCGGTCGTACCACGTATACTGTGGTTTTAATATTTTAATTAGCTCGCAAAAACAAATTCGTGGCGCTGACGCTGTCACCATACAGTGGCGGTTTTTAGCAGCAGATATGACATCACTTGGTGCGAGCTTGATGATTGGACCAAGAGTAAATATACTGTAAATTGCGTTAAAAGCTTGAGTTACGTTATGTCAAGTTTTTGTTTTATATTACATTAACAAAACCAACTTGTTTGCCCTAGATAAAAGCACTGTAAATCAAGTAAAACAAAAACAAGCCACCAGAGGCGCTGGCTACTTTTTGCATCGAAGGACTTTGCACCTCTCTGTAAACATCCTATGACCTAGCACTCAACACTTATGGCTACTCTCCATGTATCTGAGAGCGGCGTTGCGGAATCGATGCGATCGAGCCATTGCACACTATAAGCGTTCGTTTTGGTCCCAAGGAAGGATGCGTTCGTTTCACATTTAGCAGGTAGTGCGCATCGTCAGCTTGTGGAGGATCACCGGGCGGTGGCGCCAGATGGCGCCACGTTCCCGTCAACAGCACGTGCCCCTTGCTCGCCGTGGCCAACCAGCGCGCTAGGTGCGATGGTTGGCGGTAAGCAGTAGCGGTACGCGCTATGCTAAACGCGTCTGATATCCTGCGCGGGCTGTCACATCGTCGCAGTATCTCGCGCTGGAGTTCGGATCCATAAGTAAGGGAACGTCACTGATCAGTGTTCCCTTCTGCGCCGTCGAAGTGACGGTGAAGCATCGCTGGGTCAGCTGGGCGTTCACATGGTTGTTGTAGCCTTGCAAACGGCGCTGTCAGCCTTGGCATGAACGAGTTACAGAGAACAGGCAACCGTGTAGTGCAAACTTCCGCCACGTGCTAATATATGCTGTTTTAATTGGTCGCACTGAGTGTCGTCATTGGGAGAGTGAAATGGAAATGAGAAGCTGCGCGAAAATCGAGTTGAGGGCAGCATTTTGCTTGCTTGTATTTTGAAATTTCTTCATTGAGTAACTCCCGTTCCTGTGCATCGATTCCCGTAAATCTTTTTGAGTCAGCATCTGTGTGACATAAAGAATACATCTGAATCGTAAACGGCATCCGTTCAAGCGGTGTGTCGCAGCCCCTTTAAATACTTATACAGAAAGAATGTTGAATCACACTGGCGGAAAAGAACTAGGAAACTAACGAGTAAGTATGCCGGACACAAGGACGGAGAAAGAAAGAGCATTAAACGACAGATTAAAAACGCGGAAGGTTAAAATTAGATTCAATGGAAAAGAAGCACAGTGTAGAACTATATGGATACTGGAAAAGGCAGATCAGGAAGGAAGCGTTTTATGATAACTCAAAAGGCAGTGCCCTACTCTTCGAAGCTATGTCTTAGAACGCGCAGCTAAGAAAAGAAATTTAACGAAGATGACACATGTGCTGTGTGTCGTAAATATGTAGAAACAATAGAACACCTCATAATGAAATGTGATGGTATCCATCCCGATGTCGATGCACGAACAGTCACTCTTCCTGAGGACCTAGGGTTTAGAGATAACAATAGTCATGTAAATAAATCTGCGGTGGAAATTAGCAAAAAGCTATTGGAAGATTGGTGGCTTAAAAGCAGAGAGGTGACATAAGGATAAAAGTGTAAGAAGACGTATTTGTTGGTATTTAAAGAAAATGGCGAATTTTAATATCTTACAATACAGTTAGACGAAATTAAGGGAAAAAGAAAGCTGCGCATGGTGGCAAATGCTATTACCCCGTTTCAAAGGGGACGCTCCTATACCTTCCATCCATCTACGTCGCTCGTCGCGCGCTTGCCCGTATCGTCTGGTTGCGAAGCCGGGCTTGTATTCGCGCGCGATGCCGGGCTTTTTTGGTATTTCCAAAGCAATGATGAGGCAGAAATGATGCTAGGACATGCGTGGGAGAGTTGCCATATCTAATGTTTGGTTTCCTGCTCGCTCAGCCCCCGTCAAGGGGCCGAATTGAGCTACGCGCGCACATATATGTGCTACGAGAAAGCGTTGGAAGCATGCGGCGCGCCCCAGCAAAAATATCCAGCGACGCAGCTGCTGCTCGGCTAACTCGTGCACAAAATGGGCTTACAGCATCTTTATGACGCTTTCATTGGGATCAGAACAAGCAAATGCAGAAGAAAATCATTTACCTTCATAGCCTCAGGTGCTTTCTCGAGAGTGGCTTGTTTGAGAAATACCGGTATGCATCTTGCCTGTCGGTGATGCCGAACTTATGATTTGTCAGGAGAGCTCTCAAGAAGCGCGCAGCTATAAGTTCATCAGTTTTAGACGGTGCGTTTTGTCTGAGTCTTGGAACTTGAGGAGTTTTCGAGGTACAGAGTGCTGGAACAGCATGACGCACCAACGTTGCTAACGGTTAAGGGAGAGTTGGATCATTTTCAGCATTTCATCAGCAAATCCCCTGAGGATGTCCTGGACAAACAACAACTACTGTGAGGGATAAAGGAGCCCACCTTGGTCCTGACTACGTGTGAATGTCAAGGGCGGTTGGTTTGTTGCTGGTCTCGAGGACATACCTGCGCAGCCGCCGCAGTTCATTTCTTCGCTGATGACTCTCTCAATGTAACCTCCCACATACACAGTTGCTGAGATCTGCAGTGAAGACATGAATAAGGTCAGCGCAGTTGTATCCAGTTTTTTAAGCACATGAGCAGCTTTTAAGAGATGTACAGTCGGGGACAAAAGTCTCCGGACCGCGTGCTTCGTTAACGAAGCCGATAGCGCTATTATTGGCCGTCGGCTGGAGACCACACTGGTGGCGATGAAAGAACAGGATATTAGCTTTCACCCTCACAGGTGTGGCCTCAAGCAGGTGGCTAATAATTGAGCTATCGGGGTCGTTCACGGCGCACGCGGTCCAGAGACTTTTGTTCCCGACTGTACATCTAGGTTGGCCTGCGCAGGAAATGTCTCAGAAGGCTGTACGGGAGCCATTATTGCTCTTTCAGTGCGAGCGACGTTTGTCACCATATTGGAGGCAGCTGTTCCTGTCTTCAGCATTTTTTGAAGCCCCGAAAGGGCAGCACAAACATCCAAGGTGTCATTGCATCCCGAGCACATCCACAGCGTTCCGAACAGTGATTCTATTGGATAGCTGTTAAACTTGCGAGTAAGCACGAATGAGAAGTTCTCTCAACTCTGAAGAGATATCTCGCACAGGCAACACTACTGTACGTGCTGATCAAAAATACCTGATAGGTCTCATTTGTTAAAAATTCACGTGAATGCGCACACCTCCTTTTTATGTCCTACAAGTACACTGGCATTGTCACCTTGAGCCAATCCAGCCGATCGTCAGTGGCGTCGTCATTATGACGAACATCTGGGAACTTCTGGCGTATGTGCCGCGTTGTGTTGCTTGTATCAAGAAGGACAAACCAGCGATAAAGGTTCTTCATAAATATGATGGTTGGGCCGGCCGTTGCAAAACACGTACTGCAAGTGTGACCAGCTTGTTCTTTTAGGGGTTGTAAGGCAGCTGTTACTGCTGGAGATAGTACCTGAATGGCTCTTTCTACATTCAATTTTTCTATGTTCGGGTACACGTGCTTTCGACTCAGATAACGCACAGATTTCACTTTGCAATTCATGTGCATTCTTGAGGTAACGATGCAATTTCTGCTTTTGGCCCAATGTCGTGCGCCAGGAACTGGTAGCGTACGCTTTTGAGCACATGGCAGGGATCAAAACTTAGGAACAGAAGCCTTCCAGCGTCACTTGGTTGTACAGTTTTGTATGTCGACTCACAGTACCCTAGCAAGTATCTTCATGGCATGTACATTCACTTTATGGTTGTCGGTGACGAGTCTCGCGATGCGGAAGCGGTAGGTTTCTGCTTTCTTTATAATGAACAGCACGAGCTCATGAAGTTGGTGAAGTAGTAACCGACTGAAATTCTGTATGGTGTGGACAACCCATTCATTACAAAGCAAAGCAAAGCAAAGAGTTGGCTAAAACATCTTGGCTACCATCGCCCGCGCCAACTTCAGAGTGCCCAGCAAAGCAGTCCTGCTGCTTGTGGTACTGCAGCTTTTCTTTGATGCGCATCTCATCAACAATAAGAGAAGACACCTTTGATTGTGGCGCAGTCAAGATTTTAGCTTCAGCCTTAATCGGAGTCTCAACTAGTTTTGTGAATCCTGTTTCGCCGTCCTGCATGCTGATGTAAGATGATAGCGTCTTTCTGCTGGGTAGCTTCAAAATGGCTTCACCCCGCACATGGTCATAAGCTCTTGTAGACAGTTGTCTCAGAACAACGCAGCGGCAAGTCGTATCTTCAGACCACGTTGGCCTTTGTTTCTTGAAATTTCGGATCTGATCGAGCAGAAATAAGGCGCCAGGATGGTTCTATGCAGCTTTGTGTCGTATAAAGGGAAGTTCGGACGCGAAGGTGTCCTCTTTAAGCTATTTTAGCTCTCTCTTGTACCTGTCGACAGTCTGCTTCAGGCGCAGAATTTGGCTTCTGAGGGCTCTTTCTTTTAGTTTCCGTTTAGGTCGCTCGGTAGTCATGTAACTCGATGACACATTGCTGTCGATCTGCACGCCTTTGTCGTGCTTCTCGTTTCGAGAAGTTGGCGTTGTGTCTGTGGGGGCATCCTGTTCAGCCACCTGTACGTCTATAACTATCGGAGACGGCGGCAAGTTCGAGGTGGATGCTGCGGAAACATCTATCGACTCTTTATACCTGGCTCTCTTGTTAATGCTCTCCATGCGCCGCTCGCGTATTATCTTCGGCTGCATGTACCGGGGTAGGCATAGAAAACCGAGGGTACAGTACCTTTACTCAGCCGTCTTCTCTTGCCTTCAATAAAATCTTCTTGTCTGAAATGCCGGCTGCACACTTCAGTATAGCACGACGTATCGTTCGGTGTCCAGTCGTTCCTTCGGATCATGGCGAGCCACCTTTCTCGCAGTCAATGTCGGCTGGCACTTCGTGAAAAGACAGTCCTGCAGTTTTCTCTTTTTTTTTTCGTGCGACTTGCTCAGAGGAACGCAACAACACATTTTTGCACACTCCAGTCATTCATTAACAGCAAGCACACGCTCGTCACGCCAAACACAGGCACCGGAGAAAACATCTGTGATTTACCGGTCAAACGATTTGAAAAAAGCGCGCGCGAGCGAAGAGCCTCTACCTTTTTTTGAAGGCGAATTTCCGGGCACCGAAAAATGCAGGAGGCACTGGCCAAGCACAGTGTCTGGTGCATGCTAGGCCTAAATTCCGTTTGCCCCATCACTGGGAGCCCTTTATGCAGCAAGCTGGGTTTTGCTCAGCGGGAACCTGTGCTACCTTTGCATTGAAATGTGAAAGAAGGGAATAAGGCTTTTTTTTTTTGTGAACTGAGAACGCAACAGTCCGCTGCTCTGACCACTCTCCACATTTCTCGTATAGGAGTCTTAAGGACACCCTAAAAGCGCAACTTATGCTAGACTTACTCGCCGAGGATTTTGTTTGATTCATTTCGACGACTGGCGGTGGCTGCGCATTGCATACAGAAACGACTTCCAATTCACACAAATACCCGCATTTTGCTCTGGTCAGCATGAACACGGCCGTCACTTACTTGTGGTAGGGGAGGTTTCGCTTCCTATCATGTTTTCCTGGACAAAATTTGTAAACGCAGCGCCAGGACATGCCAGGAGGCGGCACTTAGTGCGCGCAAACTAGTTTCTCAAAGAAAAGCGGGGGATTGGGTAAGTTTCTCGCGGCACGAACATAACTTATGCACGGACATAGGGCGCGTCCCACAATAGCAGACTACACCAGTGAAACGTTTCTATTTTCACAGTGCGAAAAAAGAAGCTTCTAAGTGTAGTATTTTAATAATTCACAATTTTTTTGCAAGCATATTCCCTCTAAAATGTGTGTCTGTTAAATGCAAAAAAAAGAAAATATTTTTCACGGTTAGCTGTGTTTGGCGGCATGCAGGGAAAGCCCTCTATGGCCATGGGCAAATTCGGTGCTTGTCTGCTTTTCTGCTAATTTATTGCGATGTACAGTTGCCATATTTTATTACATGACGTACTGATTACAAAACAACGCTTTCTGGCAACATATAATTTGAGAAAATTTGTATTTCTGCAGTCGTAGTCATGTTTTTCAATTGGTTGATTGGTTTGATCATAGAAATTGTGCCGGAATACGTCTACTTAGGGCAGGTAGTGACAGCTGATCCGGATCATGAGAGGGAGATAACTAGAAGGATAAGAATGGGGTGGAGCGCATATGGCAAATTCTCGCAGATCATGAGTGGCAGTTTACCAATTTCCCTCAAGAGGAAAGTGTACAACAGCATAATCTTACCGGTACTCACCTACGGGGCAGAAACGTGGAGGCTAACGAAAAGAGTTCAGCTTAAGTTAAGGACAACGCAGCGAGCCATGGAAAGAAAAATGATAGGTGTAACGTTAAGAGATCGGAAGCGGGCAGAGTGGGTGAGGGAACAAACACGGGTTAATTACATCCTAGTCGAAATCAAGAGAAAGAAATGGGCTTGGGCAGGGCATGTAATGCGAAGGCAAGATAACCGCTGGTCTTTAAGGGTAACGGAGTGGGTTCCAAGAGAAAGTAAGCGTAGCAGGGGGCGGCAGAAGGTTAGATGGACGGATGAGATTAAGAAGTTTGCAGGCAAAGGGTGGATGCAGCTGGCAAAGGATAGGGTTAATTGGAGAGACATGGGAGAGGCCTTTGCCCTGCAGTGGGTGTAGTACGGCTGATGATGATGATGATGAGTCATGTTTTAGGGCCAAGCCAAGTGCGCCTTGCTGTCTTCCCGGCATTGCCACGGTGGATGAAGTGCTCTTTCGTGGCTCTTTCAGAAACTCGCATAGACGGTGGCGCCAGCTTCCCCTCTAGGTAATATTTAGAAACTCTAAGGTTCGCGGCGTCCTGTATTAGTCCGCTGGTCACCCACAATAGTAAACGGAATCAGATTTTTAATGTTTGACTGTATTAAACAAGCCAGATATGAAAATTCTAGAGCTTGTATTTTTTTTCTCGTGATTATCTTCTCGTTTTGGTAACATGAATAGTTAATAGTTTTGACTGTGAACTATTTTTTTTTTGTCCCGGATATAGTGAACTAGAATACCTGTACAGCGGTCCTGAATGTGGGCGGAGCTTCTCTGCAGACTTAAGCCGGAAATTAAAAGATTGTGCCTCAAATTTTAAGAATTTTGCACTACAGTATCAAACAAATGAGGATTTATAATTTTAATTTGGCATTGGAAATTGCATAAAAAGCCATCTTGTGGGGAAACCCGCCATTATTACTGTAGAAATACCACGTGATAACATCTCAGTCAAATATCGCTTATGTTTTTAAGTCCACAGTGTTTTTTTTTTATTTCAGGGCTGTTCGCGATGTTCAGTTTAAACTCTCTCCAATGCTCCCTTCGATGGAAAGCAGCGCTCCCTTCGCATCGTCTACCGACTCGCCGCGGTGGCTGAGTGGCTAGGGCGCTCGGCTACAGATCCGGAGTACCCGGGTTCGAACCCGACCGCGGTGGCTGTTTCGATGGAGGCGAAACGCAAAGGCGCCCGTGTGCTGTGCGATGTCGGTGCACGTTAAAGACCCCCGGATGGTCGAGATTATTCCGGAGATCTCCACTACGGCAGCTATTTCTTCCTTCCTTCTTTCACTCCCTGCTTTATCCCTTCCCTTACGGCGCAGTTTAGGTGTCCGCCGATACGTGAGACATACTGCGCCATTTCCTTTCCCCAACAGCCAATTCAATTCACCATGCGCTTTTAGGTTTTGTAACTAGATGGCTCCACAGTGTTCTGGAAATTTTTTAATGGAACGGCAATCACGGTCTACTAAAACTTTCGCCGACGAGGCGTAAATCACTGTGCCGTAACAGCTTTGGGCGTGGAAACTGAAATGGACGCTACTCTTATATACAAAAAGCATCTTATGATTGTTTGGTGAGTGAGATTTAGAGTTTGGTGCAGCACTTTTGCCGACGTGCAATCGTCATCGCGCTCGCTGAACGTGGTTTCCAGCATCGGGATACATAAACGGGCACATGCACTGATTAAAAAATTATCGGTAAAAATTTTCTACAGTGTTTCCAATAAAACCGTTGAGGAATACAGCAGCTTAGACAGCAAGTTTTCGTTGTGCCGTAAAAAATTGGGCCCAATTCAGCGTTCTGTCCCTTCCACGTTACTGCGCAGTCCTAAACTCGGCCGGCCCAGTTTAGGACTATCGTTTACAACTTTGCGCTTATTTTCCTTCCTTGGCACGTGTTCACGTGCTGGCGTTTTTGATAAGATGCTGAAATCGCTTTATATATGCCTTGTGTTCCTTCGCTTAATAAAGTTTGTGTGCGTCTTTGCCTCTTTGCCGTCCGTGCCTCGTTTGCGCGGTGCTTTCTTTGCATCTATAATGGACCAACTGGCCCGACAAGTTCTACTGAGGCAAAGATGGCGTCATCTTGTAAATTGTTTAGTGCAAGGCCGAGAGCACATGGGCGTTGAATTTAATTGATATGATTTTGCTGCTGTTGTGTTTTAAGAGAAAGCTTCACTGCGCTAGGTAAAACCGATTTCGCCGTGCGTTGCCGGTTTAACTTCAAGTGAGTGAGAGGTCAAGTGTGGCTATAGGCCTTACCATATGTGGTCCACCATGGTGTCGCACCACTTGACCTTTGACCTTTCGATTCACCGGTAGAGGGCGGTAGAATAGGCCGCAGCGTTCATTGGGTGGCCAACTTCTCGCGATGAGCCATTAATTTAACTGCCACCTGCCAGGGTGGCCGCGCTGCCTATTCAGTGTGCGGAACGCTCTCAACGTTACAGACGCCAAGCCGCGTCTACTTGCCCGATACGCCACAGCTTTCGCTCTCTAACCAGGTTCAGCAGTAGTTAAACCGTAGCAAATTTTTTTCATCCTTCCGTGTCACTGCTCGTAATTCATTGTTTACATAGTGGTTATTGAAGTTTAGTTTTCTTAATACTGCCTTAGAGGAGTGGAGACAAATTTTTGGATGCATATTTTGAAAGAAGTATAGACACCTAACTTTAGGGTGCGTGTTTTCTTTGTAATGATGTGTGAGGCGTTATTATACATGGATTACTACGTGGTATCTTCCTACAACTGCTAGAAGGTTTATTATCGAATTTTTTTTCTTGCTGTATCGGTTTCGGTTTCAACAGCCAAACGATGACTGTGACGTCATTGTATGCTTGTAGGCCCCGTGAGGCATGAAAAAACTGCGATATAACTGCTGCTTTGTCGCTTTGATTCACTGCAGTAATAAAGCCAGCCTGCCTGACAATGGCAATGAATGTAGAAACAGCGATTATATTGCAGTTTTTGATGCCTCACATGACCTGTAAGCGCACTTGACGTCACAGTCATCATTCAGCTGTTGGAACCGAAACAGCAAGGCAGAAAAATCCGATTTAAAATTATTGAGCGGTCGTAGGCGAATATCACATGGTGACTCATGCATAATAGTGTCTTCCGCAGCATTGCAGAGAAGAAATCAAGCCACCAAAATTAGATATCTGTGCTCCTTTACTTCTCCTATGTCAGCTGAATATAGCTGATTTTTTTTTCTCTCCTGTCGTTTCGGGTTCAAAAGTCGAACGGCGCCCGTGACGTATAAGACGCGTTCAGGTCACGTGAGGCCTGCACTAAACAGCAATTTAATCGCTGCTTCATTTTTTGTTGTTCTAACTCTTTAGTAGGATTGAGCGCAAGAATTAATGTGAATTAAAACGAAGGAAGCAGCGACCATACTGCAGTTTTTGTGTGCCTAACGTGACATTAACGCGTCCTGTACGTCACAACCGTCTTCTGGCTGGTGAAACCGAAACAATATGACAGCTAAAACGCGCAATGCACATGACTGTCTATGTTTTCTAATGGGCTGTGCGTCATTCTGAAGAGAGAAATCACAATCAAAATTTGGTGTCTCTACTCCTTTAATTGTGTCAAGCTGCAAAACATTGTGCCACTTCATCTGGTGCAGGTCTACCTTATCAACTTGGAACGTCGGCCGGAACGGCGAAAGCGTATGGAATACTGCTTCGAAGAGCTGGGTGTCGCCTTCAAGGCAATGGCCGCCGTCGACGGAAAGTGAGTTCTGCATGATACGTCCTCGCAAAGTCTTTTTTTTTCTGTTGTTATTTGGAGTTCGGTGTTTTGCGAAAACTGCAGCGCACCACTCTGGAAATTCTGCTGCGAGATTTCTCTGTATGCATACTCTCTGACTAACCTTTGAAGTGTTTTGGGCGAGTACTGCCGTGCTCAGGCGTCTCAGAAGTGTCAGTGACAAATGTTGTAACATGTCTGAGCCGAGTAGCTTGTCGCGTGAACCTTTTTGTCAAGACTGGTTTGTATCAGACCCGATTTTTCGAATTTGACAATTCAGACTTTTCGTTAGGTATTTTGGGCTTCGCTGAAAAACCGTCACGCACCTCATAGAAGCGTTTACATATTCACTCTGCCAGAAATTTTCATTTTCGGGTGGGGGGGGGGGGGTCTAAGTAGTCACGAGCGAGTATCACTGCCAGAAACAGCCGACTCTCCGCCTGTGTAAAAGACGCCATCTTGGAATTCAGTGTGCAGGCGGGGCAATTGCCGTACCTATGCCACTCGTGGTACGGCGGCACTCTGCACCTCCTTTCGAGGTCCTGTGCGGCGGCACTGCAGCGCAGGGAACATGTCCTACGAAGAAAGGCGCGCGATCGCGTTGATAACGCGACCGCGGTATAGCGTCCGTCGCAGCCCAGACGGTTGCTGAGACGCCGTCAGCACCGCTATTCGCGGTTTTTTTTTTTTTTGGGGGGGGGGGGGGGGGGGGAGGGAGGGCGGTGTGTTGTAGGTTTTCACCCTGGGTTGCTCTGTGGCTTCGGATTCTTCCTGCATGTTCTTTCGATTTACTCTGCCATCGTTGCGCTGGGAAACGGACTCTGTCCTCCCATAGGCGGTGCCAGCTGGCCAAAATCACGTCGGCCTCATCGCAGTGAAAACACAGCGGGTCTACAGCTTTCCGGGCGTTGCGTCTCCTGGAGCTTGGCCGCTGTGTCTGGGCTCGTATGCTGGGCGTGCAGCGTTGTAGCGCAGCAGGTATCTGTCGACGAGAGCCTGCGACGTTTTGAACGGGCCTGCAGGATTGCGTACGCACAAGCCGTAACCTACGCCGCTGCATTGCATGTTGTAGGGCTTGTGCTTTCTGGGTAGCAGTGGTCGATGCCGGCGTGCAAAGTGTATGCTGAACTTCGGGGACGACATTCATGAGTGTCGCTGCTTCAGGCTGCGGCGGCAATGGCACCAAGCGATGCAGTTCTCGGACGATCTCGCGAATAACCTCACGCAGGATGTCGTGGCTGGGGGATGTGGTAGTGTCCGGATGACTGACCGCTTGTTTCGGCGAGTTCGGTCGTTCAAGGTATTCTCAATCGTAGACGCTTCAATGGTGAATTCTTCGGCAGTCATCAGTGGACTACGTGTGATGCCGGCAAAGAGCTGCTCCTCGTCGCGTCGCATCAAGTGGTTGACTTTCTTCTCCACAGGCATTTGATGGTCTGCACGACGGAACTGGCGCATCATTTCTCCGACGTGTGCCTACCGTCTCGTTCAGATGCGGTATCCCGCGACTGCATGCAGGTGTAGCTGTGCCCGTTCCCAACTGACTGCGCTCGTAAATGCTGTCCGGAGCAGGTTGATTCTCGTCCGTGCTGGTCCTTGCAGCACGAAGTACCCGTGTGCCTCAATTTCGCTCTGTCATCCACGAGTTGAATGTTGCCAGGCGGCCGAACAGGTCCAGCCATTGGGCATCTTCATGAGGTAATCCTTGAAGGGAGAGCGGCCCACGGCACTGAAGAAAAACCGGAGGCGACGGCGCGCTGGAAACTAAGTTATTTGGGCGAGCTTGTGCCCTTAAAAGGAACTGGGAAGTCGTCGCGATCAGAATGCCCGGTGCTCTCGGCTGCGTTTAGTTTAAAGAGGTCACGAACTGTTGAGACTAGGCGTATGAAATACCGACAGCAGTCTCGAGCATCGCAGAAACTGCCACGCGTTATGTGACCGTTACAGAGCGAACTGGTCGCTTAGCAAACAGAGTGACTGCCGCGCGCCGGCGGTGTGTAACAAACAACGTTGAAAAACAAACAGCAAATCTTGGCGGCACTATCATCACATCCGACGTCGGACGCCATTTAGAACAAGACGGCCTATTTTACCCTCATTAGCGTAGTTTCATAAAGGTACTGTTTTGCGAGACGCAACTGGCGGAATTGGCGGTTTTCACGAGATCGATGCCCTGCTGCTGGTGCCGCGAGACATTTGGAGGAGGCTGTGTTGTCAGGGTTAATTAAGCGGCAAGAATCCGTTGTAGAAGCACTCCCTATTGAAAAATCTCGTATATATGTGTTAAATGTGTCTCATATATACGCAATTATTGGATATGTGTCCACATATATGGTCGTATGAATACTTGCTCGTATGGCATACGCATTCTCTCCACGTATGGCGAAACACATATATACGGGTGATACGTGCCTCATATATACGCTATTGGATATGTGTCACTCCCGTCCCTCATATATACGAGGGCCACGTAACCTTCGTACAGATACGAGGGCCTCGACATGGGAATACAATGGCCTTGCAACACGTACTCTAGTGTACAGTTAATAATACCTCTGAATATGTAGGCTACCTGAATGAACTTGCAACCCTTCAGTGCAGCAAATGCTGCATCCCAGCACTAAATACCAGGCTGCAGTCAATGAAATAATTTTTCTTGCTGCCTTTATTTTATCATTTTTATCTGACTACATGCAGTCATTGACTACAGGGGCAGGTGCAGGCGATGATTACTTGATGTCCCTCAGCATGTCCGCCAGGTAGCAATTCAACTGCTCTGCGCATTTTCTCATCCTCGACAGCTTGTGCAGCTTTGATGTATGCATCAAATGCATCTGAAAGAGTATTAATCATGACAAAATTGAAGACATGCAGGTGCTGTAAAATAAAGGTATTTAAGTCATGCACACTTAAATAAACAAATGCCTTTGTCAGTCACGAAATGTACCTAAATAAAAGAGGCTTACTGCCCACAGCTGCTAGTTTTTCTGAGCTCATCCGAGGCTTCTGCATGCCACCAGCCTTAAGGAATTGCCGGCATACTGAGCCGGTGATGCTCCTTCCCTGAACGCTCTTTCCCCTAAGGCTCTTCGGGGAAGGAGCACCACCAGGAAGGAGCGTCACTTTTGTGGGGAACCCCACAAAAGTTTTGTGGCGTCCTTGCAAGACAGGAAGTCTCGACCTTGGGAAAGAAGCCAGCGCCTCCGGTCTGCACTGACAATTTCCGCTCCCGGGGTGGATCTGTAATAAAACAGCTGCACATATGCTTTGTATAAAGCCCTATAACAGATTGGGGAGAGAAGTATTTGCCACATTAAAACTGCTAAAATCCTATTCCTCAGGACTCCTGTATGTAACATTACGAAAATGGCAGTTTTCCTTGCAAACGCTACTAATGATAAAACATGACACATCGTTCTCTTCTTCGGAGTGAGAAGCACGATGGGCCACCAGGTCACGTTTATGTGCAATCATATAAGCTGCCTTTGACAACATAGATGAGCCTTTTTATCTTTACTTCAGGCTCCACTGCACCCTGGCAACAGTAATGCTGCCAAATATTCGGAAGCACAGAACTAACAGATGAAAGATTATGAATATTTAAAACACAGCAATTAAATCTTAGCACAAGAGGCTGTGCTAATTAGAACATGAAAGGTGAAAGGTTGTGGTCGTGGCTTAGTGATCTAAGAGTTCATTAAGCAAAGCTGCCCTGAGCTGTCACAGGTTCAAATTGTGCCTGGGGCTCCTGTGCAGGCAATTTTTTTCCGCTCCACGCCATTTGGATGGAAAATTTCACGTGTCCGAGAGGTGTGCACTGATCCTCAGCCCTATACGTTTCCACAGTTTCTAGATTGTTTGCCTGCAGTTACCAAGAACGAGAGCTAAGAGCATTTCAAGCTTACAAACTAGTTCTAAATATGAGAAGCCATCGTACCTGGCCATTCACCTCAGCAAGAACACCTGGATTCCATAGTGCAGCAGGACCCATGCCAGTGGAAGCCCGGAAAGTGTGCAAAGTGTTCGCATTTGCAACAAGAGTAATGTACAGTGTCGGTGAAGTCTTAAGGCCAAAGGCTTTTCGCTTCAGCCGCATAACAGAGCCATTACAGCAATATTAAAGAGCAAGTGACCAAAGTGCAGCTGCACATGGCTGTTTGCGTGGTGGTGAGATAGAACAGCCGCTAATATCAGTGCCGCATGCTAGAGTTATATGTCGTGTGCAGTGACACAAAGAGAAGCTTTGGAAAAAAGTTTCTACGCTGTACCGGAACGCTTGTATGACTTTTATCGACACGAAAGGTGTGCCACATATCATATCTATAAACGATTTTCAGGGAAGAAAAAATGCTTTTAACCGGCTGCCGCTCTGGGATCCCAAATAGACCTGGCCAGCGTTGCTGCTATGCACTCTGCGACAACTTTTTCTGGCAATGGAGCGGAAGCTATTTAGTCGAAACACGCCCTTTTTCCTACGCAGCGGAATATAATCCCCGCTTGCAGTTATTCTTCTTTTAAAGCATAGTAGGATATTGCCAATATTCGTTATTTAAGGGAGCTTTCAAAGACAGCTGCTAACGTTCAACGTTACAAAATCAATGAAAAAAAGTTTTCTTGATTATAACGAATTTGCTAAGACATCTAGTTAGAAAAAATGAGCGGACGCTGAGGCAGCGATCGAATATCGAGCGTTAACACACCTAACATAGGTCGCCGGTTCGAATCCCCGCCGCGAGCTAGATTCTAGCTTAACTGGTAAGTTTATGCTGCACGAAACGCTGAACCATATGACACCATCCCGAACATTCAGCGGCAAACGATCGGCGACTTTGACCCCTGCCAGACAGGGATATATATATATTATATATATATATATATATATATATATATATATATATATATATATATATATATATATATATATATATATATATATATATATATATATATATCCCTGTCTGGCAGGGGTCAAAGTCGCCGATATATATATATATATATATATATATATATATATATATATATATATATATATATATATATATATATATATATATATATATATATATATATATATATATATATATATATATATACCGGATCGACATAGTTTAGTTTCGAGTTGCGGTGCTCGGGCATCACGCTGCGGCCTGTTATTATTTTATTCCATTATGTAACCACCTTCGGTTACCATGGCAATCAATTGGAGGCCGCCATCATGGATTCTATCCGTGGAATCAGCATAACTCGGAGGCTCGGAACGCGACCAGTGGAGCTAGCGCTTTAAAAGCTTCCACAGATGGCGCTACAGCTGCACCAGCGGCGGAGTGAAGGTAAAGTACCGCGGAGACAGCAGCACGCCAGACGGCCAGGCGCGCCGTCGTGCGGCCGGACTATTTGGCGGAACGACGCAGTTACGAACGCTCCGCCGCTGTAGCCTTCCTTTCAGTGCCAAGAAAAGCTGTCGTTGCGAATGCTTCGTGAGGACTACGTGCGTGCTGGCGTCCTATCTGAGTTATTCATGTGACGCCACGGCCGCCATTTTGTGGTGCAGCGCGCAACTTCAGCAGCGCAAACCGGAGCATGTGGCAAAAAGCCGATTAGATATGCTTGCAGCCCTTCGCGCTGCTACATACACCACAAAAGGGCCGCCACTGTGACGTCGGTGCATAGGCGAGACAGGCTTGTTTTCACTTGGCGCTTTTCTTGCTTCATATGTGCATTTCTCTCACGGGCATGACGTACTTCCCTCGTTGCCTCATGGTTGTCCCACTATTGGCCGCGCGCTGACGGAGGGATTTACTCTTTTCGGATCTCGCCTTAACTACCTTCCGTTTGCTTGTTATCACCCCCACCCTTTCTCCTCTATATCGTGCCGTTGTTTAAGTGACCGCATAGCAATAGCAATAACAATTCCGCGTAGCAATAGTTAACATTGTATATTCAGATGCTTTTTAAATATTCTTGTAACCAACTGTATTTTCTCACTGTTTTTGTATATTTGCCACTCCCCCTCTGTAATGCCGCCGGCCCTGAGGGGTAATGTAAATAAAATAAATAAATAAACGAAGAAGCTTCTGCGTCAGCACCTATCCTCCACAGCCAAACTTTTGCCAGGTCACGCGCAGAACCCCTCGCGGACTCTAGCCCTTTGCGCCGGGCAAACTTGGCGGCACTTGACCACTCGGAGCGGCTGTAAGAGACGCCCGGCATCCGCTGTGGCGCGTGTTGCTGCCGACGGCCTCCGGTCCGCACCGTGCGCGGAATTCCAATCGGGCATCCCTCTCGCTTCTCATTTCCTCGAGCCGATTGCACCTCCGCGCGGGCGGCCAGGGGCCAGGGACGGGCTTCTGTTTGCCTCGTTTTCGCCTGCCTTGCTTAGAGAGTAGAGCGGGACGGGGACATTTTTTTTTTAGAATTGGCAGCATGGTTTCTGGGCGCTTTGGCGTTTCGCCTGTTCGCACGCCTGTTGCGCAGGAAAGAGGAAAACACTTACCATGTTTGAAGGCGCATTGGTGGCCATTACTTCTTTATTGCCAAGTAGAAGAGGGGAGAGAGAGAGAGAGGACAACGAAGAGGGCATGCTGCGTGGTTAACCACAGCGCAGTATCCGGGTGCTGCTCCGAACTTTGGAGGGCGAAAAAGAGATTTAAAAGAGAAGCGGAGTGGGCAGCTGTCCTTTCCGAGACGTCCGCCTGAGGGTTTGAACCTGCGAGGGAACTGTGCAGTGCTTTCTTTCATCACTATCTGTTGCTGCTAGAAGTGGGACCGGTGCTCTAGATCTCTTTCTCGCCAAAGTAAAGTCACGTATCGTGCAAGCAGCAAAACAACTGTCTGTGCGGTGAGGTATACAGCCTTTGTAAAAATGTTCTGGCCACCGACTTTCCTATGGGTCGTGCGGTACTGGCTCGCTCTGTCTCCAACGGTTCATGTGTGTGGGGACTGAGGGGAAACTCCTCTCCTCATCCCTCCGTGTAGAGCGAACAAGTTTCAGGGGAGGCTGAATGGGTTCATGGCATGATCCAAAAGCGACAACGGTGGCCTGTATATTTTTGATAGAGGCTGTACCCCCCCAATGCCAGCATCGTTGTCCAGTTACTTCGCCTTTTATCAAGCCGTGGTTTTCTATGCAATCGGGCTTCTTTTTTTATTTTACTATGCGAGGTCCATCTTCGGCACTCGTATCCAGTTAACGAGGGTCACGTAAGTATGTAGGGCGCTGATACTGCAGCATTGATTTCGGCGAAATCCGGTACATCCGAAAGGGAAGACAAATTCTGCTAGTCCTTTGTTGGACGGAGAATCATGGGTTTGGCCATTAATATCGTACAAAAGATTGCCGAGAATTGCAGCATATTAGGATTCTGAGTCATCGGGTTTGCTGCATCGTAACCTCGAAATAGAAACAGCATACAGGTTATGGGGTCACTCTGCGTCCAGCCGGCCGGGAAGGCGAGCTTTTGTGCCAGCTACACCCAGGCATTACTCGTGCGCGACACGTTTCCCCAACCTGTGGCACAGAGTCGCAGCCACCGCAGGTCGGTACGAAATAGGCAACGGCAGTGCGTACTAGGAAATAGTTTATTATCCTAACGCGAGGTAAAGCGCACTGCGGAAGGATGTTCTCTCCGACAAAAATTAAAGGCGCACTTTAGTCCCCTTACGTGCGGAAATGCGAAAGCATTTCGAGTTCCGTTGCCTCCTCTGTTACTATATCTCCAAAGTCTTTACCTAGCTATCGTTTCCGCACACCATTACGCTCTAACCTCCGCTCTAACTTTTCAACTAATCAGCCATTAAATATTAGTAATTGTTTATAATTTATTAGTTCGAATAATTAAGTGATTAATTTCGTTATTATGTTTATTGTCCGTTCAATTCTGGAGGAATTAATAGTGATTCGTCAATTTCGTGAATTACTCGGAATAATTAGCGAAATTAATTGCATCATTATTTAATTAGGGCACTTAAACTTCCCATTCAATAATTATTAACCATTACAAATCATGATTACACTCTTACTGGATGATCGAAAGTTCCTGAGGACACGCCATGTCCACAGCCCGTGGTGACACATTCTGTCTACGCCACTCATGAGGCAAGAAATGCTATCGCATTAATGTCGAGGTCCGGTAGGCTTCAAGTCGTCGTTGTCGGCCGACGTCGGGTTCGTGCATCGGCGGGCAAGTCGCAGGTAGGCCAGAGACGAGAGAGCGTTCCCTGCCGCGAGCCTTTCTGTTAACCCCTCGAGTATTGCCTAACTGGGAGCAATCGGTTACTGCACGAAGGTGGGAATGTACCCTTCCCTAAGTGGCGGCGATCCGGGGTCAGGCTAGGAGGAAGAGTCAGGCTTGTTTTAAAATTTGTCGATGATGCCAGCCACGTGTGAGCGAAAGTGTCTTTTCTCGAGGCTGTAAAGGAATAGACGAGAAACAACGAAGCAATCGCTGTCTGGCCTTAGAAATCGGACTGCGTGGAAGCGGAGCGGTAGACGGTCGACGCGCATTTCGGAGAAAATGCAAAATCGATGACATGGACGATGAAGGCTACTGTATACAGCCTGTGAATGACAGAATCAGAAGGCCAGGTAAGCAAGACCCGATGGTTGTCAATTTGTCGCTCTGTTTTGCAGAGAACAATTGTCTATAAATTCTTGACAGTCATTGTTTCTCGAGTTTTAAGTGTTAAAGGTACCCTCTTTTACGTTTTTTCGTGCACATAAATTTTGTTAACCATGTGGTACTGTAAATATGAATATAGGTTTCTAACTGTTTAAAGGAAATGGGAGCAGTGAGGTTGCCTTTTTCTGTTTACTGTCTTCTCCGAGCAATTAACACTGCGTTGCGCTCTCAGCTGGCTCGTAAGCTGTCGATGGAAACTTGGAATGAATGTTGTTCTATTCTATTCGACGCTTGCTGCCCATCCATCTGTGTGATTGAGTCCACGAACAGCGATGGCACCGGGCGATCTGAAAAAAAGTATCAATAAAATGGAGTCCCAATGTAATCAATATATCCGCCCCCGTCCACGAGTAACAAAGCTCCATATCACCATACACGCATGCAGTAAGCCGGCAATTACGGAGACAGTCCATAATCAGATACAGCTCAAGAACAAAGGAGCCCCTCCAGCCAATGGCGTCGGTCGATTCTTCCCCTTGACCGACTCTCCCCCTCTACCCCTTGACCGCTCCGCTTGGAACAGCTAGCGTGTAACGCAGGCGATGGCAGATGAATGGGAAATCACCACGGCTTAATCGGATTTACCATGGCCTCATTGGCTGGAGGGCGTTCTTTGAGGGGCATCTGGTGCTTCGTGCTTGAGTTGTATCCGACTATAGCACAAAGCCCTTCGCGCATGAAATGTGCCCGTTAGTTGTGCATGCTCAGCGATGATTCGTAACAAGCAGCGCCTCGTATTTACAAAAACCCTTCTAATCCCGGCAAATCATCTCTTTAGAAATATAGGCTGGATGCATGATAAGAACTGCGCTGTCATGGTCCTGCAAGCGTTCCACTGCAACGCGGAGGCGGTCTGTTGCCGTGCTCTCTCTACACTGCTGGCACCGGAAAACTCACGCAGTGATGCTTAGCGGCTCTTCTGTCTCGTTAGCATGCAAACATCGATGTTAGAGCGCTCCCAAGATATATTTTTTTTACAGAGACAACAATGTCTAAATGTGCCGGTGAACAGCACAGGAAGCGGAGCACGCGACGCGATTCCACGCGTCGATCCTTCTTTGACTAGTTTGCGGCACCGCCGCAGCGTGGCGTCGACTTCGGGAAAATCTGCTGCTGTTCATGTTTTATATGATACATATGGAAATGAGGCTACAAGCAAGCAATATAGGTTTTAATCCATCGGGCAGATCAGGCGGAAAGGTTGTTGAGCAACGACTACCGGGTTTAATGTATGCGGACGGTATTGTTTTGTTAGCAGATAGCCAGGAAGATTTCCAAACTCTGGTTAATTGCTGTGGAGACGAAGGAGACAATGTAGGTTTCAGTTTTAGCGCAACTAAGTCAGGCGTGATGATTTTCAACGGTACAACTGATCAGGAGCTTACAATACAAGGCCATGAAATACCCCGAGTGGCTGAATACAAATATCTCGGGGTATGGGTAAACGAAGGGCAGATGTATATGGAAAAGCACGAACAGTCTCTCATAGCAAAAGGGCGAAGAGATGCCGGGATAATGAAACATAGGACATTGGGGGGGGGGGGGGGGTCCAACATGTATGGAGTACTGAGAGGTATTTGGAAAGGAATAGTGGTGCGGGGCTTACTTTCGGGAATGCGGTTCTGTGCTTAAGGGCAGAAGTTCAGTCGAAATTAGAAGTGAATCAGAGAGCTGTTGGAAGATTATCACTAGGTGCCCACGGGAAAACGACAAACGAGGCAGCACAGGGGGATATGGGCTGGGCAATGTTCGAAGCACAGGAAGCTCAGAGTAAAATACTATACGAAGAACGCCCGAGGAAATTGGACGATAACAGGTGGGCAGCTAGGTATTTAAATACCTGTACAGAAAGAGGGTTGACACACAGTGGCGGAAACGAACTAGAAAGCTGGCCACTAAGTTTGCCAGAGACGAGAAAGGAGAAAGAAATAGCATTAAACGACATGTTAAAAACGCGGAAGGTAAAATTGGTTAGATTCAATGGAGAAGAAGCACAGTGTAGAACTATATGGATACTGGAAAAGGCAGATGAGGTAGGAAGCGTTTTATGATAACTCAAGAGGCAGTGCCCTACTCTTCGAAGCTATGTCTTAGAATGCGCAGCTAAGAAAAGAAATTTAACGAAGATGACACATGTGCTGCGTGTGGTAAATATGTAGAAACAATGGAGCACCTCATAATGAAATGTGATGTTATCCATCCCGATGTCCATGCAGGCACAGTCACTCTTCCTGAGGCCTTAGGGTTTAGAGATAACAATAGTCATGTAAATAAATCTGCGGTGGAAATTAGCAAAAAGCGATTGGAAGATTGGTGGCTTAAAAGCAGAGAGGTGACGTAAGGATAAAAGCGTAGGAAGACGTATTTAAAGAAAATGGCGAATTTTAATAACTTACAATACAGTTAGACAAAAATAAAGAAGAAAAAGCCCGTCCGTCCGTCGCCGAAACTTTCCTGTGGAGATTGATACAGCTCAAGTATGCGTTGTTACGCTGTTTCTTTTGGTTCCACTTTTGAGACGCGCATAGAACATCAGTTTGACTCTTCTTACGCGGCCCAAGATTTCCCATACGTTGGCACAGTTGCCTAGTTCCTGCCTCAGTCGGTTGGTTGTTGCTTCATTTTAAAAGCGCCCAAAGCTGAAAAGAAGGCATATATGAATATAACGGACAGCGGCAGACGTTCAGCAGATGTTGTCATTATGAGCCATAAAAGACTCGTAATGAAAATAATATGAAGCATTCCTTTTGTAGCGAGCAGCGTTTCATGGATTCTGTTATGATCGGCCGCGGTCGCCTTTGGGTGCCGCTACTGATAGTGAAGAAGCCGCTTCAGGATAAAGGCTGCGTCATCGTCTTTGTTGGGCATTCCCCTCCCCCCTAGTGTTGAGCAAAATGGTGCAGCAGGATGAGAGCCACCCAGAAAAAAATTGAGAGAAAATCGAAAACATTTTTTTTTCGTTGAGGCCATTCTATTGCCGTTTTTCATTCTTAAAAAAATTCACTGTACCTTGGAAAAAATCATGTGCCGCGATATCACCCTTATATATACGTGTATTTTGAGGGGAACGCTAAGGTGATATCATAAGGAGGAAAGTGTCATTTTGCAAATACTGAAATAACGTTGCCTAAAAGGTAGTCAATTTTCGAATCCTTTCAGACGGGTTGTTGAAAAGCGGACGTTAACATAAAAAAAAAATTACGCGCGCAAAAAGTGTGGGTAACTAAATGTCATAAAGCTTTGCGGATATTAATCTGAAATTTTGTTAGGTCAACTTTTTGTTTCAATTCTAGAAGCAGGTATTCGCAGTTGCGATGTCGATCAGCCGGGAAAGTCAGTCACACGCATTTTTATTTTCCCTCGCAAGCGAGGTTGTACCGTGCAGACCTGTTGTTTTTTCGGTTTTGTGTATGGGCACATTTTGCTCACTTCTGGCGTAACTTGTACGGGCAACAACAACGACAGCGGAGCAGTGAAGGCGTACTATAGTTGGATACAACTCAAGAACGAAGCGTCGGATATGCCTCCCAAAGCAGGCCCTCCAGCCAATGGCGTCGACCTATTTTCCGTGATTATTCCGATTAAAGCGTGGTTATTCACTTTTCATATGCCATCCCCTGCGATTTCACGCCATTGACTGGAGGGGAGCTCCTTTGAGGGGCATTTTGCGGTTCGTTCCTGAGTTGGTCGGATGTTTTAGGAGTGGATGTCAGTCTGTAATTATTCTCTTATTACGTTCTCGAGTTGTATCCAAGGAGGTCATATAAAAACATACACATGGCAGCTCAGGCTGATTGGTAACAACGCTGCCGTTGTCGCCCGACTAACCGGATTTGGCTTCGTCAGACCAAGGTTTGGTCCTTTGAGAATAATTACGCTACGCAGTGTGAAATCAGAATCCGTATTGTGCACTTTTTATTCTCACTTGTGCTTCTCATTCTCGAAGGCGCATACTTTCTTTCTGAATACACTCAGCATATCTTTGTGCACGCGTCGTTTATGGTTTTGCTTATATCAGTGTGATTTCGAAGAACGATTTTTTTTATATGCTGCCTTTAATCTTCGCACATACTACTCCTCCGGTGTGGGAAGCGCAGTAATTGGTTTTCGTGGCGTGTGTTCCTTTTCTGTTCTGTCATCTCGTTATACCTTGTCCGCTTCGAAAGGAAGAAGCAAGGGGTGGGGGGGGGGGGGGAAGGAAACGACCAGGGCCCGCCTTTTTTTGTTCAGGCGAACAGTTTTTAATGACCAAAGATAATACCGTGGCGAGAAAAGAGTGTGCGAGGAAGATTGAGCGCCGGCATTAAATTGAGGCCGCCGCAGAAGCGAGGAAGAGAGTCTGTGCGTCGAAGTCCCCAGCGCTTCCCACGCAGCGCAGCCGCACTCAAAAACGGGAGCCCGCGGAGATTAGCGGGCGCTCAATTATACGAGTAACTCGTCAGCTTCGGAGCCCGCGCTGCGCGCGCGTGGTCTCTGGCTCGCCGGAAAAGGACGGCGGCGTACGCCCCCCCCCCCCCCCCCCCCCCCCCCCCCACGCTGTAGCCCACGCCACTTGCACGTAACCGCGTATACCACGCGCCTGGTTTACTTAGGTCCGCAGCTGAGCCCTGTGTGTTGGGTGCGTAACGATATGTAAATACGTCAAGTTAGAGCGGTCTGATTTGTGTACTGGGGTGTTCGAATTACCCGCTCGAGATCACGTGGATGTGACGTCACGACCCTGTCAGGCCTTTTTCGGTCACGCGGCCGGTCAACGCCGGCACCGGTTTTTCTGCGACACGGGGCCTTTACCGCTAGCGCGTTTATAGTCCTCGTAGCGTTGGTTATGCAGCCCTGCGTCTTGGTACGCCAAACGAACAGCCCGAGCGGTGCGTTCGCTAACGTGCAGGCTCGTGAAACATTAGCTGTAGCCAGAGGTGTTTCCTCGTCACAGGTGCGTGCTGCGGCATGAAATTTGTTCGAGGAGTACTTATTTCTGTTTCACATGCAAGCTAACACGCTAGCGAATCCTGGCGCCGCGGCGCAAAAACCTGTTTCGAGTCGTCGCGGCGGTGAGCGGCGAGGTTCCAACAAGTTGGGAATTTTTCCTGCGACGCTCCGCTCAATCGCTCATTCGCCAGCATGGGAACCAGCCTTTAGAGAGGCACTTGTTGCTGCTCTGCTGCTTCGTACTTGTAGATCGAGGCGCATCAAGAACGAAACCACGTGGGCGCACAAAGCACACAGCCGCTAAGCACCAAAACACACTCAGCTGGCCGCCTGTTGCGCCCACAAGTATAGGTTTTCTTTGGCTTCTAACATTCAAGTTGTCTTGTGTTTGTCTTCCTCGTGTGATAAAAATACAGTAGCGGTTTCAAAGCGCAACTTATATACTTCTATATCTAAGGCGCGTAACCTTCGTGCACGTCTGTCAGTCTCAGAGATCTGTGGTGTCGTTTCTCTTATATTTAATCATCGGGCTTGTACTTGCGAGATTGGCCTGTGGCGGCGATGCCTGTATTTTAGTCTTGTTCTTTTGTACCTTGCAAAACCTTTTTTTTCAGTAAGAGTGTTCTTTTTTTGTGGTTGGAAGGTGGTATTCTATCGATACAAGCAACCTTCAATTTCTCCTCAGTGTGGCCTTTAAAGGCCTTTAAAGCAACATGCCGCCAGCTTGGCGTTCGCGAGGCGAAGTGCATCCCGTGGAAATGCCACTATGTTTGCCCGTCTGGCACTCTGACTTTGTTGATAACCCTAGTGGACGCATTATATAGGTCTGATTGTATCAATTGTCACGGAGGTGGGGCCAGCTGCGCACTGCTTGCGCGAGTTTGAAATTGTCCCCTTTCAAAGTCGGTATCGATTGCGCCTCTGACCTGTTCTGTGGCGGGCGTATATACCAAGTGAAAGACAGCGTTGTCCCGGCCGCTGGTGGTCGCACAGCGGAAGACAGCGTATAGACCACCGGCATGGCGAGCCCCCATTTCACGCGGGCTTACACTGCGGCGCCAACACACGTTAGTGAGCTGGATGAGAAGACCAGGATAAGCGTAGCCCATCGCAGCCGATATCCCAGGCGCGGCTGAACGACAGAGGCGCTGAAGCGATCGCGACTGTCGGAGGCACGGAAGCGAGGGGTCCTCAGCGCTAACGTCCCACACAGCCGGTTTCCGCTCGCTTCCAGTTTCCGCGCACATGGCGCGATGCGTTGCTGCGAAGTCCGTCCGAGTGCACGGTCCGAGGCGTCGGGAAACGAAGATGCCCTATTTCCGCCGGCGCTGGGGCGGGAAAGTGTTTTTCTGCTCGATAGCGTTCGGACGGAAAACTTGGGAAAAAAGTTTCAGCTTCACGTTTCTGCGTTGACATCGCCGCGGTTTGCGGATTTTCGCCCAAGTATGCCTAGAATAGGAGCTAATAGGATTTCGTGCTTAAGAAAAAAAAATAAGCGGCAACGTATGGTCCACAGTTTAGGAAGACTTGGATATGTTTTCGCGATCTTTCCATGCAGCCCATCGCAAAGGCACGTGCACCGTGGCGCAGTGCTATGAGCGTATAAACTTGCATTGGTGCTTTGCTGGTGTGCATGCTGCTTTGTGTGTTGTGGGTACGGAGCAGTGGCTTGGTTTCCGGTGGCACGCGTCGGGCGCAGCGTAAACTGCCCCCACACAAAAGCGCAAGTTGGGAGGGGGGGGGGGGGGTTACTGTGGCGCAGTGGAAGAGCATGTGTGGGCGCGTCGACTGGGAAGCTGCACTACTGCATATCGCGTGTAAGACCTTCGGGCGTCCATTGTCCTAGAGAGCGCTGCGGCTGCCATTTATTTCCACTGGCAACCTTAACTTGGGCTATACCGGTGGCCGGCCGCATGGATTTGTGTTTGGGCGTTCGTTTTTGTAGCGAGAGCTACATTGGGCTACCAGTTGAGCATGTCGCAGTGGCCGGGAGAGGAAAGTTCTGCGCATGCGCCGTTACCATGGCAACCGGAGAGGATCAGCGGGTGCGCCGCGCGCTTCGTAGCCGCCTCTCCGCACGCCGCTCTGTCACCCGAACCGCGCGTCGCATGCGCAGCATTGCGTATAAAAAGCGGAGATGTAATGGGAGGCTGTATCGCAACGTTTGACATGGATGCAGAGGAGAGTTCAGCCTCTGCTAAACGGCGGTATAGACAAGAGAAAATTAACTCTTCCGATCCTGAGGCTGTCGCCTCGCACTTGGCTACTCAACAAAGAGAGAATGAGTGTCAGAATTAAGGCGAATAGAGCAGCGGAGACTCTCGAACAGAGAGAGGAACGGCTTGCTAAACGGAGATGCCAGACTGCCGAGCGTAATAGACGCCGCATAGCCGCCGAGATGGAGCCCAATGTCTCTCATTGCTAAACATACAGTGAGCACAACAAGCTCAGCCAGGGAAACGTACCTCTCGCTACGTATATCCTGGCTTAGCCGAGCTAAGCCACTACCACTTTTTCTCACCTGATAAATGTAGCAGGGTTTTCATTGAAGTTGAGAATTTCGGGCAGATTGCGTGTTCTCTTCCCCCCTCTCCCCTCGCTAGCTTTTGTGCAGCAATGTTTAGAAAGTCGGAAATGGTGAAGAGTCAAGGCCCAGCGTTGGTCTCATTAGTGAGGGCGTCTCCACACTGTGGCGATAAAAATGTGCACGTTGTGGTACTGACGCCTGTACTTGGCCGTTACGGTGAACGAGTACTCCTGCAGGCACAAAGCCCGACCAACCATTCGACTTGTGTCTTTTAGCGAAAAATTTTTTGAATAAGCTGAAAGCATGGTGTTTGGTCACGACTGTGAAACGCCGACAGAACAGGAAGGGCGGAGTTCGGCAAGATCCCACTCAAGCGCCAAACTTTTGCGTTCAACACATGATGGAGCTGTTTATCTCCACCACATTATCTCCACAGTTATCTTCATTGTGCATGACCCTGCTGTTGGGCTAGCAGAGCTCCCACCCCGTGTCTGCTGGCGTTGGTGCGAACTTGAGTCTAGGCTGGTGTGTCAACATGGGCTAAAATAGCTGGCGTGGTGAGCAGCTTGGTGAGCGATGACATAGCTTCACGCTGGAGCAGGTCCGCAGGTAAAATGAACGTATTTTGTGAGGAGTTAGTGGACGGCTTTGATAGGGGTGTAATTACGTTTTCCCGACTTATTCGCGGCTGACATTTCAAACCGCCGATCCCACACCGGGATCGCGAACGCTATACAGAGCTCAAGCCGACCGTCGGCTACCAATAAAATACCCTGAGGAATCGACGTCGTCCGACCCACCACTGTGGGGAGACGGTCTGAGGCCTGACGGGACAAGTTCGCGGCATACGTGCTCACGAGGCTTCGCCACGCGAGCGGAGATTCGCCCAAGCGTCCGAGCGCGACGAGTTCCCGGGGCTGAAGAGAAAGGAACCTGTTCCCCCAGCGCTGCCGCGCATTCCGGTCGTGCAACTCGGCTCTGGTGCAGCTAGAGTCGCTGCATATGCTCCCGCAGGGATCAGAGTTGCGCGAAGGTCCGCCATTGTGTTCCAAGCACTGCACCTGGACTCCGTGTACGGGTGGCGCCGCAGGGTGGCGCCGGCAAGAGGTGCTCGCGCCGGGGTCCCTGTCTGGAAGGCAGATGCCGTCGGTGCGCGACGCCGCCAGTTACCTGGAAGGGTTGCGAGTAGAGCCGGGTGCAGGTGACTGCAGAACACCCGCAAATTCTGTAATGCGTGGTCCAAGGGATCGGACCGGCTGTCCACAAGGTCCGCGATGAGAAGGCCGGATGAAAACTGCAGGCCATGATCGGGCAGTAGTCGCGCGCAAGTCGGCACGCTTGCGCCTTCTCGCCAGGGTAACAGCAGCCGAAGATGACTGCTGACTGGTCTCGTCGCGGCTGCCCCGGATGGATGCGGCAGCGAGACGATGTGCACTGCACAGTGAACCTGGGTTGTTGTAAAGGATCTGCATGTTTGCCGAAACGCTCTCCGAATGTATTTGATGTAGGTCAGGGGAGGGCAGCAACATCCGCATCGGCCACATGACACAGCGCTGAACTCGCTAGCAAAACGTGTCGGGTGGCTGTGGATATGCCCTGTTAATGTGAACGGAGCTCTTTCTTGAGTTGAACGAGGCTATATCCAGTTCGTGTGAGGTTACAAAAACGTGTGGACAGCAGTGTGCGCGCCCTCTCAATTGACGCGCCTGTTCTGAAGTGAAGCAAGGCGCTCCGAAGAGCCTTAGGCGAGGCTACCACTTTGACAACGACCACCATCCAAAACAATGACCCGCAAAGGGCACGTATGTACGTATACTGCGTGTCCTCACTGCAGGTACTATACCTGTATACGCTCACTGCGCGAAGCAGCTTCTGAGCGGTCGGCGCCCGCCGTATCGAACGGTGTCTCACCGCTGGGTGCCGAGCTGCGATACCAGCAAGCTCGTCGTTGCAACAATGGCCCCAGGCCACCCAGCTCGCAGAGCCACGACTCCCGAAGTCGAAAAAAAGGTGGAAAAGAAAAAAAAAAACGTTAAGAAAAACTCGGACAACTGACGCGGCTTCCGTGCTCACGCTTCGGGCTTGGCAACTCCGCTGACTGCCTTACGCTCCCTCAGTGCGTATACCACGCGGCTCTCGTAATGAATAATCTCTATCGCAAGGTGCTTGAAAAAACACGCTTGCCATGTCGAAAAGTCCAAACACGATGCAGCGGAATTGACCTCGCACTCATGAAAACATGCCGCAGGCCCTAGCGATAAAAAATCACGCTGGTCCTAGCACTCAAGTTCGGACGAAAAGCGTTCCCTGAACTGGTGAAAGTCTTCCAGTGTTCCAAAGGAGGCCCCGCGTTTTGCGCCAGATTTGCGGTTCTTGATAAGGGAGTAATTGCGACTTCCCCTCTTTATTCGCGGCTGACAATTCGAAGCGCCTACCTCACCCCGTGATCGCGAGCGCTATACCGAGAAAGCTAAGTGCGTCAAAATGAATAAACGAGTTGCTATATTCCTTCGCTCGCAGAGTAACAGCTCGTACTTGCTACACGCGAGAGTGAGAAGGGAAGAAGGAAGAAAGTAAGAGACAGGGAAACACGGGGCCACATTTACAGCTTCCGCTCGATATTGTTGTTCTTTCTGAGCTTGCTCACAATTAAATGCAACGTCAGACCATCGGGACACTGTGTGCCGACGCGGTGTGCCTGCGTGAGCTGCACGGCTCACCGCGGCGACACCAACAGGGTAGGCTCCTGCGGTGCGCTCACCGAACTCGATCGGCGAGAGGTCTCACTCGCACTGCGGTTTTCACGCGACGTACGTAAGAGCTCGATATTGCGCCGAAAGTGAGGCCGCGGGTGGTGGAAACGTGCTGACACGGGTGCATTTTCTCTGTTTTTCGCTGTTCAGCAGCGGACAGCACCGGGGTGCGTCTTCCAGCACCTCTGCATTTCATTTAGTTCCTTCTCGGCCAGCCGACCGTGAAACGTGTAGCGAGGCATGCCTGAAGCAAGGGTTCTCGCGTAGGGTTCTCGGGGATTCTGTGCTGTGTGGGTTCAGGGGCTCGGGTGGTGGAAGGGGAATGCGACGGAGTTGCATGATTAATGAACATTCGCTTTTGTATTTTTTTGTAATGACTTTGACAAACCTCGGGACGTGCCAGGTTCTAGAGCGTTGTGCGCAGTCTCCGCGGAGCGTTAGTCTCGCTACCATGGCGTGTGAAAAGTTATGCGGAACTCTGAAAAATGGGATGCATACGCATATTGATTAAGAACGTTGAATAGAGAATAAACTTCAAATTGACACGAACAGAAGTTATACATGTTTCGAACGTCAAAAAAAGTGAAGAGCGGCATGGCGGCTCTATAACGGCTCTGGACGTCGATCAGAAATCTTCGCGAACCTTGTTTGTTCTTTTCTCGGTGTGGCGTGGTATCGACAAAATAGCGTTCAGCCAGCTTTCTACCGATGTAGAACTTGGTGCTGGGCTAGTTGGTCATTCATTATTTAAATGCGTTCTTCTTTGTTGTGTCACCCTCTCTCTTGTGTTCTTCCTAACAGCGCTAGGTCTTCTTTCTGCGGTGCTTTTCATTCTTTTCTTTAGGGATACAAGCGGATTGCTGAATTGCTGTTGGGCGCTTTTATGCGTTTCGTGTGAAGCTTCGAATGGGACTAGATTGTGTTCCATACAGCAGACTTGAGGGTATCGCTGCAGTAGTGACAACATGGACAGGGACGCTCGTCCGAAGCACGCGTGACAGACCTATCGGCATGGCCAGGGCGCGTCGAGCGTGAGTGCCTATGAGAGAATCTGCGCCATGTGTGTAGCGTAAAATGCGCACTGTCAGGTCACGAAATGCTAAGAGCAAGCCCTTGATCCTCCACCACTCACAGTACAAATTGTAAAGTGGGGTTTAACGTCCCGAAGCAACTATGAGGGACGACATAGTGGAGGGCTCCTGATCCTCCGGGATTCAACCCGGGTTCTCCGGTTCCTCATCTTCACCCACAAGACAGGCAGTCATATTGTGTGCGGAGCAGGAACGATGGGTACATTCGAAGCTTAAAACGGCTAAGCTTGCTCAGGAGTGACGCCTGCGAAAGTGGACGTTTCGGTCGGTGCCGTAGAACTGTTTGGCACTGCCTTTGTCGTCTTCGCGAACACCGTCGCCGATCGCAAACTTATCGAGGTGAAAACATGGCTTTGCAGTCTTTACGGCTTCTGTAGCGAAAGCTGTAATAGCTTTATACAACTCATTTAGAGGATACAACGGCAACCGTAACGCGTTCACTCTCTCCCGTCGACGAGTGAGAGCGAAAGCCGGGAACGAGCGCAACTGGTTGCCGAGCGGAGCGCACCGTCGAGGACGAGAGGGAGAGCCGGTTTAGTTTCAGCTGGCGTAGCGAGGATGACAGGCATTAAAGGAAAGACGGAGAACCGCGCCGTGGAGGTAGGAAGGAAGGTCGGAGCGAAAGAAGGAAGAGAAAGCGGTGCCGCGGCTTGCCGAGGCTCCGGCGGCTCGCTCGTCGCGGAGGCAGGGGCGGTTAAGAGGCTAGCGCAGTGGTTAAACAAGGTGAAGAGAAAGATCTCTAGATGCGGCGGTGGAGCGTATCACGTTACAGCAGCCGCATGAGGCTTGCGAACGTTGCAAGGAGTCAGCTGTGGAGTTCAATGCCGCGTTGACTAGGTGCGAAGAGCCCACGACGGATGTTCGCGAAAAGTGTGCGCTTTGGGTTGCTCGTAGATTTGCCACGCCGGCGGAAGTGGACATTCTCCATTCTGACGGGAAAGTCGAAAGCGTGTTGATGTCCGAGTTGAACGTGCAAGTCCGCACCGCTAGCGGTTGTGCCGGCTCATAAAGGGGCGAAGCCCAGAGGCTAAACGAGTTCGAAACAGAGGCTAAAGTACCAGGCAAACGCCAAGTAGCTAAACGTGCGCGAAACAGAAAAGCAAAGACAAGTAGCTATTTGTGCGTCAGGTTGGCTTGTCGTGTGCATAAAATTTCTGTAAATACGCTTGTGTCAGAACTACTGTCCTCGTTGCATGCATGCGCCATAACGACCTTACCTGCCGGAAACGCTGCTAATTCTAACCAGCTTTCGCTGATTAATGCGCTAAGCCGCTAAGCTTAGCTATACAAATTTTTTTTTGTGTTAGCCATGCTTATCTGCTGCCGTTTTCGAGGCCTTGCAAACTGGGAGCGTTGCTTCAGTAGGACTAATTGACGCAAAGAAAGATGTATGCCGACTAAAACGCATTTACAATCTTCGCGAGTGACAAAAACAAGGCGGCAATAGGATATTCGGAAAGGAAGTTCCACAGACTGGACTCTCCGCGCTGATTTATGATGTCGGTATTGATGCAAGCACAAATTCGTTTAGATTGGCGGTCATCGCTGTGACCTTGGCCATCGGTGACGACGCCACGGTCACGTTGCTCCGACCAAACTTATGCTTTTCAAGATTAAAACACGCAAGAAATAGCCAACAGGCGGACCGTTTATTCGGTACCTTGTAAATATGTGCCTTACTTCAGGAGCGCAGGCAGACGCCAGCCACATTCCATGCAGGAACGCAGCGCGAATGGGGAAGCTGTGCACTTACCTTGATGGAGGTTGCCCGTGCTCCCTGCAACGCTCATTCTGCGGTCTTTGGAAAGACACTTGAGCGTGTGCTTCGCACTCCGTTTCACACGCGCCTCAGCTGGCTCGTGTTTTTTGGTTAGCGGACCTCCTCAAACAGCTCCTCGATTGGACCGTTCAGACGGCCAACGGTGCTTGTGTTGGTGGGTGCATTCTGGGATGGCCGCAGTGCTGCATTTTAGCTCCAGGGTGGGAAGAGACTGCTGTGCGTACTCCGGACGGCAGTGTATGCGTCGGATGCCTCTAGCTCCTGCCGCTACCGCTATGTCCCGTGGATAATCCTGCCGCTTGTTCCGCGGCTCGTCGTCTCCGCGTCGTCCTGGCCCTGAACCCGCCTCCTCTCCTATCCTTTATCCTTTAACTCCCGTTCCCCTGCGCAGCACCATTGCAGTGATCTCTCTATAGGAAACAGTTATAGCGCTCTTCCTTCTATCTCCGTCCCCGTCCCCTGTGTGTCGGAAGTGTATGTATACCTGCCCCCCCCCCCCCCCCCCCCCCCCCCCATCGAACTAATCGGCTGCCGAGGCTTACGGTCGCCCACTGCGTTCATATAACTTACGTTCCATTTGCGTATCGGGGGGGGGGCACGGGTCCCCTGCTCAGATGACTACGTCGATTTGTTCGCGTGCGATCGAGATTGACGCAGAATTGCACGAAGCTGTCATTAATCTCAAAAGAAGCGAGCGGCAGCGATCACTGGATCGGCACGCGGCACCATGCCCGCGCCGTCCATGCGACAGATGGGCCGCTGACGTTCGATGACAACGAAAGCGGCCGTCTGCTAGCACTGATGCACGTACTTGAATGTGCATCGGCATCGTTCCACGTTTTTAGACGGTGACGGAGATCGGCAAATGTGGCCCAGTCCACTCGCGCTTGCTGTGTTTACAAGGCAGTTAGCAGTGCCGTGTCTAAAAACGTGGAACGATGCCGATGTCATTCAAGTACGTGCAGCAGTGCTACCAAACGGACGCTTTCGTTCCGGCGTCGCGCGGAGGCGCCGCGAGATGGCGACATCGCCGCGCCTGTGTCAGAGCGAGCACCCCCGGCCATGGTGTGCCCCGCGGGCAGGTTTCGGCAGTGAAGCGGCGCGTCGGCATTCTTTATGCGGGACGGAGCAAATAGTTTGCTCTCAATTAAATGCATTAATCGGGTGCATCTCTTGCTTCCAGCGTCGTTTTATTTGTTGGCGGTTTTCCTTATTTGCTAATCGTCCCGAAGAGAAAGCTGTTCTTACTGTTCTTTCTTTATTCCGCGGCCGATTTGTTATAAAACTTTTTTCCAGTTCTGGCGTGCAGTAACTTTTTTTAAAGTAAACGTGGTGCCACTAGAATGAGAGCGACCAGTGCTTTCGGTTTCTTCCTTTTATCCTCTCGGAGTTCGCACACGCCTCGTGTGGGCCACCGCGCGCAGCGCGGCGTGTGTCCTTTCCGCGTGCATTGGCTGTCTGTTGCTAAGCGTTCGCATGCTGCGAAAAATACGCAGCCCACTTCGTGACTGGCCCGGACAGCGTCCGGACGCCTGTGGCGCTGCTAGTGCTCCTAAAGCCGAAGGTGGGGAGGAAAACTGGTTTTACTTTTTCAACAACGTCCCAGGAACTTCACAACAAGGCTCCAAA